>NC_058377.1:69575431-69881340 GCF_018350175.1 Felis catus
TCCAGTGCTGTGGTTTTGGCCCTCATTGGCATGTCAGACACATGGAGACATCCATGTCAACTTTGTGTTCTCTACTCGTCCCGGCTGGAAAGAGCATGATTGGCTATAACGTCAGAGGTGACGGTAATGCCCCAGAGACAGAGTGTTTATCTAGTTAGTTTATCTAGGGCAGGCACTCCTCAGGGGCGGCTGCAAGACACTTCAACTTGACTCCACCTTGCCTTTTAACTATACATTTAGCAATTGCAACACGCCGGTCCTCTCCAGCTGCTCCCAAGGCCGCTTTTGCTTCTTTTGCCTCAGTGTACCCCAAGTGCCGTTCTCATTGAACTTCTCACATTGGGCTGCAGTTATCTGTACAGATGTAGCTGGCCTTCTGGGAGCACCACTGCTCTCACCGACTACCTTGAGCCCAGACTTCACATTCTGGGCGGGGGGAGAAGGGAAGCCAGCTGCAGTGGCCGTGAGCATGTAGGGGACTCCACTGAGGACCTCGCGGGAAGGCCAAGTACAGGGTTACCTCACACCCCAGAGAAAAGTAGATCCAAAGCTCGGCTTTGAAAACTCATTTTCCTTGCACAGCTCTTCCCCCAGGTGCTAACAGCCTGATCTTCTCTTCACAGACCCCCAGCTCCTTTTCGGTGCTCCCAGCAAGGCATTGCCTTGAATGTCCCACAAAAACTTGAGAGCCAGCTCAAAGTCATTTCAACCATCACATCTGTTCTCCCCCAGTCACGCCTCTAGCATCAAAGCCCCATCCTTGACCATCTCATCAAAGAAACTACCCAACAGACCTTGGGCCCTTCTGCAGGCGTGCGTATGGATTCTGTTAAGGAAATCGTGTGCTCTCAGTGACGACTTGCTTGATCTTCATGCTATCCCAGGCTGGCTTGACTGTAAGCTCTTTAATAAGAGCTGACATTTATCCCATGCTCACTATGCCGGACACTGCTCTAAGTGCTAGGCAAAGAGTTTTTTCATTTGTCGTCGTGACAAAATTGTACGATTAGCGTCCATCGTCACCCTGGTCTTACAGGTGAACACCCAAGGGATAGTAAGCGTAAGTCACTTGTCTGAGGTCACGCGGCATGTGGCAGGCCCGGCTTCCGAACTCGGGTGGGTTGGCCCCGAGGCCCCCATTCGTAAGGAATATTCCATGAGGGAGAAGCCTGGACAGTGCCCAGCGCCCAGTCCCCAGTCGCTTTTACAAGGGAACTCCTCCCATGAAGTGGTGTTGACTGTTTGCTGAGGAACCAGATTTGGTTGGCCTTCTTTCCTTTCTTTCTATTTTGGAATACTTCTTCTCCTGCCTTCCATTTCATCACCTGATTTAACTAAAGGAAATCACATATGGAATTGTGTGTCACGTGATAGGCACTGTGCCTGGCAGGGTCCATGGCCTTGAGCGTAAAGATCACTGCAGGCAAGGAAGACACGGAGTCCAATGAAGGTAAACACAGCGCTGATAATGCGTGGAGGGGCATTGGAATACAGAGGTGATGCTGTAGTCAAGGGAATAGTTAATACCCTGGAGGGAGAGGCGAGAAATAGTACCTGGGAGGAGTGATAACTGGGCTGGATTGTGAAGGAAATGGGGATGGAAAAGAAAATAAATCGAAGCTATAAAGCGACAGTGTTATGGGAACCCAAGTTTGACTGCTTGCTGCTTGAAAGCCAATACTTGACAGACAAGTGTTGGCTGGAAAGGAAGGTTGCTTTATTCAGAAGCCCAGTAACCTGGGGAGAGGGCAGACTGATGTGCAAAGACCATCTCTGAGATTCCGGGTTAAGGGGCCTTTAAAAGGGAAATTCAGGGTAGGAGATGATGTACATATCGATGAAAAGGACAGGGAAACTTATGACTGTTCGTGAGGAAAGGTGGAGTGTGTGCATTGAGCAAACGTCATGTGACATATATCCCACTTTCACTTTGGGGTGGAGACAACATCAGGACAAGGCAAAATTCAGCCCCTGATGACAGGAGGTTATCTTAGGACAAGGGAAAGGGGCCATGGGCGTGCTCCGAGAGCCGGTATAAACTGGATGGGGTCTTGGGCTCGTTATCTGAGGTAAAGAATGTAGAGCCTTGCTTGCTTCTAGGCTGAAACCATATCAGTTGACCTTGAGTCCAGGCTTCTACAGAGATAGCCAGTGGGTTTGTTAGTGGGGTCCCAAAAGACACAACAGCTGATTAGGGGGAAACAGTTCTCTGAAATATAAGCTTTAAACGTTCTGCTGGTTCCAACCTCATTAACCCTGTAGGACATCGTTTCAACACCATTGGTCCCCAGTCCTGTCCTGATGAATAATATAGATTGAGTGAAACAAAGAGACCTGCCAGAAGGTGAAACTCAGGAGGGGTTAGCTAGGAGCAGCCTTGATTCCTAGCCAGCTCCCCGAGGGAATCGAGGAGTCAGAGAAGGACCTGAGCGAAGAGGGGCCAGGGTCCTTCTTTCCTTCTGGAGAGAGTAATCTGAGAGCGCGATGGAGAATGGATGGCTCAGCAGACCCATAGCTGGCAGACCCTCTAGGACGCTTTTAGAATGATCCATAAAAGGAAGAGACAATGGTCTAAATTGAGGAGGGAAAGGCAGGGATTTGAGGGTGTCTTAATGAGGTGTGGAAGTTTGGGCAGCACGGATTCCACTCTTTTTTTGTTTCAGTGATAGCATTCTTCTTTAACCTTACTGATAGACATTTTCTTAATTGTCTCAGTTCTCTTGACTTGAGTCAAGACTCCCCGATTTATCAAACTCAGGAATCCGCTCCCCTCTCTGAGTATATTACCTCAAGTCCAAGCGGAAGTAAGAAGCGAGTATCGCCCATCAGCTGTTTCTCATCATCTGTCTTTTCCTGACCTCTTTCTCAGAAAGACAGAGTTCAGGAGCTCTGATCTCAGATTCACGATTCTGTTAAGAACAGAAGTGAGACAGCTTGTACATGGCCAAATAAACTTGAGCTTGCTTGAATTGTGTCTCTTCAAACTGGTCTCTCCACTTTGGGGAAACTGAGGCAGCTAACCAGCCCACTGTCTAGTCTTCTTTTTAAAAATTTTTAAATTTTTTAATTTACATCCAAGTTAGTTAGCATACCATGCAATAATGATTTCAGGAGTAGATTTCAGTGATTCATCCCCTGTGTATAACAGTCAGTGCTCATCCCAACAAGTGTCGTCCTTAATGCCCCTTACCCATTTAGCGCCCCGCCCCCACAACCCCTCCAGCAACCCTCAGTTTGTTCTCTGTATTTAAAAGTCTCCGACGTTTTGTCCCCCTCCCTGCTTTGATATTGTTTTTGCTTCCCTTCCCTTCTGTTCATCTGTTTTGTATCTGAAATTCCACGTATGAGTGAACATATCCAGTCTTCTTACAGGGAGGTTCAGATATTGGAACCACAGGCTGTAGCCCCAGAATCTGGTACCTTGTAATGAGAATGTAAACCCCTGAAACGGAAGCTGTTAAAATCTGACATTTACAGGCTGATACTAGGAAAGCAACCCATCTTCAGTGTTGAGTCTTCTCTGCCTCCAGCTTCCCCTTAGGACGATCCATTGGAGTTGCCATTCTAAAAGGGAGGTCTGGTTGAACCTCTGCCCTGCTGGAAAGAGCACCCCCTCACCTATCCAGCAAAGGGGAAACTAACACTCACCGAGAGGCTGCAGTGTGCTGTGCCTGTGCCAGGAGTTTGCACTTCACCTTGTTTCATCCTAACACCCCCCACCCCGTGAGGTGGGCGTGTCCCCATCTTATAAATACGGAAGGTAATTTGATCTCGCTCACATAGCCAATAGGTGATGGAACTCGGATTCAAAACCAGGTTTGACACACCCACGGGTTGTTTCTCGTCACACTGTATAGCCAGAAATCTCGTCCGTTGCACCGCGCTGTGTATCTCTTTGTACAGCTACAGGCGCTTTATGAGCTGACTCCAGCCCGCATTTCCAGCCCCATCCCCTGCCCTCCTTGCCCCTCTCTCCTTGAGGTCCTGCTGCAACCAGCCACAAAGCATTTCAGGCGTGGCCACATTCTCCCAGGCCACAGAACTTGCGCAGTGCTCTTGGCCTCTTTTGTCTCCACACCTTCGCCTTTCTCCACCTGGCAAACCCCTATTCATCCTTCAAGGTCTGGCTCAAATCTCCCCTCCCTGTGTAAGTTTCTCTGGTCAGTCTCCCCCAGCTAGGCTGGGTGTGTGTGTGGTCCTCTGCCCAGGGCTCCTGTTGCCCTCTGGGTCCACCTCTGCCACTCAAGAAGTTCTCCAGTCTCTTCCTGTCGGGCATCCCTTTGGCCGGGATTCCCAACGTAAGAATCCCCTGCAGGCAGCTTCTGTGTGCTGCCAGCCCTCCAGCTAGGCAGATGCCGCCCCCTCCCTGTGGCAAATGCTCCCACAGCATTCCCTACAATGAAACCAGGCAATTGTTTGAAAATGAAATCCTTCCTGGGTGGAACTAACCGTCAGGTGAGCTGTGGTTCTATCCACAGCAAAGCGTGTGAATGTGTGGTGGCTCTTCCGGTTTTGCACAAGGCACTACACTCGTCTCCTTTCTTCTTCTCATTACGACTAAGTGGAATCTATGAAATGTATGGGCTATGGAACCTTGACATTAAATTAGCCTCACACTGTCCCTGCTCCTCCCACTCCTGTTCTATGAATAGTAGACTGTGCAGAGAGCACAGGACAAATGGAGCGAAAGTGTCACCACCTTACTGGGGAGCCTGAAGCTCAGGATTTTGGAATCGCTGGCTGCAGGCTTGTGATCTGCACGCAAACCACGGCATCACTGATGTTATGCTGCTCTTGCTCCTTCGGCCAGAACCTTGTCTTGCCATCGGCACACCTGATTGAGCCGGTCACGAAGATCATACCTGTGATTACTATGATGATAACAAATAGCTATTGTTAACTGCTTACTACGTTCCAGGAAATTTTCGTATGCTTTGTCCTGCTACGCTCGCTGTGTGCTTGCGAATGTACGGCTTTGTGGTTAAAACCAGGTTCTGGAACTGCACAGACGTGGGTTTAAATCCCAGCTCTCCACTTAGATGTGGGACCCCAGGCAAGTTATTCAACCTCTCTAAGCCACGTAAGTAATCCTCGTGTAGGTAGAATGAGGCTAGTAAACCTGTACCTCCTTGAGTTGTTGTGAGAACGAGTAGTAGGGAAGGGCTAGCAATCACATATCATCCTACTATCCCTATTCTGCAGGGTTGGAAACTGCCCGTGGTTACGCAGCTAGTAAGTAGTAGAGCTGGGATTTGAGCTCTGCTCTGTGTCTTTTTCTGTTTAACGTTTATTTATTTTTAAGAGAGAGAGCGAGCTAGACGGAGTGTGAGCTGGGGAGAGGCAGAGAGGGAGGGAGACACAGAATCCGAAGCCGGCTCCAGGCTCTGAGCTGTCAGCACAGAGCCCCGCGTGGGGCTGGAACCCCACGGACCGTGAGATCATGAGCTGAGCCAAAGTTGTACGCTGAACCGACTGAGCCACCCAGGCGCCCCTGACCTGTGTCTCTCAAACACAGCTCTCTCAGTGCATCATCGCAATCCTGCACGGTGGTTAAGAGCACAGCTGCCTGGATTCGAAGTCTGGCTCTGCTGCTCACTAAGATTTGTGATCGTAGGCAAGTTACTTACCGTCTTCTCTGTGTCTCCGTCTCCTCACTTGAAAACTGGCTGTGGTGGGTTTGTTGGAACAATTAAATGTGTTGGCAAACGTACAGCTCTTACTTTAGTGCCTGAAATACAGTGGGTGCTTGTTGAGCACTTGCTATTACAATGACTTTCTTAATCTTCCAAACACTGGGTCTGGTTGGACTCTGATCGTAATAGTCAAGCTGAGTGATGGTGGAAATTTGGGCAGTTGCTCTGGACAGCCTGCTTTGCTAAGACACTTATCAGGTCCCTAAATCTCCTCCAGGATAAACATTCCCAGCTAGTTCAATTGCTCCTAATGACACTATTGTAAATAAACCACGAGCCACGCTTGAGATGCTTTGTCCGTTGAGCAGGATTTCTCAGGCTGGGCACTATTGACATCTGGTCTGGGTAATTCTTCGCCGCAAAAATGGGGGGCCGTCCTGT
This sequence comes from Felis catus, assembly GCF_018350175.1. NCBI lineage: Eukaryota > Metazoa > Chordata > Mammalia > Carnivora > Felidae > Felis > Felis catus. Next base: position 69,581,506 of record NC_058377.1, read on the forward strand.
GTAGTGTAGGATAGTTAGCAGAATCCCTGGATTCTACCCACTAGATGTCAGTAGCCACCCCTCCCAGTGTAACAACAATGTCTCTGACGTTGCCAGATGTGCCTTGAAGGCCAAACTCACCCCTGGTTGTGAATTGCTGGTCTAGCACGTGGCCCCCAGAACTGAGAAGATTCTCAGGCTACAGCCCGGGAGCTGGTTGGGCAGCACTGACCATCTTTTAAGGCAGCCGCAGATTACTTTAGTTCTTTTGACAGAGGCAGCCCCATTTTCTCACTGAACTTGCTCACTGCCAAGACCCCAAAGTCTTTTTTCATGGGTGCTGCTGCCTGGGCCGATGGCTTTTTGGCCTTAAGTGCATCTCCGCCCCTCCACCCCAAAATGTATTAGAGACATGTATTATGACCCAGCCTGTATAGAATTACCAGGGAGCCCTCCCTGAAAACCACCTTCCCTTGGCCCAGAAGGCCAAGAAGGTGGCCCACCTTCCCTTGGCCACCATCTTCTGTTCTCCATCGTCACTTATCTGCATGGCCTAGCTCAAATGCTACAACCTTAGGAAGGTCTTGCCATCCTTCATTAAAACCCCCCTCTCCCAGCTCTGTCTCCATTGTGCGTTGCGCCCTATGGCCCGTTTCTCCCCAACGATGGTCAGCTCTTGGAGAGCAAGCAAGGGCTGACTCACTGAATCTTACTTTTCCATTCACCAGCTTAGTGTAAAATCTATCCCAATGAATGTTTTTCGAATAGAGGTCTAGCCTGGCCTGCTCCGAAACCCTCAACGTCTCCTTGGATCCTAGGACATTAACATTCAACAGTCCTTGGCATTCAACACCTTCCACACAATAGTCTCCAGTGAGACCCCAGATACATCCTCCAATTTAGTGAACACTCTCCGTTTCTGTCCAGGAACGAGTCTGCCTGATAGCCCACAAATAGCTGCTTCCCTAACCCGAACCACCTACCTCCTCTCCAAATCCTCGCCCTCCTCTCTGGCATAGCTCAGCTCATATTTAACGGCTTCAAATCCATTTTGGAATGAAACAGGAAATAACGCACAAACCCTGTGTCCACAGCACGGTCTTCCCCAAGGCCGAATACTAGAATGATTGATATAGGCTAACTGACCAGATCGGCATGGGTGTTGATCCCACATCTGTAGATCCTATAACAGTAGGGCTCAGTTTCCTTGTCTGTAGGGTGGGTATTATATCAGTGCCTGGGTCTGTCAGTAGCATAGGGCAGTAGAGAGGGGTGATATTATGCCATAAAGTGTTCAGCTTAGAGCCCAGCACATGGCAAGCACCCCCAGAAACATGAACAGTCATCAGCTCTTGCCTGACCAACCCACCTTCTACAGATCTCCCCTCTGAAGCCCTATAGTCCATACACCATGTTACCTGAGGTATTCCTCCATTATATACTCTCTTATGTTATTCATTTGGATGAACTTAGGACTTGGTTGTCTCTCCAAATAGATAGCTTAAATACTCTGGAGCCAACAGTTCACTCGTTTGACAGATGCTGGGAGTGTCTCACCAAGTGCATTGGACTGGGCAGTGTAGATGGAAAGTGCCCTTGGACCCTGACCCCTGGGAACTTATAATTTAGTGAGAAAGATAAGATGTGTCTAATAAAGAGTTATAACCACGGAGAGAGTGATTAGCATCATTGGAAACGTGTAAAAGTCCAAAGGCAAGATGGATCCCCTTTGCCTGGTTGATGAGGAAAGATTCAGGAAGTCTAGGTCTTAGAAAGATGGAAGATGGTGAGAGAATGCTTTATGGGAAGATGAAGCCAGTTGTACGAAAGCTTGGAGGTGGGAAGGCAAGAAGCTTAGATGGAGAACCAGGGAGTACAGTGTGACTTGAGTTTGGGGTATGTGAAAGGTAGCAGTGGGAGATAAGATGGGACGGCAGGAGGGGCCTTGAGTGTAAGGCTAAAGAAGTTGTACTTCATTTCTGTGGGATGGGGGTAACTGAAGGTGTCAGCAAAGGACTGGCTTGCTCAAATTTGTGCAACCAGAAGGTAAATCCAGAAGGATGCTGAAAGATCAGTAGTGAGACAACACTACTAACTCGGGTACGAGAGACGGGGGGGTTAATTTAGGGCTTTGCTGAATCTCAAGCACTCTCCCACCTCTGGGCCTTTGCATTTGCGATTCCGTCTCCTCAAAGCCGCCTCCTCAAAGAGACCTGCTCGGATGAAGATAGGCAGCATTCCCACCCATCACTTGCTACGTGCTTTACTTTTATGACAGCACGTGCCATTTACTCACTGGCGTTATAATATACATTGATGGGTTTACTGTTGGTCATCTCCACGAAATGCAAGTTTCACCAGTGGTCCCTCCTGTAGCCTCAGAATAAAGGAATGAGTAAATAAGGGAAGGGGTATTCAAGGAGACACCAATGTTTCCAAAAGGGAAAATGGGGGTGGGGGTGGGGCAGGGGAGCTACCGTTGACCAAGATGGGAAATGCAGGAGAAGGAAGGATTTTGAAAAGGAATATGAGGTCCAACACTTTCCGACATTTACGTTTGTGGTACCAGCAAGATGCTCTAGTAATAACCGTAGGGGGTAGCTGGGAAAAGGACTAGAATTCAGGAGGATATTAGGCTTTAGGAATAAACCATTGAGAGATGATTACTTAGCCGTAAGCCTGAATGAGCCAAGAGAAGTCAGAGCACCAAAGACCCATCTACAAGACGCATCCGAAGTAGGGAAACAAGCAAGGGAAGAGAGGTTGTCGATAACTGCCCATTGCTCTTGGGAGTAAATCTCAAGACCCTGCATGACCTGGCTCCTTGTTCATGATTTCGACCTCACCTCCCACCTTGTTGCCTGCACTCCCGCTGCCCTGGCCTTCTTTTAATTTCTTGAGTTTGCCAAGATCTTCCTAACCTCAGTGTCTGCACCGTGTTCCTTCCTTTTCCTGGAAGTTACGCCTCCCAACTGTCCACTCCTCACCCAGCTAACACTTTTTCATCCTGCAGAGCTCAGCTTAAATATGGCTTCCTCACGTTGTCCTTTCTTGACTTCCCCTCTCCCCTACGCCTCCTCCCTGTTATATGCTTTTGTGACACTGTAAATATGTAAATGCACGCTCAGGCACACACACACACGCACACACACACGCACACACACCGAGTAGCCGATACAGAGAGTATATATGACAGTCTCATGTCTCACCTCTTAAACCATACACTGAAGGAGGCAGTGGGCCATGACATTGCCTGTGTTGTTCACCACTGTATCCCCAGCACCTAGCATAGCTATGGTACATTGCAGATACTCATTAAAAACATGTTGAATGAAGAAGCTGAGAGAGTAGCCAAAGATATAGGGAGAAAAGCAAAAACATGGAGTGGCGTGAGGTCAAGGTGGTGTTTTCAAACAGAAGCAGAGCATTGGCTCTGTCCAGTGCTGCAGCTGAGCATGGCAGGCTGGGACCAAGGAAAGCCAAGGCTCAGGGGCCTAGATTATCACGGCTTTAGGAACTCAATTTAAATATGGCGATAAGGGAGGGACAAGAGGTGGTGAGACCTAACAGTAAAGGGTGAAGGAGGCAGTGACCACGGTAATTTTATGACTAGAAGAAATCCGAAAAATACTTGATTGTTTCGGGCTGAGGAGTTCCGCGAAACACAACACAAGACTTAAAAGCCATAAAGCAAGCGATAGTCATAATTACTGACATAAAAACGTGAAGCCTAAAAAGATGCGCACCTTCCACATGACAAGAGACGTTACAGTTAAAAGGCAAGCTAAACATTGTGGGGAAAAAATGTGTTTAACCTCTACAACAAATAAGAGTTTACGTGCGTACTATTTTAAAGCCAAGCCGTCATTAAATTCATAGAGACAGAAAAGAGAAGGGGGGTTGCCTGGGGCTGGGGGAAGGGGGGGAGAGGGAGAATTCTGTCTTGCAAGGTGCAAAGAGCCCTAGAAGTGGATGGTAGAGATGACTGCACAAGAGTGAATGCACTCTTACAAATGGTTAAGATGGCAAATTTTCTGCTGTGTGTGTTTGACTCTAATTTTTTAAAAAAGCCATTAGAAACGAGGACAAAAATGACAGGGCGCCTGCGTGGCTCAGGCGGTTAAGGGTCTGACTTCGACTCAAGTCACCATCTCGTGGTTCGTGGGTTCGAGCCCCCACGTCGGGCTCTGTGCTGACAGCTCAGAGCCTGGAGCCTGCTTCCTATTCTCTCTCTCTCTCTCTCTCTCTCTCTCTCTGCCCCTCCCCCGCTCGTTCTCGTTCTCATTCTCTCTCTCAAAAATAAATAAACATTGAAAATTAGGAGTAAAAAAAAAAAAATGAAATTGAAGCCTCTAATAAGAAAATGAGCAATGGGTAGCAATAATAGTCTACAGGTGAATGACACGGTGGTGATTAAAATCTATTCAGCTGCAACAGTTGAAGACAGAAAAAATTTTTGACCAATAAGATAAGAGAGAGAAAGCATAGTGACGATACCCAGTCATGTCTGTGAAGATGCAGACATTTTTACACGCCACGCATGGGCACTGCTGCTTTAGCAATCAGGCTATAGCTCTCAAAATACAAAATGGGAGGCTATTTGAGGCAACAGCTCCACTTTTAGGAATATATCCCAGAGAAATAGCCACTCAGATGTATAAGAGGATTTATCTCGGTACTGCTTGTATATAAAAAAAAAGTAGGAGCCACCCAAATAGTTATGAAGGAACTGATTTTTTTAAAGCTTTTTTTTTAAAGTTTATTTATTTTGAGAGAGAGAGAGGAGAGAGCACAAGTGGGGGAGGAGCAGAGAGAGAGGAAGAGAGAGAGAATCTGAAGCAGGCTCCACATGGTCAGTGCAGAGCCCGACGTCGGGCTCGAACTCGTAACCACAAGATTCCAACCTGAGCCGAAGTCAGATGTTTAACCGACTGAGCCACTCACACACCCAGGAGCTGATTCTTTTAAACCATAGTGCAAGTATACATGGGCCAATAATCCGTCATTGAAAAATCAAGGTTGGGGTGCCTAGGGGGCTCAGTCGGTTAAGCGTCCAACTCTTGATCTTGGCTCAAGATCGTCCCGGAGGCTGCCTGGGATTCTGTGTCTCCCTCTCTCTGCCCTTCCCCTGCTCTCTCTCTCACTCTCTCAAAATAAACAAACTTATAAAGAAATCAAGGTTGCTCTCTCTATTCCAATGTGGAAAGAAAAAGAAGACATAGTCGCTGAAAAATGTCACTACACAGTATTATTGTATGACCTGTTTCTTACTTCCTGAAAGGATACGATGGTCCTTTTTAAAAATTTACTTGAAAGAAAAGACTTAATGTATGCTTGTAAAGGCAGAGAACAGAACCCAGTGGTACCAGAGGTCAACCAGGAACGTGAGTAGGGAAGGGAGCGTGTCACTTTTAACGTTACACACCTCTGTAATGTTTGCCCAAGGTTTTCTAAAAATACCTTCGAGATCTTGTAATAAAAGACACAGTTATGGGGAAATGCGGAAGAAAGTCAAAGTGTTTGGGGGAGCCCAGAAACGGGAGTAACTAACAGCCTGGGGAGAGTGTCACAATGGAGGGGACCTGGGAAGAGGCATTGGGAAGCGAGCAGGAAATGTGTTGAGTGGAGAAGGTGAGAGAAGACACCCCCAGCGCGAGGGAGGTATGTTCCTGGGGAGCAAGTTGGGGGAAGCAGGGCCAGGGAGCTGAGTGGGCAGGGAAACGCACCCTGTAACTCCAAGTGGAACGTAGGCTTAGCCTACCTTCATTCACCCAAAAGTCTTTATTAAACCGCTACTCTGTGTTGTGGATACATTAATCAATAAAACCACATGAACCTTTTTCCTTTCAAGTTGCTTTCCGTCTAACGGGAGAGGCAGACATATAATAATAATAATAATAATAATAATAATAATAATAATAATTCGTAATAACAACAATAATAATAATTGGCAGGGCTTTGAAGGAAATACTAACAAGGCTGAAAGGGAGAGTGTGAGGCCGTTGAGTGTAGGCCCCTCTGAGGCCGTTATGTTTAAGTTGACGCTGAAGGATGAAGGCACTTCCGTAATGCAGGGGTCAGGGTGAAGGGCAAAGCCTTTCTAGGCAGAGAGAACAGCGTGTACAAACATTGAGGAGAGGAAAAGCTTGTCTCAGAATGGAAGGCAAGTCAGTGAGACTGTTTTCCAAAATACCACCATGCAGCCGCCTTCTTTGGTATCCCTGTGAGGGACCTACCCTTGCTGAGGCCCTGTCGCGCCCTCCTGTCAACTAATCAGCTTTTGGTAACAAGCGGCATTTAGGGTTTTTATTACACGCTAAATTTTGTACCATCAATCTCATTCGCACAGTTAGGAATCTCTGTCTCTGTGGGCTGTGTATGTGTGTGTGAAAGGGGGAGACGGAGAGGGGGACTTGGAGAATAACCCAGGTTCGCCCTCTGTCCGTATGCTAAACAATTAAACACAGAACTCCGTGCACCCTGAAATCATTACGCTCTGAAACTGAACACTGTAAGTCTGGTGGCGCAAGCCCAGCGTTACTGAAAGTCCAATTGAAATTGCAGAAAGCTGGGAGAAGAAAAGCACGGAGGCCGTCCATTGTTGGGTGCAGCTTCTTTCAAACTCCGACCATCATCTGAGAAAGCAAAGCGCGTAATAACTGATACATAAAACTCCTCTTGGTTTGATTAGACGTTGTTGATTATTCAAGCGCCAGAGATGGATCAGACACACAGGGAAGACTGGCACACGGTGTCATCCCAAACCCGCCAACACCCATCTGAAGAGCGAGCGTGCCTGGACGCAGTGTGACAGAAACACAGATCGGGAGGGGTGGGGGTGGGGGGCCCTCCTGCAAGCCGAGGGGACGCTGGAAGGCTGGGCAGGAAGCAGTCAGCGGGAGGCTGGCATTTCAGGTGCAGGGAACAGGGCGACTGAAGAAAGCAGGGCTGACAGCACGCAGTGTGGTCAGCAAAGAACTACTAGGCAGGCGTGATGAGAGGGCCAGGGAGGGCCCGCCAATGAAGCCGAGTGAGGCTGGGAGACCAGGAGTGAAGGGCTTTGAATGGCCTATGAAGCACCGTGGAATTTCTCCCGTAACTGTGTGTGGGGAGGGCTCTCTCAGAGGTTTCTAGGGGCGGGAAGGTGATGGGAGCAGTATTTGGGAAGATCACGGACTCCTTGCGGACGATGGGCACCGCCCCTCCCCCGCACGCCCCAGCCTGGCCTCGGTGGGTTTCGCCGGCGGGCGAAGAACAAAAACACCAGTCAGTCCTTTCTCTTCCGCTGCACACCCACCCTGCCCTTTTCTCCACAGATGATGGGAGTCGGTTGGAGGGGCAGGGTCCTCAGGCCCCATGCACACCACAACACCTCTGCTGAGGAGACGCCTGTAGGCCCTTCGCAGGCTCAGACAGGGCTGAGACCTGGCTTCAAACCCACCCCCCCTCCCAGAGGGAAAGGGAGGAGGCTTATTTTTTTCCGTGCCCAGGAGAGAATCCAGCTTGGTGCTGGGTTATTTCCTAAGCCGAGCCTTCTTGATTAATTTATATCTCAATTCGGGGAAGCCTCTGTTCATTTAGGAGCTATTTTGCTGGCTGCAGATCAACAATGGCAAACATGGACACTGGGAACGGGCCCAGAGTCCCCAAATGATTAATATCCTGTGTTGTGAAATGTCAGAACGCATGGCTGGCCAAAGCTTTTAGAGAGCCAGGAGGTGCAGTGTGATAGCAGTCGGCCCCCAGAGTCATTTGAGGGGAGGATGCAGGAATTCCATACGCTAAGTCAATGGAGTTGAATAAAGGATCTGAAGGCAAATCTCCGGGTGGACATTCACTTTCAGGAAGCGCTCTGAGCTGGTGTGCAGAGCTCCGATTCTCCAGGGCTTCTCCTGGCAGCTCGGCCATTCCAGGCCTCCCGTCCTCTTCCTCTTGACCCCATCACTTTGGCCAATTGCAGCCCTGCCTGTCCAGACTGTCACATATCAATTGCTTTGTTTATCTTATTGTCGGCCTGTTTTGGAAACACTCTCCTAGACTCCTGTCTGACTCATGGGTTAAGGAGCATGAGTAATTCTTCTGGAACTCACTTGGAACAGGAGGGAACCCTTCCCATTTGATTTCCGGTCCTAAAAAAAAAAGACAAGATAATTCACACAGGATGCTAATGAGTTTTCCTACTCAACAGTTAGCATGGCCTAGCCCTGTTTGGAAAACAGCCTGTCGTACAGCGGGCTTTAGAAATGTGAGCACCTCCGGCTTTTAATCAGAATTATGAAATGACACCAGAATATCGTTCTGTTGTGATTAGTTTTCCTGATGAAGGTGTAGTTTCTCTTACAGGGGAAACCCAGATGGTGTCTCTTAATGAGACGTGACAATTAGAAACAAACAACCAGATTTGGCCTCTGGCTTTTTCTTGCTCGGCCGTGGGTGTAGGTAACCTCTCATTGTCCTCTTCCTGCTGTTTTTGGCCTGTCCTTCTAAGCAGTGATATAAACTGGCTAAAAGTTCTTTCACCCCCAACGGGTGTGGCTCCTTTTGGAGCGAGAACAGTTTGGCGTCCACTTCCTGTAGCAGAGATGGTAAGAAAGTGGCTCCATATCCCTTTGTTTCTACACCAGCTTCAGAGAGGACTCGCCCCTTCGTAGGACTTGGTATTTGAGAGCTTTTCAGCACTGCCAATATGATGTATTTCAGCACCTCTGGGGCAAAACCACAGTGGAAGTTCAAAGTCACACCTTAGGGGCAGGATTATGGGGAGCTTTCGCTTTCTACTTTGCATCAATTTGTACAATATGAATTTTCCACACTGAGTCTGGAAAACAGAAAGGAGAAAACCATCAAAGCCTTACCATGTTTACTCATAAGTGGTCTCAGTTCTTTTTTGTCTTAGCAGTTGTGTGACTTTGGGCAAGTTAATTAACCTCTCTGTCCTTACCTGTGAATTGAAGATAATTGCATACCCCTCGTAGTGCTGTTGAGCATTAAAACATATAACATATGTACGCATTCATACTGAGTGCACATAGCAATAGCCAACAAGCTCTACTATTATTATGGCTGATGATGATGTTGCTCGTTTACCGAGGCCCAAGACCCCCTCTCTCCGGAACGGCGACTGAATGGTGCAGAATGTAATTCTCACAGTTTGGATGGAAGGAAGAGAATCAGGCCTAGTTAGAAAGATGTTCTATCAGGAAGATGCTGCAGGATGAAAGTAAATCCACAGGCTTCCCCACTTCTCCAATCCTTTCTCCAGAGAGCAGCTGGAAAGGTCACTGTCCGCTTCATATTTCCTCTCAGGGTACAGTGGTCTAGACCCCTCCCCACAAGAATCTTCCTAAAGGCTTCCACAGCACTTTTTTTTTTTTTTAATTTTTTTTTTCAACGCTTATTTATTTTTGGGACAGAGAGAGACAGAGCATGAACGGGGGAGGGGCAGAGAGAGAGGGAGACACAGAATCGGAAACAGGCTCCAGGCTCCGAGCCATCAGCCCAGAGCCCGACGTGGGGCTCGAACTCACGGACCGCGAGATCGTGACCTGGCTGAAGTCGGACGCTTAACCGACTGCGCCACCCAGGCGCCCCAACAGCACTTTGAGTGAATCCCTTGCTTGTCCTTCTGGCCCCACGTGGTCTGTCCCTGCCCACTCCTGGATGCTCCACTCTCCACCAGTTCACTGAGCTCTGGTCCCAACAAGCCTTGTATGAACAGCCGCCTCACCCCACCCTCGCCCACCACCACTCCCCACAGGTCTTGACTTAAATGTCGCCTTCCCAAGAGGCCTTTCCTGGCCTCCCTCTTCCTCATTCTCCGCATAATGCCCTATTTATTTATTTCACTATACTTACCACAAGCTACCATTCGTTTATTTTCTTGCTTGCTTGTCGGCTTTCTCTCTCTTCTAGCATGTAGGCTACAGGAAGGCAAAGACAATGCCTGGGCTGGCACATAGTAAGTGCTCAGTAATTACTTGTGGAAAGAGGAAGAGGAGAGAAAGGGAAGGAAGGAAAGGAGGGAGGAAAGGAGGAAGAGAGAAACTACAAAGGAAGGGAGAGGCCCAGTACTTAAGTGGGTCAGTTTAAAGCCAAATAAGTAGTAGAATGTGGTAGAAAGAGTAATAGTTTGGGAGGAAGCACAAAGTTAAGAGAATAGATTGATGAGTTCAGTTCAAGCGCATTGCACTGGAGGTGAAGACAGGCCACCCAGGTGAAACACCCAGCAGATAGACAGATGTAGTCGTGAAGCTCGGGGCCAGCCCAGGGCTGGAGCTGGTAGTTGGAGAGTCATGAACGTGCCGTTGAAGCTCTCCAGAAGGAAGAAATCTCTAAACATTTGCGGGAACCAAAATCTTTGGGTTCTGGGGGGAAGATGATTGCAGAGCTGAAGCTGAACGGATTCACGTAGGGCAACATCAGAAGCGCAGCCCGCAGCTGAATGTGACCCAGCAAGGGAGGCATCCTCCAGCCCAGACGGGCAGGCTCAGCGAGCTGACGTCTCCATTCAGGGTGAGTGAAGGTGGACGAAAAGGCACACACAGACAGGAGAAGATGAGAGAAGGTATGATGTTGAGGCCAGTCGAGGCCGGGAGGGTTGTGAAGGCGATGAAGAATGGAACAAAATGCCTACGAACGCATCACTAACAGCTTAAAGCCTCTGCTTAACTCAGCGTCCTGAACAGACGAGTGGAGTGGAGGTGACGGTGATGATGCCGGGCAAAGTGGTCCATGGAGTTTGTCTTTCCCACCAGGGCTTCCTGCTTCCGTTTTTCCACTCCTTGGCTGCCGGTGGTGGTCTATAGTGGGAACATGGAGAGGAGCAAAGAGTAAGGGCACTGGGTTTGTGCCACCCACCGCCAGCTCTGTGCCTCCGGGCACATTTCCTCTCTGAACGTCAGTTTTTAGTCTTTCAGGCGAGGATGAGAACAGCTTCTTCCTGGGGTTGCTGGGAGTTATTAGAAAGCCTTTGAAAAGTCCCCAGCACGTAGACAAGTGCTGAGCAAATGTTAATTCTCTTTCCTTCCCAGGACCTCCCAACATTCTGCGCCCTCCCATTCTGACCAGACCTTTATCTATTTGTTTGTTTGTTTTATTTATTTACTTACTTATTGATTTATTTGTATGTATGTTTATACATTCATTTTGAGAGGAGAGGGAGGGGCAGAGAGAGAGGGAGAGAGAGAATCCCAAGCAGGCTCCGTGCTGTTAGCGCAGAGCCTGACGTGGAGGTCGATTTCAGGAAGCGTGAGATCATGACCTGAGCCGAAATCAAGAGTCGGATGCTTAACTGACCGAGCCACCCAGGTGCCCCTTACCAGACGTCTACAATTCAGCGGCATTACATGAGCTCTTCTAAGGGTGTTAGCACTTGAAGCTCTCCATATACTTGTGGAATTCATTTTGTAATGATTCATTCATTCTTTCTTTCCACGAACGGTTTATGGAACACCTACTATGTGTCCCGTGCTGGCCTAAGTACAGGGCATACAAGAGTGACCAAAAGAGACGGATCACGCTTCCCAGCTCAGTAGGGAACCTAGCTCTACTGTTCTCAAGTATACTGAGGACAGTAAGCGCACAGTGGTGGTTCCCAAACCCCAGCATGTATCAGAATCACCTGGAGGGCTTGTTAAACCAGATTGCTGGGCTCACTCACAGAATTTCTGATCCAGTAGATCTGGAGCGGGGCCTAGGAATTTGCATTCTTTTAAAATTTGTATTTAGGGGCGCCTGGATGGCGCAGTCGGTTGAGCGTCCGACTTCAGCCAGGTCACGATCTCGCGGTCCGTGAATTCGAGCCCCGCGTCGGGCTCTGGGCTGATGGCTCAGAGCCTGGAGCCTGTTTCCGATTCTGTGTCTCCCTCTCTCTCTGCCCCTCGCCCGTTCATGCTGTCTCTCTCTGTCCCAAAAATAAATAAACGTTGAAAAAAAATTTTTTTTTTTTAAATTTGTATTTAAATTCCTATCCATTAACATACAGTGTAATGTTAGTTTCAGGAACACAATATGGTGATTCAGTGCTTCCGTACAATACCCGGTGCTCATCACAATAAGCGCCTTCCTTGCTCCCCATCACCCATTTCACCCACCTGCCCACCGTCCTCCCCTCTGGTGACCATCAGTTCGTTGTGTCTAGTTAAGACTCTGGTTCTTGGTTTGCTTCTCTCTCCCTTTTTTTGTCCCTTTGCTCATTTGTTTTGTTTCTTTAGGAATTTGTATTTCAGACACGTTCCCAGGTGCTGCTGCTGGCCCAGGACCCACGCTCTGAGAACCACTGGAATAGAGTAGTAAGGAGGAATGGGGATAGGGCAGGAAAAGAGTATTATGTCAGAAGAATCTGACACCTCTTACCTCTACAATAAGTTGTTCTTCTTGATGAGGACAAGCTGACAGCTATTCCAGTTAAGTGCAGTAAGTCCAGAGATTTTGGAGGGACAGAGGAGCCTGAAGGTACAGGAATGTCCCCTCCCAAATGCTGGAGCCCAGCTGCCTTGAAGCCTCGTCTGTCTCTTCTCTGCCTGCAAACTTCTCTGTGCCCTTCACATCTCTCTTCAAATCAAAGCCGTTTTCTGACAACTTTCCTCACTTCCCCAGGCAGATTTTGGCCATTCCCCACCCTCATGGCACTGGATACATCTCTCTATTGGGATGACTCTCTCGTTGCTCTGTGCCACATTTATTGCCCTCTATTCCCCACTGCACCATGAATGTCTTGGTAGATGGGACTGTGTCTTCTTTATTGTGGAATCTTCCTTAATACTTAAATGTTTACTGAGTGCCAGGCCGACTGATGGGATAATGCATATGTGCCTTGGGTATTAAAATGTATGTGGGGGCGCCTGGGTGGTGCAGTCGGTTAAGCGTCCGACTTCAGCCAGGTCACGATCTCGCGGTCCGGGAGTTCGAGCCCCGCGTCGGGCTCTGGGCTGATGGCTCGGAGCCCGGAGCCTGTTTCCGATTCTGTGTCTCCCTCTCTCTCTCTGCCCCTCCCCCGTTCATGCTCTGTCTCTCGCTGTCCCAAAAATAAATAAACGTTGAAAAAAAAATTAAAAAAAAAAATAATAAATAAAATGTATGTGGTGCCAGAAAAAAAAATGATCACAACTGATAGTGTGTGCAGATATGGAGAACTGAGAGCAAGCACTTTCTTGTCTAAGAAAGATTGATGCAGATCTTTGTTCCCCTGTTAGCCATAACCTTGGATGCATTAGTTATTCTGGGTCTCCATTTCATCTCTGCTAAAATAAGGGCGATCATCTTAGCACGTATGTGAGGGATAAATGAAATAATATGTGCCAAATGTTTAGCATGGTGCTCGGTGCATAGACAATATTAAATGAAATAAAATTCAATAGTTGGTCAAATAAAGCAAAGCAACAGCTGAAAAATAAAAATTGATTGGAATGGGTAAAGGCAACGCTGTCAACTAAAGCGATTTACAATGCTTAGTTAATATTTATGTCTAATTACTAAGCAGCAAAATACCCTGTTTCCTATCACTTGAGAGATGTCAAATCAACTTTGGTAATTATTTTCCCAGCTTTAAATTTTGTTCATTTGTGTTGTTCTCAAATTAAGGAGACTGAAGACTAAGGAGAAGCCATTTGACTTTAGGATGTCGTTCAGAAAAATGGGTATACAGGGAGATAAGGAAGGATTTTGAAGTGAGTAACAGGAGGCCACAAATATAGACAACCTCTTTTGAGATGTGTGTCAACAATAATGAGGGAGAGAGAGAGAGAGAGAATAGCAATTTTTGTTGAGCAATGTATCTACAGAAAATAAATGTTTCCGTTGACACCAGTGATGGGGATGCACACACACTTGACACAAAGTACCAGGCATTTAAAAAAAATTTCTTTTACGTTTATTTATTTTTGAGAGACAGAGAGACAGAGCACAAGTTGGGGGAGGGGCAGAGAGAGAAGGAGACACAGAATCCGAAGCAGGCTCCAGGCTCTGAGCCATTAGCACAGAGCCCTATACAAGGCTGGAACTCACAAACCGTGAGATCAGGACCTGAGCCGAAGTCAGACACTTAACCCACTGAGCCACCCAGGTGCCCCAAGTTCCAGACATTTTTAAATCTGAAGCTCAACATTTTTTTTCTCTATATTCTATGAAGTAACTGTTCACATAGACATACAGCTCATTTTAATGTTTTATTGCAAGAGTGGTTCCTCTACCAATGGATTCCCAAGCATACTATTTTAAGCAGCACTTAAAATGTTTCTCTTTTGGGGCGCCTGGGTGGCTCAGTCGGTTAAGCCTCCGACTTCAGCTCAGGTCACGATCTCACGGTCCGTGAGTTCAAGCCCCGCGTCGGGCTCTGGGCTGATGGCTCAGAGCCTGGAGCCTGCTTCCAATTCTGTGTCTCCCTCTCTCTCTGCCCCTCGCCCATTCATGCTCTGTCTCTCTCTGTCCCAAACATAAATAAACGTTAAAAAAAAAATTAAAAAAAAATGTTTCTCTTTTAAGGTTTGTAGCTGGTTTTGTGTTCTGTTTTTTGTTTTATATGTTTTTGTTGTTGTTGTTGTTGTTGTTGTTGTTGTTGTTGTTTTTAAGTAGGCTCTACCCCCAGTGTGGAGCCCAACACAGGGCCTGAACTCACAACCCGGAGATCAAGACCTGAGCTGCCATGATGAGTCTGATTCTTAACTGACTGCGCCACCCAGGCACCCTTACAGCTATTTTAAAGGATAGATATTTTTAAGGGGGAGCACCTTGTAGGAGGAAGACCACTGTTCAATAAATCAGATTCTAATGACCTAAGAAGGATAGAGTGAGCAGGACTCTCTAGTTGGCTGAACTGGTCTCAAAAACAGTAAATGCACAGGAAATGGACGACAGCAAATTTCAAAGCACAGCAAAAGGCTCATTAATGCTGAACATGGAAGTCACACTTCAGCTTAAAATTTGCTGAAACAGAAATAAAAAAACATATACGAGGCCTTTTGGGTCTTCGTGTGTACAAAAAATATCAGTGATGTGTTATTCTGTGGGGTTCTATGATAATCAGGTTTGACTGCTTGTTTTTCAAGGAGTTTTTATCTTTAGAATCATTCCAAGGCAGCCCGGCTGGTGCAGTCTCCCTAGCGTGTTCAAGTGCGCACCAAGGACTTGCCTGCAAACAAAAACTTGGAGAGGGAAGCTTTAAAAAAAAAAAAAAAAAAAAAAGCTTTCTGCATTGCAGTTAATGGCCTCTTACTGCTTGCCTTGCAGAGGATAAGCACAGTTTAGAAGCATGGTTAGTAACTGATCAGAAAAAAAAAATAAAGCATTATGTATGTTTTCAGTTTTTACAGTCTTTGTTTTATTTTAGAGACAATGTATGTTGCTAGTTCAACCACCCTGGTAGCCCCTTTGCAGAATAAGAAACAAAACGGAATCTTTTTTTACCTTTCAAAAGACCGTGGCACCTAACATTGTAGAGTTGGACCCTATTTTCTAATCTTGATTGATTCTTAGCTTTCAGATGTGAATGGCAAATAGTCATTTTTAGGACGATCCTTTGGAAGTTTGAAAACATTTCTTATGGAAAAAAAAGTTCTTTGCTATGGCTGGATTTTCACACTAGCACACACAAATCTAGTTAGGGCACAATATACTTTCTGAAAGGACCATAGGAATAAAAGCACTGAGGCAGCATTATTTCAGGGATGGAAAGAACACAGACGTTAGAACCAAAGAGACCTAAAGCCTGGGTTGAAATCTAGGTTAGCTGCTTACCAGTTTTGCAATGCTGGGCAAGTAACTTTACCTCTCCAAGCCTCAGTGGCCTCATCCACCAAATGGGAGTAATGCGCAGATGCCAAGGGAGCTGCTGTGAGGACAGCATGTAGATTGAGGTCAGAGACTGGAGCCGAATGCCCAGTTTTGAATTGGGGTTCTGCTATTTGCTTGCTAATATCCTTGAACAGGTTACTTAAATTTGCTATGCCTCAATTTCCTCATCTATAAAATGAGGATAAAATGGAAGCTTACCTCTAGAGTTGTTATGTCCATCGGGTTGGCTTAAGTCAATATAGAGAGACTATTTAGAAAGCCCCGAGAAAGTGGCAGTTACTATTAGGTATGCCTTCTGTCTATTCTTTTTTTTTTTTAATTTTTTTTAACGTTTATTTATTTTTGAGACAGAGAGAGACAGAGCATGAATGGGGGAGGGTCAGAGAGAGGGAGACTCAGAATCTGAAACAGGCTCCAGGCTCTGAGCCGTCAGCACAGAGCCCGACGCGGGGCTCGAACTCACGGACCGCGAGATCATGACCTGAGCCGAAGTCGGCCGCTTAACCGACTGAGCCGCCCAGGCACCCCTGTCTATTCTTTTTAAAAACTTTTTTAAATGTTTATTTTTGAGAGAGATAGAGTGCGAGCGGGGGAGGGGCAGAGAGAGAGGGACACATAGCTGTCAGCACAGAGCCCCGATGTGGGGCTTGAACTCACGAACTGTGAGATTATGACCTGAGCTGAAGTTGGACGCTTAACTGACTGAGCCACCCAGGTGCCCCGCCTTGTCTATTTTTAAACAATAAAATAACAAACTATCCTACACTTAAAAAAAATGTTTAGGTATATAGTAGAATTACTTTCCTAAGAAATTGATTAAGTTCATGGTAATTTACCATCATATGTGGAGAAGAAATTTCATTCCCCGGAATGCGCAAATGAAGAAATGGAGAAAGAGAGGATTGTGTCTGGCCAAAACCACAATTTCAGACACACCATTCACTTTGTTTTAGAAGAATGTCAAGTGTTACCTATTCTTCACCAGAAGGGAAACAAGCAACAAGTCTCTGCAACCAGGCATATTAAGCATTGTTCTGAGAAAATGGAAGGGAGATCTCAGACATGCTTGGGCAAGAGTATCATACCATTGCCTTTTAATTACAATTACCATACTAAAAATAGTTGCGTTGTACTTCATTCATTCATCATTGTCAAAAAGAATTCCATTTGTGGAATAAGAGACTATCGAATGTCTTACAAATGAACACAGCTGGATGCTGAAAACCTGGGTTGAAGTATTAAATAGACGGAGAGACTTAATGTAGTCTTTCCCCCTGGTTACAATGAAATTGTTGTTTATCAGATCTATCTTTAAGCCCTAGGATTAGGCAGGGGTGGGGAGGAAATATGATTTTACCAGGAAGGCTGCCAACTCTTTTAGTTTCACCTACGTGGAAAGGTTAACTCCTAAATATTGTAATGAACCAGGAGTCACCGCCAACCCTCCAAGATGCCAATATGGCACCCATGATAGGGGAAGACAGTGGAGGAATAAATGAGATAGGAATTACATGGGTACAGCTAGTCACCTGCATTTTCTGAAACCTGCTGTCGCTAGGAAACATGAAGTCTCTGACCATGGCCTCTGGGAAAAATATAACTTCCTCTTTTGGGCCCAAACTGGGACTCTTGATTGAGACATTGACTTTGTGTGGGCTGTGGGGTTGTGGGCTTATAGTGTGGTGGTCTCTTAGCTCTCTGCCAGATCCCTAGACAGCAGAGTATATTCCCCAGAGGCAGGGCTTCACGCTGGAGAATATCTGCAAATAAAAATAATGCTAAGCATTACTAGTACGCTGTCAGTTATTTTCAATTTCATGTTGGAACTGGACATACAAAACGTGACTCTTGGTATTTCCCAGTTAGTTTATTGAGACAAAAAAGTGCGATCCAGGACCTAAGAGCAGATCACGCTGGAATTTTCCAGGGATCCCAGCTCAACCGGGGCAAGTTATCTCAAAGGCTGTACAATTTGGATAACTGGCGACTCTAAGGAGAGAAAACCGGAATAACATGAAGTGTTCTGGAACACTCGGCTCTCCTGATTTCCTTTAAAAATCATTTTTATTATTATAAACAACTTTGCAGAAAGTCTATCCCATAAACTTTTCAATAAAATTATCGACATATCTCTAGAAGTCTTGCAAATTTGTCCCTATGTCTGTACCTTACGTAACAAAGTTTTAGTTACTCTGTATGTGATGGGGGTCCTACTTTTCGTGCAGCATTATTTAGCACATTATTTTCTTTGACTTTTTCTGTGTCTTTGTGTTCTAACTTTATAGTTGACATTTTATTTTTTTTTTAATATTTAAAAAAAATTTTTTTTTCAACGTTTATTTATTTTTGGGACAGAGAGAGACAGAGCATGAATGGGGGAGGGGCAGAGAGAGAGGGAGACACAGAATCGGAAACAGGCTCCAGGTTCTGAGCCATCAGCCCAGAGCCTGATGCGGGGCTCGAACTCACAGACCGCGAGATCATGACCTGGCTGAAGTTGGACGCTTAACCGACTGCGCCACCCAGGCGCCCCTATAGTTGACATTTTAAAGGAGGGCACAATATCGTATCCAGTTGATAAAACAACTCAGTTTCTCGAAGGTGAATCAACTTCCTACCCCTTCTTGCTGGACTCCTTGACAAAAAAATAAAACGACACAATACAAACTGAGAGAGAGCATTCCCCTTATAACTTGCAGGAGAGTTTGTTGTTGTTTCTTTTTATACTCCATGAAATACTTTATTTGAATGTATTGTCAATTAACTATTAGGTGACAAAACAAAGATTTTGGTAGCAGCAACTGTAAAAATGGCTAATACGTGGCAAGAACACTGCAACTAGTTAAAGGAAAAATTGGGGGAAAAAAGTGTTTATTCTGTTGTCCCTATATTATCATGTGAGGGGCTTTCCTGAAGTGTGACATGGCCACTCAAAATGGTGCGACAGTGCTACGTTGTGGAATCTTACCTACTCATTTATTCATTCAATCATTCCGCTAACATTTATACATTGACCATACATACGATGGAGACTCTTCTAGGTGTGGGAGATAGAGCAGTAAAAATATCCCTTCCCTATAGACCTCATTGCAGAGAACATACAATAAATAAATACGTAACAAAATGTCAGCTAATGGTAAGTGTTATTAAAAAAGAAGATGGGGGGCGCTCCTGGGTGGCTCAGTCGGTTAAGCATCCGACTTCGGCTCAGGTCATGATCTTGTGGTTTGTGAGTTCGAACCCCGCGTCGGGCTCTGTGCTGACAGCTCAGAGCCTGGAGCCTGTTTCAGATTCTGTGTCTCCCTCTCTCTGACCCTCCCCCCATTCATGCTCTGTCTCTTTCTGTCTCAAAAATAAATAAATGTAAAAAAATAAATAAATAAAAAATAAAGAAAATAGGGGCACCTGGGTGGCTCAGTCATTAAGCCTCTGGATTCGGCTCAGGTCATGATCTTGTGGTTTGTCAGTTCTAGCCCCGCGTCCCACTCTGTGCTGACAGCTCGGAGCCTGGAGCCTGCTTCAGATTCTGTCTCTCTATCTCTCTCTCTCACTCTGCCTGTCCCCCACTCACACTCTGTGTCTCTCTCCTTCAAAAATAAATAAACATTAAAAAAAAGAAGATAAAGAAGGGTAAAGGGGGAGAGAAGGACAGGAATGGGGTAAAATGGAGAGGCTGCTATTTTTCTTAAAATTTTTTAACGTTTACTTATTTTATTTTTGAGAGAGACAGAGCACAAGAAGGGAGGGGCAGAGAGAGAGGGAGACACAGAATCCGAAGCAGGGTTCAGGCTCCGAGCTGTCAGCACAGAACCCAATGTGGGGCTCGAACCCACGGACCACGAGATCATGACCTGAGCCGAAGTCAGATGCTTAACCGACTGAGCCACCCAGGGCCCCAGGGTGTCTGCTATTTTTCATGTATTTTTGTACTGAAGTATCATTGACATACCTTGTTACGTTAGTTTCAGGTGTACAAGGTAGTGATTCCACTAGTTTATACCTTATGCTGTGCTCACCACAAGCATGGCTACCCATGTGTCACCATACAGCGCTATGACAATATCGTTGGCTATGTTCCCTATGCTGTACGTTTCCTCCCTGTGACTTCTTCCTTCCATAACTGGAAGGAGGCTGCTATTTTAGAAAGGGTGGTCTGGGGAGTTTTCTTTGATGTGGGCTGGTGATTGGAGGGGGTGATTCCTATATTTGTCTACGAAGGAAGATGTGTGTATGACTGGAAAATGTACACCTCACTTTTACATCTCTTCACTGTTGTTTATTCACTTATCCAAACAGTATCTGTTTTTGTGAATGTGCTGCCACTTTGATAGCTACAGGAGAGGTGAGTGAACCATAAAGGATGGTATCTGCCTCCCAGAGTCTATAGAAAGACAAGAAATTACAAGTGCGATAGTGCTTTGAGAGAGGAAATACAGGGTGCTTTTATGGCTGGGAGGTCCGGGAAGGCTTCCCTGAGGAAGTGACCTTTAAGCAGAGAAGCAGGTATGAGCCAGTGTAATGTGGACAAAGGCACTGAGAGTGAGGGAGATTTACAAGCACAGGGGTCACTGTACAACTTTGTTTTGCTGATGACTTTCAACTTTGCCACCTATCCAGTGTTCCAACGGCTAAGAAGAAACAGCAGTTGATTATACTTCCTTGCTTCTCTCTGGCAGATGCACAAAGAAATTATTTAGCAGTAGAAGAATAAGAGACATGACATGGCACAAGGGACAAAAATAATAATACAATCAAAACTCAATGACTCCATTTGTGCTCAAGATTTGGATATCTTTATTTACAGTAAGTTTTATTGCAAATCAATCCTTTAGATAGCTGGAGTGCCCTTTGAAACACAGAATTGGGGTAATAAATTTTCCAAAGACCACTTATCAAGCCATAGTCATTTCCAGTTTTGTTTCTAATTGGACGGCATATAAATTTTCTTGAGTCTCTAACGTAAGATTTATGATACAGAGAGAGAAAGAAGCAGTTGCGGGAGGAGACAACACGAGAACTGTCAAGGAGAAATATGTAAGTTTTATTCCTCGTCTACGCTGATTGATTTCTTGAAACCCGGTACAATAATGATGTAGGGTAGGAAAGCTTTGGGCCCATTTCATAAGCATATGCCACACTCAAAACTGTTTATAATGAAGGACAATTAGGAATAAGAGTTTTGCATAATGGTGTATGATTCCTCCACGCAATGGTGTATGCCATCGCCATTGGGACATCATGTTATAGGAGAAAGCTGAATGGCCTGGAGGAATGTTCATGCTGGATCAATTTTTTTTTAATTTTTTAAATCTTTATTTTTGAAAGAGAGAGAGACAGAGTGTGAGTAGAGGAGGAACAGAGAGAGAGGGAGACACAGAATCCAAAGCAGGCTCCAGGCTCCGAGCCGTCAGCACAGAGCCCGATCCGGGGTTCGAACTCACAGACTGCGAGATCATGACCTGAGCCAAAGTCGGATGCTCAACCGACCGAGCTACCCAGGCGCCCCATGACGGATCAATTTTAAAAAGCAGGATGATAAAAAACAAAGTCAGTGTGATAAAAAGTCACAATATAATATAATTACAAAGAAAACTTCACCAAGAAAATACATCAGTATTTTCATAGGAGTTATATCCGCTTAATGAGATTATAGATTATGTTTAGTTTCTTCTTCATGTGTCTTTCTTCATGTGTTTTCCAAATTTTTTAAGTCACAAACATGTACTAGTTTTTATAACCTGTAAAAAAAAAACATGGATATTTGGGTCTTTTTATTTTTTATTGCAAAGAGAAAGCAGGGATTTGAGCAGCAACCTTCTTATAATGGACACACATTCTTGTACAAGATGGGAGTCTTCCTCAGGTAGGAAGTCTCCCTCAGGTAGGTTTTGAATCAGTAGTTTTTACACAAGTGAAGTAAAGGGCCCAGAATTGCTGAAGAGAATCAAACAGGCTTTGTTGCTTGGGATAGTGCTTGGGGATTATTGGCTTTTATTAAAACAAACAAACAAACAAACAAACAAACAAACAAAATAAAAAACCCAGAAACACCCGAGAGAGAGCCAAGGAAATCAGACAACTTTACAAGGAGTAACGCTCCACAGAGGAATTCTTCTGTTATGAATGACAAGTTTAAATAATGTCCCTAGAAGCATTGCCTACATCTCATACCCAACTTTTGACCATTTAACTGGAATGTGTATGGTGCATTCTTAATAATATGTTGTGGGCCTGTTTGCTGGTTGTTCTTTTGTTCATGGTGTGTGTGTGTGTGTGTGTGTGTGTGTGTGTGTGTGTTTATGTAATCCACCTTTGTTTTTATGGTCCCTGGATTTTGTGTTATGTTTAGAAAGATCTTTAAAGTTTGTAAAAATTTTATTCATAGTTTCTTCCCGTTTTTTTTTTTTTAATTTTTATTTATTTTGTGAGAGAGAGCATGTGCACACACGCAAGCAGGGGAGGGGCAGAGAGAGAGGGAGAAAGAGAATCCCAAGTCGGCTCCACACTGTCAGCACAGAGGCTGGGGCTCAAACCCACGAACCATGAGATCATCATTTGAGCTGAAATCAAGAGCTGGATGCATACCCGTCTGAGCCACCCAGGTGCCCTACTTCCCATGTTTTTATAGATTTCACTCTTTACATTTAAATCCTAAATAGTGATGGGTTACATTTTAGGGAGAGAACAAACTTTAGGTGTTTCCATATGGCTAGCTAGTTGTTTTAAAACCATTTGTGGAGAACTCCACATGTTTTTCCTCAATAATTTAAAAGTCACCTTTATATTATACTTAATTTTTGTGTCTTTTTGGTCTGTTTCTAGATGCTATGCCTTTTCATTAATCTCTTGATCTGTTTCTAAACCAATACTAGACTATTTTAATTACCACAGTCTTATAGCATGCTTTGATAATGTTAGGTCACATCCCCCAATCAGTCCCCTGTTTGCTTTTTCAAAAGCATATTGTAATTTTTTTTTAGTTCATGAATTTCTTAAATGACTTAACACTTCACTTTGCTTTACTAGCCTGAATAGAGATACACACACATACACACACATATATATATGCACACATATATAATATATAATAATATGTATGTAACATACATGTGTATATATTATCCAGAGATTGAATTTTAGTGCTGTTCAGCCTAGTAAAACAGGGCAAAAAGTATGCCAGTTTTTTGAAGACAGTGTCTATTTGTTCTTCTGGGTTCTGTTGAGAAGTGATGTGGTCACTGGTGTTTTAGCTCCCTCTAGCAAACACCCCCCAACCAAATGGAAAAGCCCTTTCGACATTTGAACGCCAAGGTCTCTGGAATATTGGCCATGTCTGCAAGCAAGATGTAGCCTAAAGCCTAATTACACAGTCTAGGTCTCCCGCTCTGGGCTGGTATGACCATCCCATTTAAAAAAGAGCCAAGGATGGGGCACCTGGGTGGCGCAGTCGGTTAAGCGTCCGACTTCAGCCAGGTCACGATCTCGTGGTCCGTGAGTTCGAGCCCCGCGTCAGGCTCTGGGCTGATGGCTCGGAGCCTGGAGCCTGTTTCCGATTCTGTGTCTCCCTCTCTCTCTGCCCCTCCCCCGTTCATGCTCTGTCTCTCTCTGTCCCAAAAATAAATAAAAAATGTTGAAAAAAAAATTTTAAAAAAGAGCCAAGGAAGGTCTTTTCAAAAACAGCTGAAAGAGGTATAAATCCTGGTAAGCCCACGAATGCCCGATGTTTAGAGGTTCCATTTTTGTGTGTCCAGACAGTCAACGTTGGTTAAAAAAATAAAACCGTACCCACACCTATAAACATAGACCACTTTCAGTAGGGTTGGCTGCTGAGAGATGGTCACAACTCTTTTTCTAATATCCCCTTAAATAACCAACGTCTTCACAAAATTGTCTGTCCTCTTGGGCACCATGTCACCTTCACGCATTTCTGTCTGTGATTTCCCTAATTTCCTGTGGCAGATGTGGCTGTAGAAGCAGTGTTAGTGAAACAGTCTCTTTGGTGTTCCAACCAAAACCTTTGCCTCACGTGTAAGTTTCTGTGACCTTCTCAACCTGCCTGCTGAGGCTTTCTTCTGAAGTCTCCCAAACGCAGCTATTCACTGCTCACTTCTTTTGCTGTTCCTACTCTGTATTTTCTCCTGTTCTCATTCTTCTTTCGCTTCAGTAGCACCTTTGGGGGATCTTGCTCAGTCCATACCCCCAGCTTTGAGAACGATCTGTCTGAGCCTCTCCTGTTCTCTTTCTCTCCCCGTGGCTGAAAGCGTTCATGAAGGGCCATGTACAAATGGGGCGGAGGGTGACGAGCTACAGAGAAAGAATCATAAGGCACATAAGCAGAGGGAAGGCAAGTCCAGGGGACATGTGACCTCAGAGAGAGGAGGAGATGGGAAGTGCTCTGTGCCAATGGTGCCGCAGCTCTGGTCCTTTGTGGGGGTGGGGGTGGGGGCGCGGCTAGCTGTACTTCTTCCTATGAAATATTCTTGTCTGCTCCCAATAAACCTCCCCCTTTGGGCTTAAGTTAGGTGAAGAGGCTTCTATTTCTTGCATCCCCTAAATGTGAGGTGACACCCTTAGCCCTAAGACATAGTCCTGGGTAATTCCCTTTTCTCTACATGAAACCGCGAACAACTCATTACCCTTAAGTTGATGACTCCTGAATCTGTGTCTCTAAAGTGTGAAGTTTCTTTGTTTTCCAAAGGAATTGTCCAAAGGAAGAGGGGATTTCCTGAAGTAGTTAAGAGTGTGAGTTCTGGGTTCAGATTGCCTAATTAGCATGAGGTCTTTTTTTTTTTTAAATTTTTTTTTTCAACGTTTATTTATTTTTGGGACAGAGAGAGACAGAGCATGAATGGGGGAGGGGCAGAGAGAGAGGGAGACACAGAATCGGAAACAGGCTCCAGGCTCTGAGCCATCAGCCCACGCGGGGCTCGAACTCATGGACCGCGAGATCGTGACCTGGCTGAAGTCGGACACTTAACCGACTGCGCCACCCAGGCGCCCCTAATTAGCATGAGGTCTTAAGACCTCTCTCTGTGCTTCCATTTTCCCACCTGTAAAATGGGAAAACTAAAAGTATCTACCTTGTAGGGGGTTGTGAGAATGGAATGAGTTGATGCATATAAAGCTCTTAGAAATAGTGCTTGACACGTTGTAAACCTGCAATAAATATTATTGTAATTACTATTATTTATAGGAACACACTGCTACTTGACTTTCTGCTTTCCAGCTTCCCAGCTTCCTTCCAAAGAGAATACAACGGCCCGGTCCTGTCATTGGCGCCTCCATTCAGTCCAGCAGTCCTGAAATTTGACTTCAGGTCTGTTTGACTTTGGGGCCTGGACTTATTCCATCCGACTAGCAGTTCCCAAATTGGACTACGTGTCAGGTACCAAAGAGTTTGAATCGGAATCCTTCCAAATTAGGACTTGAGAATCTATATTTAAACAAACAAACAAACAAACAAACAAACAAACAAAAAACCCAAACGAACAGACTAAACACAACTCCTCAGTTAATTCCAATGGACCTGACCACGGATCAGAGTTTGGGGAACTACTGTGGATTATACTCTTTTATCCTCACTGACTTTCTCTGTAAAGTGGGTGCAGTAAATACCTATTGCAGAGAATTGCTAACCTAGTATGTATTGTAGCTTTACTGTGTGCCAGGAACTGTGCTAAGGGCCTTCCTTCTACTGTCTCATTTAACTTCCACAGCAATCTTGTGAAGTAGATATTAGATTATCCCCATATTACAGATGAGGACACTGGGGTAAAAGGAGGTTACACTGCTTGATAAAATCATTCACCTTGCAAGTGTGGAGAGCGAGCATATCAATCGGCAAGGTTAAAAAGAATAGCATATTAGATCATGTATTTAAAGCATCTGATACACAGTAGGTGCTCAGTAAAGTTCTCTTTCCCCTTCCTTGTATCTCTGTGATTCTGTTCATGCCCAGTGAATTTTAGATTGAGGACAACACTTTGACCTTAACAGTGCCCAGAGAATTAAAAACCAGTATTCTAGGAGGGACAAAACAAAAGGGAAGTAGGTACCAGTGAAAGATGGAGGTTGGTTGGGATGGCCAACAGACAGAAACACAATGTATAATTACCTATGGAAGAACAGGCTCATGTGAGGAGAAACAGTGGCTTGGCCACTGAGCGTAGGAAAAGTCAAGGTGACAAACTTTTAAAGAGGAGAACCAAGGTATGAGGGTAGAAGCCCTTCATCTTAGAGAGGCAGAGTCCTAAAAGGACGACCTGTCCTGGGACCGCTCCTACCCCTGGCCATCCAATTCTTATTTAGAAATTTCTGTGACAGGAAATTCAACTTATCAAGGAAGAAGAGGTTCTAGTTGTTAGAAAACTCTTCATATTGGTTCATTTGAGAGGTTCTACCCACAGGTCCTCCTTCCACCCCTTAGGGCTCTGAAGAATGAGTCTAATACTCTTCTCTTTGACAGCCCTTCAAATACATGAAGATAGTTACCTTGTACCCCTGGGGGCAAAACCTTCTGCTTCCTTTCATCTTTCCTCATATGACATAATTCTCAGCCTCTTTATATCCTGGTCCCTCTCCTTGTGCATGTAGATAATTTTCTTGCCAAGCCCTAATTGGAGACATTGTGTAATGAGCAACACTGGGCAGCACTGTAACACCCAACTTGCTTTACACGTCAGGCTTTTATCAATGCTGCCTAAGACAGCATTCATTTATTTTGGCAGCCATATTTCACTAAGGACTCAGATTTGAGTTGTCTGTCACCTAAGCCCATTTAGGCTTGCTTGTATATGCATCCGTCAAGATACCTTTGCCTTTCAGCAGTTAGTTTCCCAGGGTGAGACCCCCACATTTATCCCTGTAAGAGCTAGCCCACTGCTCCAACACTGCATTCAGCTTATGTATGTAATGGCATCTCTCCCCCTCCTGCTTTGGCATCATTCAGAAATGTGACGCAAATCCTCTGGGTTTTCATTCAAAGCACTGATGGAAGTTTTGAAGTCTGGGCCCTGGAGAGAGCCTTCTGCCATTCTGATGGTAACTGGTATGGTGCGAAGGTTCTGAAGTCAAATAAACCTGGTTTGAATTGGGAATCTGCCATCTACTGCATGACATTGGACTAGCCGGTTAAACTTGGAGTTTCAGTCTCCTCATCTGTAAAATGGGGTTGTGAGGATTAAGGGAGAAGATGCAGGGAATGCATTTATCACATGATTGATGCTGCACAAATATTGATCCACTCTATTCTTTTTTCAGGTTGACACAAATTCATTTATCAGCATCTTTAGGTTATGGTTGCTTAAGCCAGTTATTCACCCAGTTAATGACCCTAGAATCCAGGCCTATATTTCTTTATCTTGTCCACAATATCTTGGGAAGTGCATTACTAAAACGCCACTTACATAAAGTGGTTTCCTTATGAAATCAGGGCAGGGACAAAGTAAACAGCAGTAAGATTCCACCTGCATATAAATTTAGAAAAAAATAGTAAGCTACCAATGAAGTTAGTTGACCTTGAGAACAGTTGATATTCAGGCCATAAATGCATATTGGACAACCACTCTGTGCCTGGCAATGAGCTGGAGACAGCAAGGATTTTACGATGATTAGAATGCAATGTTTGTGTTCAAGGAAAGAGGCTACAATTCTAGAATCATAGGGGCTAGTCTGGGTCATAGAACTGGCTCAAGTGATTTAATCCCATTTGTTCGTGTATCCAGTTAACAACATTTGTCAATCACTTGCTAGATGTCAGGCCCCTGCCCCCATCCCTCTACCTCACTCCCATGAGGTGCTCAAAGGAGGCGGGTGAGTATAAGAAAAAAAAAAAAAAAACAAACAAACACCACCCTTGCATTCGGGGAGTTTAACAAGCAGAAGGGTTGAGAGATCTTTGTGCTTAAAGGCCCTCTGCTGAGTGCTTGAGATGCAAAAGTAAGACAGATTCGCTGTCATCTCAGTACCTAAGTTGTGTTTTATTATGAAATATTGATTTGTTTCCTTCTGTCCCACTCCCTCGACAGCTTTTCGCGGTGGAGACGGCGGCCGCCGGGACGGTGTCTGCCACACAGTAGGTGGTCAAAACCCGACAGCGGGAAGGAAATGCAATGGAACCGCCGCGGGCTTGAGTTTTCTCTTTTGAACAACGAGAATGACAGCTCCAACGGGACACTTGGAGGTCAGGACGAACGAAAGGAACCTAAGAAGCTTGGATGGGAAAGCCTCCTAGAAATAGTAAGTATTCGTTCTCCCGTTTGGACTTTGGCAAGCCAGGGTGTTTTAGGAAGGGTCTGGCACTCTGCGTTCCTAAAATTGGTTTCCTAGATGGAGTCGCAGGGAGGCGAGTGAGGAAACGCTGCATTTCGTCCGGGTGTCCGAGGGAAGAAGAGAAGGAGGAGGGGTGAAACCGCTGAGCCAGAAGCAAGCCAGGGTCCTACAGAAGAGGGACAGCCCAGGCGACCGCAAGCAGTGCGGCGTCTGCACCCGCAGTGGCCACCGCGAGCAGGAGACCTAAAGGGAAGGGAAAGGGCAGGGGCGAGGAAATCCAGGGAAAGCGCGCGGATTGGTCCGCTCCTCGGGGCGTGTGCTTCTGTGCGCCAAGCGATTGGTGGCGGGAAAGTAGCAGGTAAACCAGCCCCCACCGCCCCGCCATTGGTCAGAGGCCTCTCTAGCCGCCACACAACTGGCCAGCGGGCCGCCGAGCGGCGCGCGGATTGGTCGGGCGCGACCGCCGAGACCGGCTCCCTTCGGGCGCTCGGATTGGCTGGCGGAAAGAGGCAGGTATCCGGGCTCCGCGGCTCCTCCATTGGTGGGCGGGGAAGGGGGGTTGGGCACAGCGATTGGTGGGCGGGGGGCCGGGCCTGGGCCGGCGGGGAGCGGATTGGTCGGAAAGTAGGTTAGTGGTGCGACATTTAGGGAAGGCAGAAAGTAGGTCAGGGACGGAGGTGCCTGTTTACCCGCGCCGGACTCACCGCCGCCGCCGCCGCGGGATCCGAGTGGGGGCGCGGACGCGGGCGCTCCCGCGAGCCACGGTGAGTGTCGGGCCGGCCGTGGCCGGCGGCGCGGCCCCGAGCACCCCGTCGGGGGCCGTTAGCACCCTGGCAGGCGCGGCGCCCCCGCCGCCGCCCCGGGCGCAGCCCGGCCGCCGGGGAACCCTGCCCGACGTGCCCGCTGCCGGCCTTAAAGGGCCCGTGCCCGCTCCCTGCCCCCACCCCAGCCGCGGGGAGGCTGCGCCCCTTAAAGGCGCCGCGCCCGGCCGCCCCCATCCTCTCTCGCGGGGGCTGGCACTGCAGGGTTGGGCGGGCAGAGGTGCCGCAGGCGCCCTTAAAGGGACCGGGAAAGTGTCCGCGGGAGTACCTACCTCCTCTCAGGGGGCATCGCTACCTGAGGGGTGGGGAGAGGAGGGAGGAAGCAGCCAGCTGCCTCTTAAAGGGACAGCTCCGCCCTTTGGGAGCAATGATCCGGCTCTGGGCGAGTCCTAGAATGTATCCCTGGGAGCTGGGGGGGAGGGGTGGGAGCCCTCGAGAGGACCATTCTTGACGGCTGCACCCCAAGGGCGTTGGGCAAGCAGTGCCTCTTCTGCCCTTCCTCCCCATCTCCTCCACTTCCCTTTCGGGAGCCAGCGGGGCTGGGAGGGGGTGGGGAGGGCGTCTCCGTCGGGCTTGGGGAGTCCGAGTCTGCTCGCCCCTTCGGCCCAGTCGCGGGGCCTGGCGCTGCACCCGGGAATCCGGGCCCCGAGATGGGGCAGACCCCAGCTTGCGAACTTTCGTCCGGCCTGCGCCGTCTGGGTCCTCGGCGGCCCTGGGAGGATCCCCCGTGGTCTCTGAGCAGGTGCCCGACGGCACCGGGACGTCCCCCGGCGTCCAGGTGTGGGCCCGCCACCCGCCCTGGAAGCCCGGGAGCCCCGCGGAGAGCGCTGCGAGGCTGGCTTTTGCACCGAGTTTGACAGATGTCAGGGAAGAAAGGTTCCCATTCGCGATTGCCGAGCGTTGACAGCCACGAGAGCTCTCGTCGGCTCTGAGGTAGAAGTGGAAGAGTGGAAATTAATGCCGACCTTGTCGGGCTTCAGTCGGTGACCCCGAGGGGTCACAAAAGCCTGCTCCGGACGGCAGGCGGGTGTCGGAGGGCAGGCGCAGGGGAAGGAAGGGTTGTCCTGAACATCGGCGTCGGTTGTCCCTGGCTGTGCTGGCCGATGAGGGAGCAGGCTGACACCCCTCACCCCACATTCCCTAGCCCCCTTTCCCTCCTCCGCTTCGGCCCCTTGGCCCCTTCCCGGTCCAATAGCGTTGTTTGGGCACTTTGGCGCTTGCTAGTCTCTTCTCCCTGCTTACGAAGCTACTCCTCAACATGCGATTATTAGCCAAGTTTTCTCACCCAGCTCCCAGAAATAAGATTCGGTATTTGTGCAGAAGCATTTCCTGGCTGTACCTGTATTTCCAGGATCTCCGTTAAAAAAAAAAAAAAAATCCACAAAAGCTGCCCCTTAGATGCATCTCATTTCACACAAGGCTTGCTTGTCCTTCTGACATCTGCTGCTGTTCTCCCCTTCATCTATTTTTATATGACAACTATTATTTTAATTCTTCTGGTCCCATTGATATCAGGATCTGTCAATTTGGGTTGGTGGAGTTTTTAATTAATGTACTGGTTGAATCATGAGCTTAAAATAATCATTGCTGCTCTTGAGCAGTTTTGAATAATCTCATGCTCTTCGAGCTTGCAAGTAAAAAAAAAATCACTGCTGTCAAATTAAATTTCCATATCAATGAAACTCCAAAATATTTTTTAAAACACAAAATTGAATCTTTCGGTCCATGATCTGTTACTGAGTTCACTTGAAAACAGTTCGTTGAATGCTGTTTAGAAAAGGCTTTGAAATCGCCCGTGTCATCTGAACCCGGATCTGTGGAGGTATTTTGGTTTTGATGGTCGTTGTAGCCAGTGAATAATAATAATAATAATAATAGTTGTTATTATTATTATTATTTAAAACTGTAGTTACATTTGTGCCTTATTTTAACCCCTACAGTTTAAAAAGAGGGCGAGAGAAAGGAACAGGTGGGGTAAAAAGCACTAGCTGAGAGTTAGAACATGCTGGTCCTTGCCCAGACTTGGGTTTTCATGGCTGTGCCGCTTCGGGCCAGTCATTGAACCTCTCTGGGTTCTGTTTGTCTCAGATGGAAAGTCAGGCTGTTGAAGTACGTGATCTCAGAGGTTCCTTCTGCGCTACAGTTCTCTGCATCTAAAGTTTTAATACATTTGAGTTCAGGTTGGTATTTACCTGCTCAAGCCTCCAGAACATCTGAGCTGAAGTCCTATTTTCATAGGAAACTTCAACAGAACAACAGATGGGGTTTGAACGAATCCATCTAGAATGATTTATAAAATGATGATTACTCAGGAGTTTGTCTGCCTCTCGCAGAAGAGGTTCTGCATGCCACAGAGAAGAAAAGGAAGTGGTCGTGTTTTCAGATTTAGCCCTCAATACCGACAATCTCTGTACAATTTATATACTAAACAATGAACAAGCACTGTAGAAAGACTTGGCTGTGTTAACAAAACTGCCTGAGAATCTGTGAAAACTAAATATTTAATATGTCTCTTTGGTGGAAGAGTTGCCTTCCTTCCATGAGATTTCTTCTGTTTGTGATTGCAACATCAGCTCTGAGGGTGGTGGGAGAAAGTCGTATTAAGGAAACAGTTTCTGCCCCTTACGATGTTATAGTTATGGAGTGATTTTAGTTAGCATCATGGTAGATACTTGCAGGGAGGTAAAAAAAAATCCTTTCTAGACCTTGAGGGTGGTGAGGAGTCCAGAAACACCCACATGCTGCCCTTCTCGGGTCTTTTCTCTCCTCGTTGCTACTTTGTCCCAACACCCAGACTTAACCCCAAACACCCACCCTGGCTTTTCCCTTCTTTCTCTCTGGAAACAAGACCTGCTCTGACTCGAGCCCCCTCAGCGTCTCTTCCTTCCTGTTCGAAGCATCCTGTCTCTTTCCTCCGTGGCTTCTCTTCTCTTTCCAGATCAGAAAAAGTAAGTGGATCTCTCCTCTTTCTTTTTCTCAGACCTTCATTTTGGGTGGGAGCCTTGACTCTGGTGGCAGGACCTGGGACTGGGGTTTGGATCAGAAGAGTGCTTGACCCCTCTGACCACAGGCTCCTCCTCTGCGGTGCAGTGACAGTGCCAGCTTCATGGAGTCCGTATGAGGATCAAGGGAGATGATGCGTGTAAAATGCCGGGCACACAGGAAGCCCTCCCTCAGTGCCTGCTGCCACTCCCTCCCACCGCTGCCGGGGTCCTGCCCGCTGAATAGCTTTTCATGCTGTTTGTCCTCAGCCTCCTCATCAACCCCAGAAAAGCCTTCCTCTCAGTTTAGGAGAGGAAGGATGGAAGGAGAAGAAACAGCCCTTCT
Organism: Felis catus; assembly: GCF_018350175.1. Taxonomy (NCBI): domain Eukaryota; kingdom Metazoa; phylum Chordata; class Mammalia; order Carnivora; family Felidae; genus Felis; species Felis catus. Next base: position 69,613,692 of record NC_058377.1, read on the forward strand.
GCGGGCCTGCTGTGCAGCAGGCGGCTTTCACTGGTCTGTACATGGTACCCCTGAACCTGTGTGTCTTTCTCTCCCCTCCCTGCCCAGCAACCTCTCACAGGGGCTGTGCACATTCACCTCATTCTCTCTTCGTCTGCTCTGCCCCTAGCGCCCACCCTCTGGCTCCTTTCAGCCTTCTCTATAGTTCTTCTCAAAGATCTCCAAAGTCTTTAAGTCTTGAATTCCAGGGACCTGTTCTTAGTGCGGAATGGTCGTTCTGGGCCCCTTTGCAGCTGTAACCCTGTCTTTCCTCCCTTCTTGAAATCCACTCCTTCTTCTGCCTTGCCATGATGCTTTCTTGGTTCTCTTCCTGCATACCCTAAAGGTACGTTTTTGTCTTGGCCCTGCGCTTCACACTGTTCCACTCACCCAGGGTCCCACTTTCAGTCCTGATCTGTCTCTTCTGCTTCGGCGGCTAGCAAGTTCACTGTACACATTAACAGTAGCCTGGAGCCGGCATCTGTGACCTTGGAGTTAGAGGTTGCAAACTGCTTGCAAGCACTGTCTCCTTTCATCCTCCTGACACACTGTTGCCTATACCCCTTCACAGCCAAGCTGTCCTGAGGGGCAGTTTGTTTGAGCGGTTAAAGGTGCAGACTTTGGAGTAAGTGTCATATCCTAACTGTTCCTTACCAGCTTTATGAGCTGGTCAAGTTGCTGTGCTCACTGTGTCTTGATGTCCTCAGTGATAAGACCAGGATCTCCAGAGTCCTTACCTCAAGGAGTTGTGGTGTACATTGAATGAGTTAAAACTATGAAAAATACGTGAAGCTATTCATGGTGCATAGTAAGCATTCAGTGAATGTTAGCTCTTGGTGCTTCTGGTCCCTCTCGCCTTTCCATATCCAGCCTGCCTGTCTGTGTGCACAGGACTGTCTGGTCAAACTGAAGGGCTGTCCTTTCCCTGGACCGGCCCTTGGCTCATCCCGTGCTCCAGCTGATGTCCAAATCTTACTCTTCTCTAAGACCTGGCTCAATTGCTTGGCCCTCTAGGAGCTATTCATTTTGTTTTTCTTCCTCTCCACACCTGGTAGCAGTACCCTCCAGCTCTTGATCTAGCTCAGATTCTTAGGTACTGCCGCGTCTGTGTTGTGTTGGGCCGTCTCTGGGAATATGTGTCTTGCTTGCTCAGGCTAAGCAGTTTGGGGGAGTTCATCTTGGTTTCCCAAAATCACAGGCACAGGGAGCCTTCAGGATGTGTTTGCCCGATCTCAATTAATGATCCTGAGAAGGAGGAAAGGGGATGGGATGCACCAGGGGCACCAGTGGCCATGGGCAAGAGTAGGCGGGTTTACAGGGAAGGGGGGTTTGAGGTGGGGACTTTCGTGGTAGGGAAGATAAGATTGGATACGCTTTAGTCATCTTTGCTTTAGGGGAACGTTGAGTGCTGGCATATGATGAGAAATGATTTTTACATTAGCACATGCTGTCCTTTTAAATAGTATAAACTCATGTTCATCCAGTCTGGTTAAAGAAGGGGGAATGGAGGTCTTGATTTCATATTCTGGTTAATACTCTACCCATTGGATTTTGCACGTATACTGAGTAAAACATTTACATCTATTTATGCCTTCAACTACCATTTGAAATGTGTGGCCTGGGCAAATTAGTTAGCTTCTTTGAGTCTGACTTACCTCATTTGCAAAACAGAAATAGTAATAATGATGGTAATAGCGGCTAGCATTTACTGAACACTATGTGCCAGCAAAGATGTTAGTCACCTTATGTTTATGAACTTGTTTAATCTTCCTTACAACCCCATGAGGTAGGTCCAGTGATTATCCTTATTTTACAAGTGCAGTGGTTTTGGAAACTGCCCAGGGTCACTCGGCTGGTATGGGGCGGAACGGGACTCGTGCCCAGAGGACTCCGGAGTCGGCCCTCTAGCCCCTGGAGTCGGGGCCTGCGGGGGGGAGCCCCCACATTGAATCCTGTGTACGCAGTGCCCCGCACCGTGCCAGCAGGCCAGGAGGCCAGGAGGCCCGTAGTGGTTGGCAACCCGTGTTACGGCCGACAGATGTGGTTGTGCACCTGCTCTCTCCAGCAGGACTGAAGTCCTCTGCGGGGGACGCCACGCACGGTTGGGTCTCACCCTGGCAGCAGTTACAAGGGCTTGTGAGCATTCTCTTCACATCCTGTTGTGCATTTCTGTCACTTGCTTCCTCGTGCCTTTCTGCGGCATTGCTCTGACATGGGCCCCGTGTGGTTCAGCCAGCCCCTCCGGGACGGTTCCAGGTATGAGATGGACCTCTGAACAGAGCCCAGTACCCCTGCCTCCCCCGGTAGCCATCTGCAGAGGAAATGCAAAGGAGCCCTTTTCAAGAGTCTCTCACCTTCTTCCTCCTCTCCCCAGCTTCTTAACCCAAAGACAGGCACCCACAGCCTTGGTGTATATATATATTTTTAATGTCAGTTGTTTCCCGAATACATTTAGATAGTAAGGGAAACATTGTCTTATGTCAAGAACCTGTTACATAAAAATGTGTTATATAATGTTCAAATATATATACTGCACAGTGGAATTAGATACCACTTTTTTCCCCAAAGAATAAAAAGATAATAAACACAGGCTGTACTGAATGTCATTAATCTTGGAGCTGGAAGGCCTGGAAAGACATGCTCTGCCCTCAGAGCTATTGTTTTGAACCTCCGTTATCCTCCTCGAGTGCTCCAAGTGTAGGATGTATGGGAAGTTGACCTGAATCTGCCATGGAATGCTACCGTGAAATACTCTGGCAATTGTCTTTTCCAGGGGGACAGAATTCCTTGACATCTTGCTCACTTGTGTTTTTCTTACATCTAAGCAGAGGGAAGAAGCTCTTTTTGCCCCTGACGCTCGGACCACCGAGGCCATCTTCTAACCGGTTTCCTGTTCTAGCCTCTACTTCCCTCAATTCTTCCCACACAGTGTGGTCATCTTTGCCTTCCAAAACAGCCCTGTTTGCAGTGGCACATGGTTGACACCCGCGTGTCCAGGGCTCCAGGCTCCCCAAGGTCCGGCCCTGGTCCCCCTCGCCAGCCCAGCTCCTCCACCCCAAGCCCCATTCCCGGACTGGGCCGGGTGCCCGAGGTTCAGTTCTGCTTGTCTCTGCCCTGCCTGGGCTACTCCATGCCATACCTTCCCTGCTGTCTGTCTTGCTCACGTCTCCCCCTTGACCTCGGTGGCCTGACCTCTTAGCCTGCCTTGAATCTCACTTCTTTGCGAAGCCTCCTCTGGTGACATTTGCCCCCTTTACACACATACATACACACACGCGCACACACACACACACACACACACACCCACTCTCTCTTTTTTACTTTTGATTGCCAACCATTCATTCAGAAGCAGTGGTACTTCATAATTAGCAAATTATCACATTGTATCTAATCAGGATGGCCAGTTCTCTCATTTTTTTTTTTTTAATTTTTTTTTTCAACGTTTATTTACTTTTGGGACAGAGAGAGACAGAGCATGAACGGGGGAGGGGCAGAGAGAGAGGGAGACACAGAATTGGAAACAGGCTCCAGGCTCCGAGCCATCAGCCCAGAGCCTGACGCGGGGCTCGAACTCACGGACCGCGAGATCGTGACCTGGCTGAAGTCGGACGCTTAACCGACTGCGCCATCCAGGCGCCCCTCTCATTTTTTAATTGTTCCATGAATAAATATCTTGTCCTCACTTCCCATTCTCCAACTGTACTCATTTACTCCTTCAGTGTCGTGTGTTGGAGGCCTACCGTGTGCACAGCAGTGTTACAGGCACCGGGGATACAGCAGTGAACAAAACAGAGTCCCAGCAAGAGACAGATAAACAATTGAAGACGTTAACTCCTGGTTGTGATAGATGCGAGGAAAGCAATCACATAGAGTAAAACAGTAGCGATGATGGGAGGGAGGTTGCTTTAGCCAGGTCCTCTGGGGTGGCCTTTCTGAAGAGGTGACATTTGAGCTTGGTTGCAGGAAGCTCTGGGGAAAGGTGTCCCAGGAAGCGGAAACAAGGCCCTGAGGTTGGAAGTAGCTTGTTTTTGAGGAAAGTAAAGGCCATTGTAACCGGATTAGGAGTTACACTTGTGTACAGATGTTTTATCCTCCTTGTAACCTTCACCCAGTGCCAGAAAGTCCCTGTAAATACTTGCATACAGAATTGGAGCATTTGTAAATTGTATAAATAGCAGGTGACTCTACTCTGCACAGTAGGCTTTTAATAAAACTTTATATGGCACACAAGCAAGTTCACAGCTTGAAGGGTTTTCTCATCAATGTACACCTAGCACGTATCACCAACTATGGAAGTTTTAATTGTGTTTAGTGCAGAACTTCAGACCTCAGAATTCTGTTTTACATGCACAGCTATCTTAAAACCAGCTCTGTTCCACAAGTTCATTTGTAAGGCAGTTGAAACATGGGATAAGTTTTCTGTAGAGAAAAAGATGAACTAAATGGTGGTTTCGTTCCTCGGCGAGCCCACAAAAGTCATTTCATGCTGACTGTAGCTGAAACCATACTGTTTAGTGCTGAAGTATCATCAGCATTAATTGAGCCTTCTGCAGCCAGACCCCCGCATCTAGATGGCGTTATAGGTCAGTTACTATGAGCCTTAATGGGACTCATTTACCTCGGTCACACCTCCTATTTTTCCTGTCTGCCAAAAAGTTTTATAAAAGGAATTCTTGCCTTTGTGCCTTTAAGATTTAGCTCCTTGTGTTATAAAGGAATCAGTGGCGGGCAGAGTAGGGAATGCCCTGCACTGGGGGGCTGGGAGAGCCCGGGGCCCAGTTCTTAGCCCAGTCCCTGACTTGCTGAGTAGCTTTGAGCGAACCGCCCTCGCTGAACTTTGATGTCTCAGGTCCTTCTTGGATATAAAACCCTGTTTTCTCACCACAGTGGGAAAACATACATGTATTTCATCGTTCAAACCTACCTCAAATGACTACCTCTAGTTTCTTCTTGAAGTAGATGTACTCAAATGACATGAGGAGCTCAAGGAGTTCTGTGTATGGTGCTCCGCAGTTAGACGCTCCGTCTGAACCTTGATTTTGATCTGCTGTCTTTCTTAATGAGTGGAAAGAAATTTTGTCCTAGAACTTTTGGTCCAGATAAGATTTCTGTGTTCTTGGCCAACTTATCTTCCATATAATTATGTAAACTGGTTTTTCTTTTTAACTCTTAGGGATAAAAATGGCGACTATGGTTTGTTTCTTATGAATTATACTTATAAGTGCCCTTAGGGAATGGAACGAATTTGCAGGAGAGAGCAGAGCTGAAAGAGTGTGGGATCAAAAACAATTTTAAATGTTAAATGCAAAGCTATTTTCAGTATCCTGCTGGAGGAAAAAAAAAATTTTTTTTAAGGCTTTAGACGATGGAAGAGGTTTCTGCTCCAAAGGAGAAAAGAGCCTCAGGGTTTTGCAGTAGAGAAAGCTACCTGATCCTTTAACTGACGACCACCCCTCCCTTCCTCCTTTCCCCCTCTCTGAGTTTCTCTTTGGCATCATGAACCACATTTGCCATTTGAGAAGTTTGCTGTGTAAACGACTAGCTTTGCTAGTTGCAGAGCTCAATTGGGACGTAGGGTGTTAGGGAGTTAGCATTCAGATGGCTTAGGGTACAGAGTGCTTTGTCGCAGAGTTCCCCACAGGATTCAAGTGAGGGAAGCCTCATCAGGACAGAAACAGCACTTCTAGCAAGGCCTCTGATCAGCTGTGAATGATGCTTGATTGTTTTTTCTCTTTTCCTTACTTGATGGCACAGCAAGGAGTTGGGGCAAGAAGTTGTTGCTGGATTTCACTTTGGAGTTGGAAGGTGGCATTATACCTTGTGTTCCTCCTCAGATGCTAGAATATGAGTAGGAATTTTTGTCTGTTTTGTTCTCTGCTGTAACCCCCGCAGCTAAGACAGTGTCTGCACAGAGTAGTCGCTCAATAAATACTTACTGAATGAATTCAGCCTGAGAAAACCTCAACTTTCTTTTCCTCTCTAACTGTGTAGGCTCATGAGCTTGGTCTCGCAAGGTACTTTGGAGCGTAGATAACCATTTCCTTTTGACATCTGTGTTTTTCTTGTTCTTCAGGTTGGCCAGATATCAGTATCTTTTATTGATGATCAGGACTTAACTGGCCATGGTTGTCCCTGCCTGGCTGATGTTCATCTTTGTGTTATCTTTAATTGGCCTCAAAGTACAACAAATCAATAGCCGAACCATATCAACTAAAAGAAAATGTACCTGTATTGGGCATAGTACTACACGTTTATTTATTCAGTCAACATATGTCTGAAGGGCCATTATACCCGGCACCCAGGCTACACCTAGAGGAAGAGCAGAAAGAGTTGTTGTAGGGATACCTGGCTGGCTCAGTTGGTAGAGCAGGCGACTCTTGATCTCGGGGTTGTAGGTTGGAGCCCCATGTTGGGTATAGAGATTACTTAAAAAATAAAATCTTAAAAAAAAAAACAAAAACAAAAGAAAAGAGAAGATAGTTGTTGTACCCAAGAAGCCTTCAGTTTAATCTGTTGGTCAAAAATAATCCAAGGCCATATATAATGCCAATAAAGTAGTCTAGACTACCAATAAGTACTACAGGAATTCAGAGACCAGAGGGATTTTTGTGAGTTGTTATGGTAGGGAGGAGGCCTCTTAGAAATGAGCAGGTTTAATCCAGACCTTTAAGGATGGGTAGGATTTAGATTCACAGACCAGGGAGTGGATGGAGTGGGGGGACATAGCACCATTAAAAGCGCAGAGGTAGGAATGACCAACCTGCATAGAGACTTGCCTAGAATGGAGAGTTCTCAAATAGTGGTGGGAATTTAAGTTTGGAAAATCAGTCAGTGCCTAAACATGATGCATGCCATTTCAGATGATACCAATTGGTAATATATACAGAGTTCTTATGATGTCCTTAGCACCTCACATGTATTATCGGATTTAATGCCCACAAAACCCCACATAGTGGAACTATCGTTAGCATCACTGTAGAGAGGACGAACTTGAAGCACAGAGTGATCCAGAGACCTCCCTAAGGTAGAGGGTCCAAGCTTAAAAACCAAGTCATGGAAGCTCTTGACCATTGGACTCTGCTGTCTCCCAGTGTCCTCCACCTGCAGGATTTGGATTTAGTGGGGGTGTTAGAGTCATGAGCTGAAAGTGAACAAGGCTCTATTTAGCCCACTCCTTCATATTGTAGATGAAGAAACTGCAGGTTAAGTGACAAGTTAAAGTTTACCTGGTGAGGTAGAGACTGCTAAGCAGTGGAAGGAGAATCACTGAAGTTGTTTCCACTGTGATTATGATTACCATTTCAGTGATGTGAAATAATTGTCCCTAGAGCATTAGTCCAGTGTGAGCGTTTCTGTTGGACTGAAGCAAACAAAGAAGGACTAGCTGCAGCAGAGACCTGATAGGAGGCTGCTAGCTGAATCCAGACAGGAGTTGGAGGGAGCCAGAGCTGGGAATTGTCAATTATGTTAATCGGCATGGCTGTTTTCTGTCACCCTTTAGATCTTTAGAGTGCAGGCAACATCTGCCTGTGAGTGCCTTTCAAGTATGTGAATCTGCACTGTACTGTGACCGAAATGCCTTGGTTAATGAATTCTCCAGAAGCAAAGCACCATTATGGAAGTTGAATGTTTAAAAAACAAATACCCACATTTTGTGGAAAGAGCACCAGATTAGGAACAAGATAACTTGCATTCTAGGCTGCTTCTGCTACTTAAGCATCAGATAGCCTAAGTCAAATTACCTAAATGTCTCAAACTGTGGCTGATTCCTTATCAGTGGCACAGGTGTAACAATTCTCATCCAGCCCCTTACAGTGTGGTTCTGATGCTGGAGTGAGATAAGGAAAGAATAAGGAGTTTGAAAGCTGCAAAGTTGCTCCCTGGTTGAAGGGGGGCAGCCATCGTAGTTTTAATAGTGAAGGAGTACTGGCCTTGCAGGGATAGTCTGGAGGAGCAGAAGGAATTTTCCGCCCCCAGGGCTTGTTTGGGGATGAGGCGCTGTCCACCAGATGGGTGCTGACGGGCCTCACTTTGCTGGGTATGACCATATTTTAAAGGTGATGATGTATTTCACCCTAGAAATGGGGAGCCACAGCCTGGGCATGACTGGAAGGTTAGGCACAGATATTCACGTTAATCTCTTCTCCTCTGGACACACCTCTCAGGATAATGATGAGCAGGTGTGAGCCAGAAAACAAAGTGTCAGGATCTAGCCAACTGGCCAGTTGGGTATGCTTGGATGTTTCACCTATCCTGGGGCATGAGGCAGAAATCCAGAAGAACCTTGATTAGCCTAGGAGCTAATGGGTGAGCCAGCATGCTGTCCAGGTAAAACCTGATTACAAAGCCTGTAGCAAAGTCTTGACTGGAGATGTGCCACATCTTAATTTTTCTTAGTTTTGCATGGATGATGATGATGATGATGATGATGATGATGATGATGATGATGATTCATAGCAATATCTAACCTTTGAGTATTCGCCATATGCCAAGAACTGTGCAAAGTGCTTATATGCCTTTTCCCACTTAATACAGTAGCCCTGTGGGGTGGACACTGGCAATCTCACTTTCTAATTAGGGAGACCGAGACCCAGAGATGCTTCAGATAACACACAGTGGGTGGGAAAGCCATGATTCAGACCCAGGACAGTCTCCGGAGCCTGAAATCTCAACTGTTACCTTCTTTCTTCCTTTTCCTGGCACCCCACATGCTTCCTGCCCCTGGTTTTGAGGTTTCTGACAGCACGGTGGATCTCCGGAAGGCATTTTTGGTTGATAAATGACATGTCACCCAGTGGCCTCAGCTCACTGTGGCTCGCTCTTCTTCGTAGCCCGTGGCTGACATCGAGCAGCTCTCACTGGCTGCTTAAAGCTCATGAGCAAAATGATGCCAACACTGAATGTAGCAGATTGACTAACTCTTGCTGGCTAATGCATGTGGGAATTTTAAGGAAAGAAAAATAAGACAGTGAAAGGGATTGCTCTGGGTCAGTTTTTCAAAAAGCGTAGCTTATACTCTGCTCAGTGTTCATTACCATGCTTGTCAAAATCTCCCCACAAAAGCCTTTGCAAATGTCAAGATCCTGATGATACTGTTTACCTCCGTGTGTGATTTACAAAGTAACTTTTGCATGCATTGTCTTGTTTAGTCTTCATCACAGCCCCATGAGGAGAGGTGTTTAGAAAGACTTGTTTTGCTGGCTGTGAAATACTTGGGGAGTTTAAGCTACTGCCTGGGGTCCCAAAGCTAAGTCAGTAGGACGGCCAGGACTTACACGCTGCTTTTCTGACTTTAACTCTTACTCTGTTCCCCAGTTTCTCTTCTCTTTGTCTGTTGAAAATGTTGTTAAGTGATCTGATTTACTGTATTGAGAAGTCAGCAGGGATTATTAAGGTGAAGTATTTTGTGCTACACACTGTTAGAGAATCAGAATAAATAAAAAGTCACGTATGGTTGTTGTGTTGGGCAATTGGTTTGCACCTACTTTGTATGGCATAGGACACATATATAGCTTTGCGGTATATTGTTGGACCAACAGCCCTCTTAGCTTTAAAAGTCCAAAGGCTTTGGGGCACCTGGGTGGCTCAGTCCGTTAAGCGTCCAACTTCAGCTCAGATTGTGAGCTCACGGTTCATGAGTTCGAGCCCCATGTCTGGCTCTGGGCTCAGAGCCTGGAGCCTGCTTCGGATTCTGTGTCTCCCTCTCTCTCTGCCCTTCCCCCACTCGTGCTCTGTCTCCTTCTCTCTCGCTGTCAAAAATAAACATTAAAACAAATTTTTTAAAAAAAAGTCCAAAGGCTTTAATAGATGATAAAACATAGAATTTATGTAATGTCCTTTAAAAGTTGACCATCAAGTTCTTGGTTAGGAACACAAGCTCCTGTTATCACATTGTTTCCATGGAGAAATTAGCCTTGGCTCACATCATTTCAGCTCTTGGTGCCTTTTCCAGGAATGGAGTGAACTGCTTTAGGAGAGAGAGCTGGTCATGCTTGTCACCTAGAGCTCTCTCCCCTCCTATAAGTGCAGGGGGCTGATTTACTTCTCTGGGCCCTCTCAATTTTTCCTGTGATCTGAACATAAATCATCTGTGAGGTCCTGCTAATTTCATTTTTTAGAAGCTTTCCATGAAACAAACCTGAATGGAACGTTTTCTTATATAGGTTTGAACCTCCCCTTTAAAGTATTTAATTGGTAGGGCACCTGGGTGGCTCAGTTGGTTGAGCATCTGACTTGGTTCAGTTCATGATCTCATGGTTCTCAGAGATCTATGAACCATGATCTCATGGTTCATAGGTTCAAGCCCTGCGTCAGGCTCTGTGCTGACAGCTCGGAGCCTGGAGCCTGCTTCGGATTCTGTGTCTCCACCTCTCTCTGTCCCTCCCCCACAGGGCTCTCAAAAATAAATAAACATTTAAGAAAATTATTTTAAACAAAAGTATTTATTTGGTGGCAAGGGGCTTTACTAGGAGAATGTAGAACTGGTCTCGCTCAAGCCTTTTCAGTTGGGACACCAAGCAAGTTCCTGTATTAAAGAGATCCACGGACCATGGCTGAAACTAGTCCTTAGCAGCCAGTGGTCCAAGCCTTCTATATTCAACATGTGGCTTCCACTTGGTGGTTGAAGGCAGAAGCTTCCATTTTTACCATCTCCTGGGGGAAAAGCTAAGGGGGGAACACCTGCAGTCATTTTAAGGGCAAGACCTGGTAGTAGCACATTCTTTTATTCTAGGGGCCAGAATTAGTTAGTTAGTTGTACTAACTAGAGGTATGGCTACATCTAACTACGAAGGAGGCTGAGAAGCATCTTTAGGTGGGAGGTCATGAGTCCAGCAAAAACTGTATTTAAAAGTGGAGAGGATATAGAACATGAGGGGAAATTTGCAGCATGCTGCATTGTGGTACCAGCGGGAAGGATTAAATAGAGTTTGAAGCTGGTGCCAGGAGAGCTGGGAAGATGCCTGTGTCCAGGGTCAGGATCTAGGCAGGCACACAGAAATCTTGGCGTATGTAGCCATCTAGAAGTCAGGGCAACTCATTGCTCAGAGACGAGGCTGCCAGGTAGAACCAAGGTGCCAGAGGTGCCGAGGTGCTGGAGGGGATACGAATAATCTAGAAGACTTCAGTTGTCAGAGGAAATTCATCAATGTAAGTGGTACAGTAGAAAGAGCACTGAGCTAGGAGTCAGAAGACCTGGGTTTGAGTCCATCCGCTTCTGCTTCATAACCTGGGGCAGAAGGCTTTGATGAACATTTGCTTTATCATCTACAATGTGGGAATAATGGTGATGGCCTTTCCTGTCTCCCAGGCCTAGGGTGAGTAATGGAAGGGGAAGTGCCCTGCAAACTGAGCTCCATGGAAACTGGCATAGCGTCTGTGTTATTCACCTGTATGTCCCCAGCATCTGGTGCAGTGGTGGGGAAAACTTGCCTTGTGTGGAGATCTTGGTCCTGGACAGTGTTCTCTGCTAGGCAGAGTTGTTCTTTTGTTCGTCATTGGCCAAGGTCTTCAGTGGCCAAGGTACAGCCACGTACCCCACCAGGGTGTGGGCAGACATCAGGGCAGCTCCCAACCAGGTAGCATAGGACATATAATATGTCTTTGGCAGAGCCATTTGCTTACTCCACTGACGAGGTGACAGAATACAACAAAAGGGGAGCTAGGACTTCCATTTGGATGTCATGGTCCCCGAATATGAAGTGATCATTTTTAACTGGTCTGGTCTTCCTGCAGATTGGAAGATGAAACCTTCCCAAAGCTGTTAGAACATGACCTCTTGCTTCAAAATAGTAAGATGTAGTTATAAAATTCCTCTGTTGATTTGGAAAAAAAAAATATGTGGCTTGTTCAAAATAATAAATGTTTACTGAAAGTATGATATAGATAAGAGAATACAAAAACAAACTTATGGTTTCTATCCCGTGGACTGTTTCTATCCTGGCCAGAGTGATTTTTTTCTTCTTTTGCTGGAGAAATGGGGTCTCAGTGGATAATCAAAAAAAAAATTTTAACTTTGATTCATTTTTTTATTTAATATGTTTATTCACTAAAGATGATCTTCTTTCCTGGAACACAGTGGAGTATTTTTAACCGGACTTTACTGAAAAAAAAAAAAAAGCAGGAATTGAACTTACATTCACAGTATGCTCTTGACTCTGTTAAAGGCTCAGGCATAGAAGGAGGGAAAAGCACCTAAGTGTTAACAGTGGTTCTCATCTTGTAGAATTTGAGGAGATTTCTATTCTCATCTCCTTCCCTGTGGTTTTCTATTTTTCAACAGTGAGCGTGTGTTGCTGTTATAATCATAATCGGCTAGTTAAAAATGAGTCTTATAAATTAATACCCTCCAGCCAAATGAAGAATTTTGATTTTTGGCAACCTGGCCTGGGCTCTGGGCTCTCATGTTAACTCAGGCCTATCGAGGTGATTTTCTGACAAGGTAAGGAATTTGTTAGAAAGAGGATGTTTTCCTTTGTGGAAATCAACACAGAAAGCAATCGTTCTGTGACATGTCGGGAAAGATGTCCGGGGGAACTCTGCTCCTGGAATTTGACTAGCCTGTTTTACGGTCACTTAAGGAAATGAACCTTGCAGGTTTCCCATTCACCGTGTGACTCTTCTCCTTTATCTTATACTCCTGTGTTCCTCGGGGACCCCTGGCTCCATCATCCTGGGATCAGGTGACCCTGCCCTTTGTTCTCTCAGACTCTTCCATTACCAATGTCCTCTGTGCATGTTTCCCTCCGTTTGTGACTGTAGATTTGGTGGTGGCTTCTTCCCACCGCCATGTTTACAGACTGAGGAGAACTTATTGTTGCTCTTTTCTGTCACAGCTGTCCCTTGCCCTTGTCATTGCTCAGGTGAGTGACCTGAGCCGTGCTCTGGGGACAGAATGAAGAGGAGGGGTCAGGACTGTAGGGAAAGGGACTGCAGGACCTTGGGGAAGTCCCTGGGCCATCCACCTAGCACTTGGCCCGTACCCGGCAGGACGCGCTCTGACACAGCTCCTACAGATGACTGCTTGGTGTTTGAAGCCATGCACTGATCTGTTGAATTCCTGCAATGTGGCAGTCACTGTTCCAGATGCCGTCAGGGGGCATAGTGATGAGCAAGGCAGACCTGCTGTCTGCTGTCATGGAGCTTTCATTCTCGTGGGAGAGAGAAACGGTTCACAGGGAAATAAACGAAGCTCATTACAGACTGTAAGAGCGGCCCCAGAGATGGTTACATGCGCCCTTTTGTAGTGGAGCAGGAGGGCGGGGGTTAGGATGATTCAAAGGCCTGGCTCCTTCTATTTCGCCCCCTGTGCTTTCTAGTGGGGAGGGAGGAGATTTGGGGCGGGGGGCGGGGGAGGGGTGCGGATATCTCAGTAAAGCTGAGCTGCTTCTCCCATTCATCCGCCTGGACCAGGCCTGGGCGTACAGGTGGAGAGAGCAAAAGCCAAGGCATACCCCGGGGGCACATCCTTCTTTTCTGAAGAGCGAAGAGCCAGTTTGCACAAAGAAGTCCCAATCAGTGCCCGCTGCAGCTTTTTCCATGGCCAAGCTTGTGTTTTCTCTCTTATTTACAACTTGTAACGAGGCCCAGCCTCTCCGTGTCCTTCTAGCAGGATATTGGACTGATCCTTTCAGGGACAGGGTCTTCTATTTTGTTGTTGCCGTTTTAGTTATAGTAACCCCCTCCCTGACACCCTGTTCTCCAGGTCTGGTCTTGCATGTGTTCAGGGTAGTTTACTGTGCCATTGCCCGTCCTGAAACTCTTGATCACTGACACTTACAGGATCTTTGAGCATCACTGTCGGCTTGGCTTTTGGCTGCCCAGAAAAGCTGGAAGTTGGGGAGATGTGAGCTTCCTTGTCGAGTCTTCTTTTCTATTACACTTCTCTGTCAGATCGAGGGCTCAGCCATTGGTCCTGTTCTTTGTGCCCCATCTTTCTGAAAAACCAGGACAGACAGGACCCTGCCTCCCATGAAGACTCCGCACCCTTCCTTCTACAGCCCTTATTAATGTCTGTGTTTTCTGACCCTTCTTCTCCCGTCTTCCTGTTCAGAGAACAAGGCCTTTGAACTTGCCTCACACTGGCTTGATGCAGTATGGGAAACCAAGTTACCTGCCTCCTGAAGGAGTCTGGGACTCACTTGGCTTCCAGAGCCCCCCCTCACTTCTCTGCCACCCAGAGGATAAGTCATGCCCACGGTGATCATTTAACTCTCCTATCAGGGCCTACAGGAAGGCCCTTTGTTACTCAGTTAATTTTCTTGTGGGAGGGGGGTCTTGTTTACTAGTCTCTTACTAGTCTCATCCGTTCTGTGTTGTTACCAATTCTTTAAAAATATATCTGCATATATGCACGTGTAAGGATGTGTGTGTATCTTTTTCTATGGAGAACAAAGGGCTTTGGAATGAGTGTGGCCCCGAGAGGGCCTGGATTTACACCCCGGGAGTGGTCGTCATCCTTTGGGAAATCTACTCCTTGGTCCCAAATATCGACCGACTGAAATTTGTCAAGTTTTGTCCCAACCTTAGTTTCATAGTTTTCCCTCAGTTTCTGAGACAACTTTGGGGTTCCCTGTGTTCAGGGAGGGCTTCAGTCATTGGGTCCACCCTTAAATACAGCGACTCGGTGAGGAAAGCCTTTCATGGCCGGCCTCAGGGCCAAGGCTGCTGGGTGGAGTGTGCCTCTTACAGTCATCATGGCCCGGGCCGTGTGTAGGCCTCCTTTACTTGGCCGTAGCGTGGTGGAGAGTGTCCAGTCTGCTTTGGAATAAGCAGTTTTGTTTAAAACAAGTTGGCTCCAAAAGTTGCGTCTTAGGTGGTCTGAATGGCTCCCCTCCCTCCTCATGGGTTTCAGCTGGTTAATATGGTGGCCTGGCTTGGTCCAGGCAGACCAAGGACGTCTGCCTGGACTTCTGGCTGACCGGCACCCCTGCACTCCTCAGCATGAGTTTGCCTCCCTCTGCTAAGGAGGGAAGGAAGAAGTCATCCTTTCCGCTGGTTTGAAACAGGACGTGCCTGAGTGAGGCGGCAGGGATGAGGGAGTCATCTATTCATTCAATGTCATCTGAGGGTCCCCCGTGTGCCTGGTATGATGGGAAGCCACTGGAGCATTGAGAGCACGAAGACAATAAGTGATTCATGTTTTCTAAAGGTTCTTCTGGCTGCCCATGGACTGAAGTGGGAGGGATAAGCATGGAGCAGGGAGCTGGGTTAGGAGGTGCTTGTTCTGGTCCAGGGAGCCAGATGGGCTTGGATGCCACTGGTAGGCATCTGTGTGAGCAGACAGGGAACAGACAGGCCTTCGCTGGCTGCCATTGTCGATTTCCCTCGGGCTCTGGATCCCCTGGACCATGAGCCTCCCCTTCCCTAAGTGTGGCAGGCCCTGCCAAGCTCCTGCTCCACGGCTGGTGCTGTTCACTCCACCTAGAACGTTCTCTTCCCCTGCTTCCCAATCCCGGTGGTTCTGCTACTGCCTAACCCAGTGACCTTGGGCAAGTTACCAGATCTCTCCTGAGCCTCAATGTCTTCATCTATGCAAGAGTGAGCGCAGAAATCCCTCATGGGATTGGGAGGGGAACACTATATGTACTTGAGTGTGATCGTTGCCGTAGCCTCTGCAGTGGTCTTTTATTTCCACCCTTACCCTGCTCTGTATGCGCTCTGCCCAGTCACCCAGTGAGCCGGGGTCCAATCAAGTCGTGCCTCTGGCTCAGAACCCTCTTGACAGTAGCTTCCTGTCTCACTCAAAGGAAAAACCAAATCCTCAGCACGGCCCCCAGGGCTGCCTGGTGCTTCTCTGACCCCATCTCCCAGCTCAGGGCCTGGTGGGTAACCAAGCAGGCTGGGTCGTGCGTAGCTCACTAGTGCATGTGGGTGGTGTCCCCCCCGACCCCGAGTTACGCAGTGCACGACTCATGTGGCCGAATGCACTGATCCCACCTGCCCACCTCTTGCCCCACTTCAGCCACATCAGAGTCCTTGCTGTTCCGCAAACACGGCAAGCTGGCTTCGGGCTCGGGCTCTTTCCTCTGACTGCTCCCTCTGCCTTGAATGCTATTCCCCCAGATATTTGTATGGTGTGGTCACTCCCCTTCTTCAGGTCTTTTCTCACATGCCACCCTGTGTAAAGTCGTACCATTCAGCCCACTGCCCCCCAGATGTTTCCCTGTTTCCCTTTTGTTTTCTTTTTCCTCTTAGCTCTTAGCGTCATCTAACATATTCTGCAGTTTACTTTCTTACTTGGCTTATCGTCTCTCTTCTCAATAGAAGGTAGGCTGCGAGGGCAGAGACCAGTGTTTATTTTGTTCACTGCTGTGTCCCCAGTGCGTGAGATGGTGGCGGGAAGATAGCAGCGGCTCACTAATAAAGGAGTAAATGAGTTTACAATAAAGCAAGTGGAGTGTTTTGTCCCGTGCTTAGCATAAGTGAGTGCGCAGTAAGCGCCTGCTGCCATCGTCTTCGTCATTGGTATCGATTATCCCTCTGGGACCAGCTCCACGTGGCCTTCTCTGAGCCCTTCCCCAGCCCCTTCTTGGGTTGAACTGCATCGTGGCCACCTCTGCTCCCTGCTGCCCTTCCTTCTGTGTCCTCTCCCTCCGTGGCATTGATCACACCGCACCAGTGGAACACGTCTCATTCTTTTCCCAGTATGAGCCCAAAGTCCTATGGGGCAAATACGGACTTGTTCAGATTTGTACCCTAAGGACCCTGCGCCTGTGGGGTAGCACATAGTAGGAGCTCAGGAAGTGTCCACTGGCAGCCATGACAGGTGGAAAGAGCTCTCCAATTCCTCACCAGTGGTCCTGGCTCCAGCATTGCTGTCTAATGTTTGCAGCCCCACTCCCAAGGGGTGTCATGAGAGAGTCTGACAACCACTGAAGTGACAAAATCTCTAACAGTATGTTTAGAACAAATTTGGGGGAGCAGAGTGCCTCCTATGCATAGTCCTCTGAATGACAGTATCTGGGTGGCTAGCCCATTCCACAAGTGAGAGTCGGGCCCTTTGGCTGCGCAGGACCCAAGGAGACAGTGTGATTCAACTTACGCTCATTCAGTGGAGACCATGTGAGTAACACCAGCGTGTTTGGAGGAGGCTGGGGAGAAGCAGAGAAAGCTGGGGCTGGTTCTTGGGGGACTTGGGGTTGGCGGGGAGAGCATGGCTTCTGGGGATGGTATAAGGAAGAGGAGAGCAGCCCCTGCCTGGTCCAGGGAGCAGGGGTGGGTGCCTTGGGAGGCATGATTTGGTAGGTGGTGTGGGCCATATGAGGGGAGACCTTAAATGCCAGGGCAATGAGTTTGGCCCCTTGTATTTGGCGGGAAGGGTCCGGTTTAGGGATTCTGATGGATAGGTATAAGAATCAAAAGGGTCAGGGGAGGTGGAGAGGAGCCCTGGAGTCATTGTCACCTGTCCAGAGATAGACTGTCTTGTGAGACCTGCAGGTGGCATACCAGTGCCAGAGGCCATGCCATTAGGGATGGGCATTGGCACCCACAGGACAGCAGAGCTTCAGCTGAACCAACAGAGTGCAGGGGACTGAGGAGTTAGAAGTGGGGGCTTAGGGGCACCTGGGTGGCCCAGCCAGTTAAGCATCCGACTTTGACTCAGGTCATGATCTCATGGTTCATGGGCTTGAGCCCCACGTCAGGCTCCGTGCTGACAGCTCAGAGCCTGGAACCTGCTTCAGATTCTGTCTCCCTCTTTCTCTCAAAAATAAATAAACATTAAAAAAAAAAAGTGGGAGTTTAGCACAGACTGGGTGTAGGAGTGGACTTTTTCTCCTTGAGGGGTACTGTTGGTGTCCCAGGGTCACAGAGATCTTCCTGCCCTGGTCTGGTTGGGCTCACCAATTCATAAGCCACTGTTTCTCTGGAATGACCTGGTTTTCTACACTCTATACTGGGCCAGTCAGCTCGAATCATCAGTCAGTTTTGTACCAGGGTGCTCTTCAGAAAAGCTTTAAACCCAGGGACTGGCAAACTCAGATTTAAGAGTCAGCATGGCCCATAACTCCCTGTGAGGCCTTGGTCAAGATGCTCATTCTCTTGGGGTGGTTCACTTTCTTTAGCTGCCAGGTTAGCAGAACGCTAACCCCCTGGGTTCTAGGCCAGAGCCTCTTAAATCCCTCCTGCCCTGGGTCAGGATTAGCCCTGCAGGCTTGGGTGGGACTGAACCTTCAGGTGGGAGGCCTCATGGCCACACTGTGGAGAAGACTAGCCTTGACACTGACTGGCGTTTGAAAATTGTTCACTCACCCAGGGATTGATTCATTCTGCAAAACTAGTGAGGGTTCTCTTCCCATCCCCCTTGCCTGCTTTGGGATGGAATTGCTGAAATGACCTTGGCTTTGGGAAGCCGTCCCGTTTTCCGATTCTGCTCTCCTAAACATGGCCCCTGTCCTGTGCCTAGGGGCCTCATTCTCACACAGCTACCATCATTCCCTCTGGCCTTGTTGCGTGAGATCTCCTCTTAGCTTTCTCCTCCTTTCCTTTGCATCTGATTTTTTTTTTTTTTAAAGTTTATTTATTTTTGAGACAGAGAGACAGAGCATGAACAGGGGAGGGGCAGAGAGAGAGGGAGACACAGAATCGGAAGCAGGCTCCAGGCTCTGAGCCATCAGCCCAGAGCCCGACGCGGGGCTCGAACTCATGGACCGCAAGATCGTGACCTGAGCTGGTTGGACGCTTAACCGACTGAACCACCCAGGCGCCCCCTTTGCATCTGATTTCAAACACCGGGCCTGATCTGCCCAACCAGGGCAACCCTGATAGTTTCAGCACATATGCTCATATCTGCCTTCCCTTTCCTCCTAAGATTATATCCTCAGCCCATTCCATGTGGCTCCCTAGTTTTGATCATGCTCATTTAAGATGGCCGCATAATATTCTATCGAGGGAGTGCCTTCAATAAGCCATGAGTTTGTTATGGGGCATTTCACTTGCTTTTAATTTTTGTTCTTTCAGCTAATGCTACATTGGCCATCTTTGTGTATTGCAGAATGATTTTATTACGTTGGCATTTATCTAGCTAATGGCAATGGCCCAAGATCACACAGAGAATCAGAATTTCTTTTTTCAAGAAAAATGTCGTGAAGATATATTTAAAATTTACTTTAAATGCTAGGAATGTTTTTGTTGTATTTTCCACGAATGACGAAGCAGGGTAACAGTAATGTGAAATGAGATATAAGTGAAAGGCTGTGTATTTACAAGTAATACATGACTTGTTGTTTGTTCCTAAGTGTAGAGGTGAGCCAGTACACTCTCTTAAGGAGTAATTTATCTGCTCAAATTGAGGAATTCTGTATCCCTATATTTTTGATGCTTTGATTAAAACAGTAAAATAAACAGTGATCCCTTGTTCACGATGTTTTTAAGAAATCCCCTACACCTGTTGGGATGAGCACTGGGTGTTGTAGGGAAGCCAATTTGACAATAAATGATATAAAAAAAGAAAAAAAGAAAAAAGAAATGCCCTAAAGCAAGAAAAAGTAAATGGGATTTTTGAGGGGGGAAAAAACCTCCAATGTCTCCTTAAACCGGAATGAGCCTGTCAGGAAGTGCTCCCAGCAGTGGAAGCTAAGATCGTCCAAGACCATCCTGCTGTGGAGCCAAGTGGAAGCAGGTTGCAAACTTGCTGAAACAGTTTGGTTTTTTGTTGGTCATAAGGAAATAACCAGAATGAAACCAACAAACCAGTGTCAATGACTTGGTTCTGAGTGTTCTTTTTAGCCTGGAATCCATGTGGCTTTGGGGTGACGGGGAAGGCTTCCTCTGCCCAGATGATCTGTCGTTGCTGTTTCAGTCTCTGGTTGATGATTACGTGGACCATTTCAACCGGCAAATGTCAGCTGAGTTGCCAGGAATAAAAACTGGGGAAGAAAACACCCAGTGCCCCCTTGTTTCTGAGGAGCCCACGAACTGGGAGTGGGAAGGACAAAACAAGTCTAAAATTGGTGGTCCTTCACTGGAGACTAAGAAGAGAGTCCTGGGGCAGTCAGCTCTACTCTGTTAGAGAAGAGAGAGGGATTCCATCTCCTCGGGAGGCTAGGGCGGGGACGGGGGGTGTCAAGAAAGGTGTTGGGGGGGGGAGTTGCTGTTGTCAGCACTAGAAAGGACTGGCTGAGATGGGACTGGACAGTCCCAGCAAAACAAAAAGGCTGACAGAGGAAATGGAGGTGGAAGGACATGGGGATATGTTTGGGGTTTGGCTGAAGCAGTGTTGCTTTAGGGCGTGTATCAGATGCCAGGCTTGGGTCTAAGCACTTCCTATATATTAACTCATCTAATCCCTACAGTGACCCAAGGGGGGCGCTACCATTGCCTCCATTTTACAGATGAAGAAACAGACATAAAGTAACTCATTAACTGCCCAAGATCGTCCTGCTGTAGAGCCAAAATCAGACCCAGTTGGTTTGGCTCCAGAATCTCTGTTCCTAACCACAAAGCTGCCACGCCTCTGATATAGGGGGAGAACAGACACTAGAACCAGAGGCTTGGAGTGCCAGTGATTAGGGGTACCGAGGTGGGAGAGGGGTCAGAGTGGAGATGAAAGGGATTATAGGGTGGGGATGGGGGAGTTTGCTGAGAGCTGAGGGGCCACAGGAAGAAAGAGCTTCTTGGGGCGGTGGGGGTGGGGTGGGGTGATGCTTTGTCTACAAGGCCCAGCACTGCAGAGTTCCACGAGGTGAGATCTAAGAGCAGGTCTGATCCAAGGTCTCCACGGGCGGGCCTCTGGAGACTGCACCGTGCTGTTCATTCTGGAGGGTTCTCTATTTTGAAGATGGCGAAGCAGGCACAAGCTTTGGGTATCATTAGCCGTGTCCTCGTGTGGGTAGAAAGAGATGAACATGACAGAGAGGGGCAGGTGAGAGCTGGCGTTGCTAATTTGGTAAACCCGGTGGCTCTTCTGCAGCCTAATGATGTCTGAAAGCTGTTTTCTATGCCGAGGCCCAAGCGTGACTCCCTTATCTGAATGCTGTAGCAATTGCTATTTTTCCTGGGAAATTGGGCCCATGTGGGCCCTGTGTGTGGTTTATTTGAGTTCCATTTTTATAACCTTATTACCTTGTCCCCATGATGCAAGGGGCCTCTCTCTTCTGGAGCTTTGCTGTGAAAATTGTTTCTTAAAAGGTACAAAGTGATCTCTCATCATTTTGGGTGGCGTTCTTTCCATAGTAGCACTTTTCTGCAGACTGTGTGCACGCTTTTCATCACCCCTGACACCAGTTGTCATGTTTTTCTGATCGTTGGCAATTTACTGGGATCTTTTAGGCAGTTCTTAAATCTCACTTCCTAGGTGTTTGTCACGATTTCTTCCAGAAGAGTCTGTGCATTTAAATATCCATTCAACTTCTGCTGCAAAGTATGGCTCTCCCGATGACCTTGCTAGGGCCTAACACCCAGTCTTGTCCTCTGGCCTTGAGTTGATAACAATAGCAATTAGCATTTATGGAACCTGAGCTGTTATTAGGCACTGTACTGAGGGATTTATGTAGGGATTTATGTTCACGATCTTAATTATTCCCGGTCTCGATAAAGAAAGTGCTGTTACTTCGGCCATTTTACAGATGAAGAAAATGAGTATTAAAGAGGTAGAGTATCTTGGCCCAGGTTGCACAGCTAATAAATGGCAGAGCTGGGCCTCAACCCAGGCCCTCCTGACCTTGGAGCCCATGTACTTCATTCATTCATTCATTCAGTCAGTCAGTCAGTCAACAATAAGTGATTGTTCATAACATGGCCAGCACTGTTCTAGACCCAGGGGATACAGCAAAGGAAAAAATAAAAAGCAAAAATTTCCTGCCTCTAGTTCACATTCAGATTTGGGGGGATAGAAAACAAAATAATAAAATACACATTATCCAATATGGTAATAAGATTATGGTGAAAAATAAAGCAAGGAGGTTGGCTAAGAAGTGTTAGGAGAATTTTAGAGTAGTCAGAGAAGGTCTCGTTGAGAAGGAGACCAAGCTGTTAGGTTAAGTAGCAAACAAACCCCTGAATCTCAGTGTTACCGACCCAAGAAAACATTATTTCTTGTACAGAAAAATTCCAGTTTGGCTGCTCCTTCTTTGTGGTTACTGAGGGACCCACATTCCTTATATCTTATGGCTCTGCCCTCTTTAAGGCCCTCAGATTGCTTTCCATTCAGCTGGAGGATGAATAAGAAGAGAGATGGTCTTGTGGGGAAGTTTTTGTATTTTTATTAATTTTTTTTTAATGTTTATTTTGAGAGAGAGAGAGAGAGAGAGGGAATCCCAAGCAGGCTCTGCACGATAAGTGTAGAGCCCAATGTGGGGCTCCACCTCACGAACCGCAAGGTCATGACCTGAGCCAAAATCAAGAGTCCGATGCTTAATTGACTAAGGCACCCTTATGCCCCTTGTGGAGAACTTTTTATGGGCCAGTCTGGAAGGAGCACACATCCGTCCCACCCTTTGGTGAGAACTCAGTCACATGTTTACTTCTAACTACAAGGGAGGCTGTTGGGAAATAGAATCTAGCCATGTGCCCCCAAGAAAAAAGAAATGGGCTTTTGTGAACTCGTACCATAGTGTATACTGTAGCGAATGAAGTGAAGAAGTGAGTTGCGTGTTTAACTGGGGAAAGAGCATTCGGGTATAGGAACAGCAGGGTAAAGATGGCCAGGGTGGCTGGAGTGCAGTGAGGAGAAGACAAGGAGGGGGGTGGTAGGACAGAAAGCGAGAAGAGGAAAGTCCACATGGCAACGAGGAAGTGTGAGGAGACCAGGTTGAGAATGAGGGTTCTAGCTTGGGCAACCAGCTAAGGCTGGGAAGACCAGGAGGAGTCTATGGTGCAACAGAACGGGTGCCTTCCAGGCATTTTAGAGCACATCTGGAAGACTGGACTAACTGTGCTGTCCTTCAGGGAAGCCTCCATGGCGCTAAAGGTCTGGCTGCTGTGTAAAAATCCAAGGAGCACACATTCCAGGCAGAGAGAAAAAACAGATATGGGAAAAACACAGATATGGGAAATTTATATGATGTGCCTGTTGGGACTCCTGCTAGTGGAGGCATAAACGGGGAGTTACCGGTTCCGTAGGCGGGCAGGATGCTACAGGAGTTCACAAAAGGAAGGGGTTCCAGAATGGGAGTTGGTGCTGCCGTCTGGCTCCCTGTCTGCTATTCTTTGTATGTCGGCATCAGTCTTTCCTACTGCAGATGGACCGTGCTCCTCGTGGCGGCACCGCTGCTGACAGACCCAGTCCAGCAATTGCAGTGAAGGGACAGCTCCTTTCTCTGCATCTATATGTCAGTTCTAGAGCAAGTCTCTGCCCGGCTTAGGTTGGATGTTGTGCCTGTCATTGCAGCCAGGGAGGGGAGTAGTCTAATCGGGCTGGACCATTTGCCCACCCTTGTTGGGGCCTTCATGGTCTTTTTTAAGAAGGCAGAAGAAAAGCATCTATGGAAAATAAAAAAAAGAGTCTTTAGCATGGTTTACTGTACTATGTTTTGAAGAATTTATGGTACAACAAGGTGGGAACTCTTTGGGGAGTTTTAAACAGAGGACTTGATCATATTTAGGTTTTATTAAAAGTCATTACAGACACTGTGTTTGGGTTTGTGGTTGGAAATAAATAAGTGAGTAGAGGTTAGGAGGTTGCCACTGTAGCTCTAAGGAGAGCCGAAGAGACCTGAGCCAATTAAAGCCCTTAGTTGTGTCATTTGGACTTCACCTCCAGCCGCCCCACCGGTAAAGAGGAGTGGGAGAAAGTCTAGAGACAATGAGGCAACCAGGGCTTGGTGACCAGCTGGAGGAGGCAAGAAAAAGAGGGGCTTAAGGAGGACCCCCCCCCACACTACCAAGGGGGGTAATAACTATTCTCCAGAAGGCTAGATTTATCTTTGGAAACCAGTTATTAAGTGGTAGCAGACTTCACATATCTTATGTGCTTCTTGAGAAATGTGAGTGCTGTTGGCTTTTTGTGGTGCCTCAACTGGAAGAGGAAGCTGATTGTATTTGTCTCCCTTTAAAGTTTCCTTTCTTTTTGCAATCAGATAATAGGAGCCACAGCCAGGACTGCCATTTGACAGATGGATGGGAGCTGGGCCCTGGCCCGAAGACCTTTCCTCCCCCCATGCCTGCCCCTGGGCCTGCAGGTCTACTTTATAAACATTCATCTCCTTGGCATTGGCCTTGCTAGGAAGGCTTTTCAGGATTTTAAGCAAAGAAATGACCTGTTCTGACTTATGTTGTGACCAGTTCCCTCCTGTACTGGGAATAGACTGTGGATGGAGGGAGGAGTGTTACCAAGAGCCAAAGCGCAGGGGAGGGGTGGGGGGCAGGCACACCTGTGCAGGGGCTGTTGTAATCAGCTATGTTGGTAATGGTGGAGGGGGTGAGAAATGGTCATGTTCTGAATATATTTTGAAGTACAAACCGATTTTGGTGAGGATTGGATATGGAGCAAGAGAGAGGAGACAAGAATGACTCTATAAACGTTTTGGCCTGGGCAACTTGACGAACGTTGTCTTTAGCCTGATATGGGGAACACTTGGAGGAGCAGGTCTGGGGGAAGGCCAGGGGTCGGCACTGGACATGTTAAGTTTGGGACATTGAACATGACTTACACAGAGCTCCTATTTGACATCTTACTTGAAGCGGGCAGTTGGATATATCCTACCAGTCAGGAGTTAAAGGAGAGATCCGGGCTTGGAGAAAAATCTGGGCATCCTCAGCATACAAATGGTATCTGAATCCCTGACATTAGGCGAAATCACCGAGGGGTCACCGAGGGGTGACTGAAGGCATACAGAGAAGAGATGAGGATGAGGCCTGAGCCCCGGGACACTCTGACATTGAGAGGCCAGGAGAGAAGGAAAAACCAGCAAAAGGAAAGAACAGCCAGTGAGAAACAGCGGGCAGAAAACAAGAGTGCTGTCCTAGAAGCCAAGTGAAAGGAGTCGTCAAGCAAGAGGGAATGGTTTACTGATATCAAGAGCTATAAGACAAAGACTAAGGCTTGCCCGTTGGGTCTGGCAACATGGAGGACAGGCCAAGTGCGTGTTCTGGACCAGAGCTTAACCTCTCAAAAGAAGTCACAGTTTACCCACTGAAGAAGAATACAGTTGTGCAAAACAGGATTGCTGTAGATTGAAAGAAATCCAAGAACGATGAAGACAGTGCCATGGGCGTCTAGTGCTATGGGACAGCCCTTCTGGCTTTTGTGAGGAGGGTTGAGGTCAGATTCATTCATGTCTTTATCCAGCATTTATTCATTTCACAAAAATATACTGGGTTTCAGAGACTGGGAGTAAGGGTTGGGGGAAAGGGAGAACGTGGAGTCATCATTTAATGGGTATAGAGTTTCAGTTTTGTGGACAAGAGTTCTGGAGACGGATGGTGGTAATGGTTACACAGTAACACAAACGTGTTAATACCACTGAGCCATATACCTGAAAATGGTTAAGATTATAAATGTTCTGTTATGTATGTTTTAACACACACACACACACACACACACACACACACACACACACACACACACACAAATGAGAGAGAGAGAGAGAGAGAAAAAAAAAACTTATTGGCCCCATCATGAACTTGGTCTGGGACATAGTGTTTGAAATGGATGGCATTTCAATAGGAGATAATTTGGAGGGAAGGGAAGAAGGACCTCCAGCTGGAGGGAATACAGAGAAGGCCCGCTATCAGGCCTGTTTGTCTGGATTGTGGGGTCAGTGGGGGAGGCCACTTGAGCTGAGGCTGTGGACTCAGGCTGGGCCAGTTCGTGCAGGCCTGGCAGCCTGCTTACGGAGTTGGGCTTGCCTTCTTAGATTCTGGAAGCCTCTGAAGGCTCTCTGCCCAGGGGAGTGTCATTCCAAAGGTGTGCATTTAGACCATTAATCTCATGAATCCTTCCTGTTAAGCCATTGCTTATTAAAAGCAGTGGGATTGAGGCATGCCTTTCTATAGGGAAAATTGTGATCAAGCAGAATTTTCAATACCCAGGCATGTGGTAATGAATTAAGTGGGTTGTTTTTCCTCACGTTTTTACAAATATTTATTGAAGACTACCTAAATGCCCACAGCGTTCTAGGCAGTGGGGTGAGAGTAGGGGTAAATTTAACAGGCCTCTTCTCTTGAAAAGCCTAGACTCTAGGGACCCCCCATTCCTAAATAAGAAATTATGCTCCCACGTGTCACGTGTTGCCATAAATGTCTCGCCATGGGAGAGTTCCATGGGAACTGAGAGGGGGATGTGCCCGGCTTGCTGGGGACACTGGGGAGGCTTCTTAGGGAAAGACTGTCCAGTGGATTTGAAAAATGAGCACAATTTTCTGGGCAAAGTAACAGAAATGGGCATCCTGAGAGGATGGTAAATCAAAACTTATTGGGGGCTGGAAATTGAAAGACAGTGTATAAATAGCCTCTCTTAAGCTGAACTCTTATTTCGTTGGCTTTAGGTGGTGCTGGCTAGAGTGCACGCATTTGGACCCAAGCTTAACTTTTCAAATGTGGAATCCTAGGCCTTCACTGGTAAGTTTGTTTGATGGCTTCTTACCAAATTATGCTGTTGAGGATCGGTATTTGGAATAAAGGGCAAGAAAGTTATCATTGGCACAGCTCTGTGGAGGTTACCAAGCCTAGACTCTAGAGAAGCCTGTAGTACAGGCAGAAGGGATCCACAGGAGAAGTGAAATTTCACTGGAGGTTTATGACGTAGATGCTCTGGAGGGGCATCCAGGAGGTGTAAGGCTCATGGCACCCAGGCTCATGGCAGGGCGGGCTTTGGCCAGGTTTTGAAGGAAAAATCCGGAGAAGAGCGAGATAAGGTTTTCGGGTTTGAGAAAGTGGGCGTAAGACACAAAGACAGTGGGCTCAGCAACAGACCCACAGGAGCAAGAGCCTCAGAGGAGTCATGAGCCAGACCTTTGGCAAGAGGTGATTGTTCTAGACCAGGGTCAGCAAATTTCTTCTGTAAAAGGTCAGACGGTAAATATTTTTGACTTCGTAGGCCATGCGGTCTCTATCACAGCTACTCTGCTCTGCTGTTGTAGCATGAAAGCAGCTATGAATGAATGGGCACCGCGGGGTCCCAGTAAAGCCTTATTTACAAAAACAGGTGGTAGGTAGGATTTGGCCTGTGGGCTGTTGTTTGCAGACTCCTTCTCTGGACCCTGAATGTCAGGCTGAGGCGCTTGGACTTTGTCCGGGAGGCAGTGGGAAGCCATTGAGGTTATTTTGGGAAAAGAAGTGAAATGGCAGAAGCGACACGCTAGGACCGTTCTTCTCATAGCTGGACAGGAGGCATGGGGCTTGTTCAAAGGAACAGCAGCAATCTGTGCATGATGGCATGTGGTTAACAGTGGTATATAAAATGGGGGCAAAGGACCAATAGAAGAGCTATTGCAAAGGGAGAACCATAGGATTTACAGTCTTCTTAGACTTTAAGAACAGGAGCCAAAGAAAATGGAAGTTTAAACTTGGTGGTTCACAGTGGCATCATTGGCACATGTAGACATTGGAGACTGAGAGGGGTAGTTGGTGCATCTGGTTTTAGATACACTGAATTCAGGATGACAGTGGTTCTTCCACAGGAAATGTCCCGTAGACAACTGGAAATGCAGGGCTGAAGCTGGGACTGAGAGGGTTTGGTCTGGAGATGTGGAAGGGAGGCCGTAGGATTAAATAAGTTCTCCCCATGATGAGCGGAGAGCTGAGCCTTGGGGAATGTGCATAATTCCAGATGGAAGAAAAAGGTAGAAGAGAACCAAAGGCCAAGGAGGAGAGAGTCCCAGGAAGGGAAGAGAAGGGGGCAGCAGGGACCATGGAGAAGGAAGTTGAAGGAAGGCTGCTGACTTGGTGACACGTTGGTTACAGGTGGCCTTGAGGAACAGGATGCCACAGGAGGAGAATGGGGGATGAGGGCTCCAGGCTGCACAGGGTTGGACGTAAATGAGGGATAAAGAATCGAAGACACTAGGAAAATAGAGCACCCATAGAGAGTGTGGGCCTTAAAAGAAGGGATTACACATTTGCATGTCGCAGTTACCTTTTCTTTAGCTCTGAGGCAGGCACAGCATGCTGCGACCGGTGCTCTTTTCCTTCTCTGGAGCCAAGCGGTGCTTGGGGGTTTGTGTGCACCCTGGGCTGGTGACTGTGTTCTTATGCGCCCTTGGAGGCATGGTGCTCACGGCTGTGCCGCAGCTTCCACACGGAACCCAGCCCGTGTCTGGGTTCCAGAAGACAAGATGCGATCTGTCGGCGAAAGAGTTGCATTTGCCACAACGGAGGGGAAGAGAGGGTAGACCAGGAGACTGAAATGAGACCTCTTACTGGAGGGTCGGCCCATGTATGGGAGTTTGAGATACTTCCTCAGGTCATCCGGCCAGGTTATCAATTTGTGCTCTGAGCGTTTTGAGTGTGCGTTCTTTGGTTTGGATTCTAAGTCACATTTGGCTTGGTTTGTGTGAATGTAGCAGTTTGAGATCTGGGAACAAAGGCAGCAGGTGGAAGTGGTTCAGAGCCACCATTTATGGAGCCCTCGGTAGGTCCCCAGCACGGTGCTGGTGCTCTACAGGTGTCGTTTTAGGTCCTCTCTGCAACAGCCTCCAACACGGGGAGTTCGTTTTCTCACGTCAGTAGTGAGGAAATCAGATCATAAAGAGGCTGAGTAACCTGCCCAAGGTTACAGGAGATTTGAACCCAGATCTGACCCCCGGGTGACTCTGCTTCCTGTTTTCTCTCACCTGAGTCTGGAATTACTCCTCCCACTTATGTAGAAGGACTAGGGACGGACTGAGCTATGCGGGTTAAATATTCAGAGCCTAGTGTGGGTGTTTCCACTTCCTAGGAGTCTGGTGAAAGGGTGGAGGAAGTGTGGGATCTCTGCAAGAAATCAAGACCAAACCTTCATCGCTTTAACTGTTTCCCCAGGTAAAAATTTCCTGGGTTGGAGGAACTTGGAGAAGGTTGACAGTCGTGGGCTTGGAAAGGAAATATCACCGGAAGGCATGACAGATTTCAGCCCTAGCTCTGCGGCAATTATAATCGACTTTTTGTTTAAATATTTGGTATTTGTCTCTGCTCACCTTCCACTTTAAGCTTTGAGGGCCGGGTGTTTCCCCCCACACCCCCAGCATCTATCATGGCTTGGGCATGTCCTATGTGCTCAGTGAATATTTGCTGTTTGTAATGAGCCAAGAGGCTTGGGACAAGGTGCTTAACCTCTGTGTGCCAGGCACTGACTCTTGGCACCGTGGCTGTAGAGGTGACACGGCCTCTTGACCTCATGAGGCTACTCCTGAGAAGATGTTTCTAGTAGGGGAGACAGACAGAATAAAGGTATGAGACGTGGTGTGTAAGGTCAGGCAGGCGTGATCACGCCCTGAAGTAAAATAAAGGGAGAGAGAGGGTGGCCAACAGTTTAGTTAGGGTCATCGGAAGGCCCCACCAAGAAATGAAGCAAGACAGTGAGGCTGTTGGGGGAAAAGTCGTAATTCTGTTTGAGACTTGTACAGACGTCAGCTGAACTGTCAACACTCCTTAATTCTTTTGCTGGGCCGTGGCTGCTAACACCTAACTGCTTCCATCAGTGAGGACTCCCTTTTCCGGCCCCTCGTCTGTGGCCTCTGAACTGTCTCTTCCCCTCCTCGGTAGGTGCTCCCTCGCCTCGCCTGGCCTCGCCTCGCCTCACCTTGCCTGCCTCTCCAGGTTCTCCTCCAGCCCCAAAGCCCTTTTGCCTCCACAGCCTGCTTTGCTAGTGCTCTTTCTTCTGTCCTTAGCTTGGTAGGGTTTTGCTTGGTCCCTTTCTCATCACCGCGAGGATTCTCCCCGGCGGAGCCTGTGCAGTGCTCCTTTCTACCCTGCAGTCATCCAGCACTACATATCCAGCACAGAACCTCCTCCTAGGCTGCGCTGCTGGCTGCTGTCCACTGCCCGCGGGCACCTCGGGCCCATCCCTGCCCCCGCGGCCAGGTGCGTCTGTCTCCCTGTGTCACCTGCCGTGCCTGGGACTGCAGCCCCAAGTTGCGTCTCCTTCACGAGTCGTCCTTTGTCCTTTCCCTCCGCTGTCCTGTTCTGGGGGTGACCATCCTAGTAAAGAGGGTGCCTTCTCACTTGTCCACTCCCTTCCCTTCCCTCCCTACTCCTTCCCTTAGGACTCATCATTTGGATTTCTTTCAAAAGCCTCTTAATTGCTCTTCCTGTGTCCATTTTTGTCCTCCCTCATTCCACCCCCACACTCCTTATCAGCATGATGTTTATAACTCACACATCTGATCATGGCTTTCTTCTGCTTAAAGCTCTCCAAGGGCTCCTTATTGCTTGCAGGATAAAACCTAAGCTCCTTGGTAGGCCTGCAGGCTTTCGTGATCTGGCCTGTGGGCACATTCCTCATGTATTTCTAACCTCGGCCCAGCCTCCCACCAGCCATCACCTCTGGGCCGTCTGGGGAATGACCTGCGCCCTGCTCCCCATTTCAGTAGCTCAGTTCAGGTTTCCAGTCTTCCGGACACCTTCCTTCCCCCGTTGCTCCTCGCTGTGACCTGGGGACGACCTTCCTCCTGTCTCCCACAACACCCTGCATTTCTCTCTTCCAAAGTGCTTATCAGCACACTGTTGATTTACTACTTGTTATGCTCAGTAAACTGAGCTCCTTAAGGGTGGGGACCACACATGCGTGTGCGCGTGTACACACACATACACGTGCGCGCGCGCGTGTACACACACATACACGTGCGCGCGCGCACACACACACACACACACACACACTCTTGGTTCTCAGTACCAGCATAGTACATCCGGCTCAGGAAGTGTGTGTTGAAGTAAGGATAGTAAAGTCTGTTTGCGCAGACTTAGAACGTGATCAGATGTACTTGAAATTGGAGGTTCATCGGCCATGGCGTTGGGCAGAGCCACTCGCCTGTCCCCTCAGCTTTGAGTGCAGGAGGCATTGCTCTGGGTGCGGGTGTGTGGCCACCTGCTGTGTCTCCCGGCATGCTGGGGCCTCAGGAATGTAACTTCCTTACATTCGTTGCCCCTGACTTTCAAAAAACTCCCTTGTCGATGGAACAGTAACAGCAATTCAAAATGAAAAATAACCCATCAAGGAATGCTCAGGAGTGAGGTCTGCCCAGCTTCAGCCCGGGTGAATCCCAGATTTCCTAAATTAGCCAAAATGACGATTCTTGCTAACCGCTGACAGTTTTCTCCCCCATCACCTAGCTGAGGATACTTTTCTGGCTAGGGGGTGAGGACAAGCTAGCAGTCCTTTGTGGACACGCCCGGGGGCTTCTTTATCTGCCCTTGGAGCCCTGTAAAGTCCTCGGTGAACACCGACGAGTGGTGCAGGAAGAGGCTCAGACCCCGCAGATGCCAGGTCAGCGTCTGTACTCCCCATGGGAGTGGGCACAGCGCACCCGGGTGCCAGTCAGTACGTGCTCGTGTTTTCACACGGGGCCATCGGCTCAACGCTCGTTGCGTCCTCTCCACTTCCTAGTTTTGCCACAGACCCGGGGAATTGTACTGAACGTGCAGCTTTTGCGTGGGGGCTCACGGCAAGCTGGGAGGGCTTCCTAGAGGAAGTAGCCGTTCTTACCACGGAGGCGTCCTGCTGACCAGGGTGCTCCAGCTGGCACTTGGAGCTGCTGTCCTCATCCGGAGGTGTCCTCAGGGACTTTTTAAAAGCTACCCGCCGCATGGATGCATTTTCCTTTTGGTTTGTCTGGTCCATGCCCACTCTGTGCCTTCAGACCTCCGCTGATGTGCCGCCTCCTAGGAAGCGTCCGCTGACCTCCCCGATAAGAAACCTGGGTCTGATCGGCACCATCACCGTTCTCGTCACATACCGCTTACGGCTCGCTGGCTGTTTGGCAAGCCCAGGCAGAGTGCTTGGCCGGCAGGCACGTGGTGGCAGGGCCTCGGCACGTGTTGGCTGTGGCAAGTGTCATCATTATGATCCCACACGCCCCCTCTGAGGGGACTGAGGCCCAGGTCAACACGGGACATGCGAGCGGGGGTTTGCCGCATGTGCCGACCAGGTTGACGCCCTTCCCCTTCCCTCCTGCACCGCGGTCCCTCTGCCACGCGTGCCTGCAGCCCGCACTCCCGCTCATTTGCAGTGCTCGCCACAGAGGCCGGTTTTCGTTTACTTGTGTGGTTGTAGATCGGTGAACGTTTGCCCCTCTACTGGGCAGCCCGGTGAGCCCAGGACTGTGGGGGTCTGCCCTGTAGGTAGGTGTGCCACATGGACTTGCCCCACAGCCTGCCTGACGTCCCGCTTTTTCTCCCTGCCCCCTGCACCACGCGCATCTGGCGAGATGGGCCACAGGGGCCCCCCAGGGCCCCCACATGCTTTAGCCTGTACCCCTCACCTGTTTCCATGTCAGAGCCGCTGTGCTGAGGAAGGGTCTGTGCCTCGCCGGGATGCCTTTGTCTCAGACCCCCGAGACCACTCCTTCTGTCTTTTTCTCCACCTCCTCCTCCTCCTCCTTTTGTAAGGAAGTGGACCCTGTTCTCCCCTTGGGATAGAGCCAGCACCTTCCTGTGGCCCTGCACACACTCTGGGGCATGGCTCTGACCACCGAGGGCCATCGTGATCTGTGTCCCTGACCTCCTTGTCCTTCTGGCACCCCTGGGGACCAGCTGTGGCGTGGTGTCTGTGGCAGGGCAGTACCTTGCATAGTCAGGGCCGAGGGGTCTGTGGAATTGGGGAAGGGAGCACAGAGGTTACCGCCTTAAGGGCAGCTGCTGGACGATGCAGTTTGCGCGTGCGTGTGCCTGTGTTGGTGAGTATATGTGTATGAACGGGGCTGTGTGTGTGTTTCTTGCTCCGTGTTTTTGTTTGCACAATTTATCCTTGTGCACATTGGAGACAGTGTCTCCCTCTTTCCCGGGTCTGGTATGGGGCCTCGAATAATAGATATTTCATAGCCGTTGGCTAAAGAAATATTTTCTCCTTTCCCAAGCTGCAGGCGCCTCCCCTCTCCTCCACCCGCCTCTTTGGTACCTCAGTGACCGTTTCACAGGGTTGTTGTGACTTGTCAGCACCCGCTTCCCAGACCGTATTCAGACAGCGGTGACGTGAAAGCCCCATCTAGACCCCAGCAAGGCCTGGCTACCCTTCCTTAAGCTGGCAGCGAGGAAGCCGGTCCCCCAGGGGCACCTCACCAGGCCTCCGGGGCCCTGTAGGGCCGGGCTGGCTGAGCCCGGAGTGATTCATACCAGTTTTGAGTGGGAAAAATAAAAATAAAAAAAATGGCTTCGGACCAAGTAGGGAAAGTGGGTGTGGGGGAGGAGCAGCAGAAGGACCCTGGCCACGCCTTGGGTACACTTGCCAGCAGCAAATTGAGATTGGCTTAGAGCACGGGCCCCAGCAGACCTGCTTCAGTATTTCAGCTCTGTGCCTGCTGATGGTGTAACTCAGACTGCCCACCCGAGTTCTGTAGGCCTCGGTTTCCTCCCCTGCTGCACGGGATGGTGATCCTCGTGATCACCTCTGTGAGGCTCGTGTGAAGGGGAAATGAAAATGTGCTTAGCCCTGGCATGTAGCAAATGCCAAATAATCTGTTATCATTGTCGCTTTTGAAAGGTAGTGTCATTAGCAGTAACTGTAAGACGACTTTGGACGAGATACAAAGTCTACGATGCAGTTAAAGGCTCCGAGGAGTGAGCTAGTGCTTCAGAAAAGCGCTTTGTGAGTTGCAGTTTATGTGCAGATATTGTTATTAGCACAGATATAGTTGTGACTTTTTTGGCTTTGGGAAGAATGAGCACAGTTTTCTGATGTTGACTCTTAAGTCTTGGTTGAGTTTGGTTTTGGTTCTGGAGGGAGATTCGTCAGGCCTCTCTCGGAATCTTGCCCAGAGGCTGCATGACCCACACTGGTGCTCCCGGATGCCGAATGCCTGAGTGACACCTAGCATCTGTACTTGATGTTGTTATTTTCAATGTCCTACGATAAACATAGTCGAGTAAGTTCTTGGAGATTCATTGACAGTAAATTGTGGGAATTTGCTCTGGACCTGGGAAGTTCTCCCTCTCAAGTGTCTCATGCCTGGTATAGCCAACAAATTTTAACAATTTCTTTAGAATTTGACCCAGACAACCACCATTGTTTCCTCAAGTACGTTAGAAATATTTTCTTACTTATCAAACACTTGACTCTCGTTCCATATTATTTGCCTGCCTCCTCCCATCCTTCTAAAAATTAAATTGCACAAAGCTGACCCATTAAGAAAATGTAGATAGTTTCAGGCTGAGGTTGAGAACTTGATTCATGGGCTGCATCTGGCCGGCAGATGTATTTTGTCAGAGCTCACGACATTGTAAAACTTTGGAATATGTGGCCAACACTTGACACGTGGTAGATATTGTCTAGAAATCTGGATTTCTAACCTGCGTGAAAAATCGGAGGTCTGATGGCATTGGGGAAGAGTGGCGGTCCCTCCTCCGGTGGCTTCTCTGGCTTGTCCAGCCCTGCCCAGCTGCTCACCTGGCCTGCAGGTCACGGACTGGGCGGTCTCTCCTAAACGTAACCCAACACCTCGTAGACACTGAATTGATTTAGGATTATTTTGTTTCATCAGCAACTTTGGCCATAGATAGGAAGGTTACTTCACCCCATAAGCTGGGATTTGATGAGAACCCAAGTGACTCTAGTGTTTTACATAGGCCCGTTTTGGATTTGGGGGAGTCACCGTCTCTCCTCCCCATGGGATTTCCTCATTAAGCAGTTTTTAAGAACTCTTCAGTGGAGACTCAATCAGTCAACATACAATGTTGGGTAATGCAGGATATCAATTTTGATGGCCCCTATTTAAGAGAGGCTGCCAACAAGTGAACTTGAATTCAGTAATTTATGATGTTATAAAATTTGACTAAGACACTTAGTCCTTTTTATTAGCCAGCTTGTTGAAATAGTTGTAATTTGGTAGAATTCTCATTGAAATAGCTGAGGGATTTGAGATTCTCAGTCCTGGAGACAATCCCCACCTGTAGTCTTTTCCTGGGCAAGCCCAGGGGTGTGCACAGGGCCAGTGGCCACAGGCAGAGATGGAGAGGCTGTGCTACGTCCCGGGGTGCTTACTTGAGGGGAGTGCTTGCAAGCATGGGAATTTTAAAAATTATCATCGTTCTATGACCTTTTAGGGCTATTTTTGTTTGTTTTTGTCATCACAAAGGAGTCTACACTTGTAGCAGATTTAGACAACACTAAAGTGCACTCGCATGAAGGAAGGAAGTCTTCGTGACTTCTCCACCTCCAGCCTTCTCCACCGATGGGCAGTTGAGACTTTGTTGGGTATAGTCCTGGACTTTTTCATTCGCTTGTGTTCCTTCTACCTCCTTTGCCCTTATCTCCAACGTACGCACTGTCACTTTTGTTTTGTAAAAATGGAATTTCTCTATTTGGACCGTCCTGTAGCTCTCCTTTTAGTGGCCGACTGTCAGTGTTTATGGTCATCTTTACAAGTCGCTACGTACAGGTAGACGTGCCTTACGTTTGGCAGCCAACGTAAGTACTGGGGTACTTACAACGTAAGGGGTAAGCAGCCCTACCAGTACTCCATGGTATGGATACATTTCAAGTTTGTTTAATCATTCCCGTGCTGGTGGACACCCAGGTCCTGATCTTTTGCCATCGCCACGGCTGCTGATGTGGGAATTGTTGTACACGCTTGTGAACTTTTACATGAGATTTTCTGTGGCATAAGCACCAAGAAGTGGGACTTCCAACTTAAATAGTTTGAATTTAAAATTTGAAACAATACAGGGGCGCCTGGGTGGCTCAGTCGGTTAAGCATCCGACTTCAGCTCAGGTCATGATCTTGCGGTCCATGAGTTTGAGCCCTGCATCGGGCTCTGTGCTGATAGCTCAGAGCCCGGAGCCTGCTTCAGATTCTGTGTGTCCCTGTCTCTCTACCCTTCCCTTGCTCATGCTCTGTCTCTCTCTCTCAAAAATAAACATTAAAAATTTTTTTTAGGGGCGCCTGGGTGGCTTGGTCGGTTGGGCGGCCGACTTCGGCTCAGGTCAAGATCTCGCGGTCCGTGAGTTTGAGCCCCGCGTCGGGCTCTGGGCTGACTGCTCAGAGCCTGGAGCCTGTTTCAGATTCTGTGTCTCCCTCTCTCTGACCCTCCCCCGTTCATGCTCTGTCTCTCTCTGTCTCAAAAATAAATAAACGTTAAAAAAAAATTAAAAAAAAAATTTTTTTAAATAAAATTTGAATCAATATTGCTTAATTGCTCTCCCAAAAGGCTGTACCAATTCATGCTTCTCCCAAGAGTATCCAATTATAACTTTAATTATCTAGCTTTCTTTCTTCTCTTTTCTTTCTTTGTTTTTTTTTTTTTTTTTTTTTTTTTTGCTTAAACACTTAAAACTTTAAAAACT
This sequence comes from Felis catus, assembly GCF_018350175.1. Classification (NCBI taxonomy): domain Eukaryota; kingdom Metazoa; phylum Chordata; class Mammalia; order Carnivora; family Felidae; genus Felis; species Felis catus. The sequence goes on from NC_058377.1 coordinate 69,650,059, forward strand.
CACAAATATGCCATCAAAATGATACATTTGTCTTAGTCTATAGGTTTAATTAAATGATTTTCATATTTTGATTTTGGTGATGGTTATCATCCTGCATGATGACAAAAATGTTCCTCAACTGTTGTAGCCAATTGTTAACTACTTATTTAAGGGCTGTTGTGCCTGGTAGCCTTTGGAAGAGGAGGGCCAAATCACAGCTTCCTGTTCCACAGCTCTCCCAGCGCTCCTGTGTTCTCCCTTGAACCATCGGTACGGAGGCCAGCTCGGCATTGAAGGAGCTGCACCCGGGAGTGCCGGGCCTTAAGCCCAGGACACTTGGGGAGGGGGGCAGCAGGTGATGTGGTGAGGTACCCCACGATTCCCAGCACCCCTTCTTTACATCTGAACGCCGTTTGACATGGACAGTTTCTTCCCACATGTGTTTTCTCACAGCGTCCCTACGACCTCCCTTTGAAGCAGGCATTCTCCTCCTCCCCCTGTTTATATCTGGGGACACTTAGGCCCAAAGAAGATCTGACTTACTGAGTGTCGCACAGCTGGTAAGGAACAGTCTCTTGGACGCAGGTCCTCCAAATGCAGTGGAGTCAGACCCCTGTGAGGCTGAGACGTAGCTTTGGGCCTACAGCGCACCATGGAAGTTTCCTTTATTGGGCTGGGGCTGGAGAAAGGACAAGGAAGTGACATTCCCAGATGTCCTGTGGTCACTTCTGTCCACAGCTTTCTCCCAGGAGTGCTAACACTTAGGATCGTGTTCTTGAATGCTTCCCCAGTGTTTAGAAAGGATCTGTGAATTCTGGACCAGGGGACTTAACTGATCACACGTGGTCGAGAACTGCTGACCCAGAATGTGTCTTCTTCTCCTTAGACAGGATGGGTCTGGGGAGATGGTCAATTTGCCATTTGCTAACTGTCTCTGAAATTTAGAATTCTGTCTTCTCCCGAGGCCTCCTCTCTGTCCCTCTGACCTGGTGCCTGGCTTTTGCTAACAGGTTACCCTGTGTTGGTCAAAGCTCCTTAGCACTAACCTCATTATGAGCCTGCAGGGAGATTCGATGTCCAGACCACTCATCCTTTCTGGATGCCTTCAGCTTCACTAGGCTCATGCAGGTGGGCTGGTCTACTGAAAACAAGGGTATCTGGAGTCTGATGGACCGAGAATCAAATCCTGGCCTCATCACTTTTACTAGCAGTATGAAACTTTGGCTGTTGACCTCACCTCCCTGAGCCTCAGTGTCTCCCTTCTACAAAATAGGGATAATAATTCCCTCATGGGGCATTTTGAAGAATATATGAATTAAGACTTGGAATGTGCTTCTCAAATGTTCAGCATAGAATGGATACTTATAAATATGAGTCCTGGCTCCTTTTCCTGCTGTAGGGAGAAGGTTCTCCTCTGGGGATGCTCCAACCTGCTGGCTGCTGGCTGGGGATCCTAGGGACAGAGGAAGGCCACCAAGATGAATCATATACAACATGTGCTCTCAGGAACTCACTGTTAGGTAGGGGAACCCAATGAGCAGAGACCATGTAACGTGTACATTGTAAGAATCAACTAACAGAGTGAAGATTAATTAACCTCCAGGTGAATGGGGGGTGGTGGTGGAAGAAATTATCAAGCAAGTAGGGTATTGAAGATTGAATAGGAGCTTGACGGAGAAGAACATACATAATGAATAGGCAACTCTATCCATCAGCAATCAAATGACATTATTTTGTATGTATATATATATATATGTTAACTTCATTGACTCTTACCAACGCACTGATCTATTCAAATCCTTCCTCTCTCTCTTTTCCTTTTTCCTTTCATTCTGCCTCTCCTTCTCCCCACCCTGCCTTAAGATATTTCAGCGCCTCACAATTTCTTAAAGGACTTCTTTATGCTTTGGTAAATCCTCAGAGGGTTGATGCTACTTCAGTCCTGCTAAGTTTTTATAAGAGCTTTGGTGTGGCTACCTTTTCGTCCACTCCTTTTCTCTCCAGCATGAGTAAAGCTCTTTTGCTTTCTCAGCAATGAACAAACTCCCGGCCATTTGGTGCTGACTGGGTCACTGCCGTATACCCGGGGCATGGGTCACCCCACTCAGTAGCCAGAACAGATTTGTGAAACAGGGCTCTTCTTTACAGATGAAGAAAGTAGGCTTAGAGAGGTCGATGTGCTGGTTGTAACACACATCGGGGAGCCACGGTTCAACGCCGGGCTTCTTCTCCCTGTCCTGTGCTGCTTTGTTCGGTGTCTCGCACACAGTAGGTGGGCAGCGAACACTTGCCCAGAGGAACGAGAAGGCTGCCACACGCTAGTCCGCTCGGTTCACAGGGCTGGTTCTGTGACCCTCTCCGTGCGCTCACGGCGTTCTCACTTGGCTTCCCACCTGTTGATGGGGTCCCGGGATCACAGGAATAGTTGGTACAAAATACAGTTTCCCATTCCCCTCGCTTTTTTTGTTTTGTTTTGTTTTAGTTTATTTTGAGACAGTGAGCACAAGTGGGGAGGGGGCAGAGAGAGAGAGAGAGAGAGAGAGAATCCCACGCAGGCTCCGCACAGTCAGTGCAGAGCCCAACTCAGGGCTCGATCCCACAATCACGAGGTCATGGCCTGAGGCGAAGTCAGACGCTTAACTGACTGAGCCACCCAGGCACCCCATCCCTCGCTTTTATTTCTAGGGCACTTGAGAGCAGATAGGTTGGACTGTTAAAACTTTGTGCTCGGCTTTGCCTGTGCCCTGTAAGAAATGCCTGGCACTGTGCACGCGCAGTGCTCTAGGAGCCTGGCCCAGGAGTCAGGGGCTTAGTGACTCCTCAGTCACACTGGGTAGATCACATCCCCTCCCCAGAATTACATATCCTTGGCACACTGTGGGGTTGAGAGGGTCCCTAAGGATCCTGCCTACGGTACGATCTGCCGGAAGGAACGCAGGCGCTGGATTGGCCAAGACCTGAGTGTGAATCCTGGTTCCCGCACTTCCTGGCTCTGTGACCCTGGGCAAATCACCTAACCTCTCGGATGCTCGTTGCCTGTGTCTACGAAAGAAGGCAAGTAGGACCTGCTTCCGGGCTCACCGTCAGGAGGACAGGAGTCCACGTACACGAGGGCTGCTTCCTTCCCTCCGTCTCTGACTCCTGAGTGCTTTGGTTTTGGACTCGCTGGGTGTTCCTGCAGTGAGACCCTACACGTGTTTCTCAGGTGCGGTGCTCACAACACCTCACCACATCCTGAGATACTCGGCTCGTGGATTTCTCGAAGCTCCCGTGTGCTGTTGGGAAACTGCTCGAAGGCAGATACCATTCTACCACATTGAGCGGTGGCAGTGCTGCGGTGATGCTTGACTTACCCCCGTCCCCTTGTGGACAGCAGTGGCAGTGTCCACCAGCCTGCATGCAGGTGGCTCCTTTGTGTCTCTTCACAGAGAGGAGAACTCCAGTCATTTGGCAAATGTTTGCCGTGCCCAGGCCTTATGTTAGGAGGCAGGGTGCACAGAGCAATAGCCTTGAACTCACTGCCCTCAGGAAGCTCACAGCGAGGAAGGGCGAAAATAGGGGTGACACAAGGCCATTGGGGCACGTGACAGGGCGCTGTGGGAGAAGGAGGGGCTTAGGCGCTCTCCCCTGGGCACTCAGGAGGGGCCTCATAGACAAGAGGTGACTTTTGAGCAAGTCTTAAGGGACTGGTAAGAGTCTACACTGCAGAAGTGTGCAGGCAGAACATTCCAGACAGGAGGAGGCCAGAGCCTGGAGGAAGTGACGCCTGGCTGCGTGTCTGGAGCTGGGGCCAACAGCTGGAGGACCTGGTGGTCGTCGGGACGACGCCGCCCTCGGACCTTTCTCTGGAGCCCCAACCCGCATACCCGCTGCCCACTCAGCATCCACGCGTTGATGTTTAATGGGTATCCCAGACCCAACGCCACTAAATACAAGTCTTGGTATTTTTCTTCTTAACAGGAGGAAAAAAGGCAAAATCATAACCTTGCCCCTCCTCCAGCTTCCCCGTTTTATGTGGCAGGACCATTTCCCTGGTAACGCAGGCCCAACATATCGGCATCACCTTGGATCCTGCTCCAAACCTTGCACTTCACGCTGTCTGCGGACAGTTCTTGACAGGTTTCCCATCAGAGTGCACCCTGAAAGCACCGCCCCTCCCTCCCCTCCTCCAGATGCCCCCCATCTCGCAGCAGGTCTCCCTGCTTCTGCTCGGGCCCCACTGCTGCCAGTGCTGCGCACAATCAGGCAGAGTGACCTTTTAAAAGGTAAATCAGATGGTATCATTTCCCTGCCCAAATTCTCCGGCGGCTTCCCGGCGTCCTTGGAATAGACCTGCTTGCCATGGCCTGCCAGCCCCTCTTGCTTCTCTGATCTCTCCTTTTAGACCTCTCTGTTTTGCTCACTCCATTCCAGCCACTGTGCCTTTCTTGCTGTTCCTCTTTCTTGCCTCGGGGCATTGGCCCTTGCTCTTCTCCCCCCGAATCTGTCTTCCCCGACATCTCTGCCTGGCTCACCTTCGCTGCACTCTGTTCTCCGTTCAAATGAGGGCCGGAGAGGAACAGACTTCTAGTCACCGTGTTCAAGGACTAAAATGCGCTGTCCTACCCCACCCTTTAACCGATCCCTCGATCCTCTCAGCTCGCCTCATTTCTCTTTATTAGCATCCGTTGTTACCTGACTTCTGTATCTGTTTGTCTTCGTTAGTGTTTGTCTTACTGCCCTAGAATGTAAATCCACGAGGACGGGTGCCTGCCTTACCTGTCTCATTCACCACTCTATCTCCAGGACATAAAACAGAGCCTGGCGCGCAGGAGGTGATCATCACACATTAGATTGGTGAGGGGGAGAAAAAAAAATGAATGAATTAATGCAAGTGAAGACTTTGGTGTTTATTCCGTAGGCAGTGCAAATCTAGTAGACATCTTTCAGGAGGTGAGTGACGTGGTCAGCACTTTTATTTTAGAAAGCCAGCTGGTGGCAGTGTGGGGGCTGGACTGTAGGAGGGGGCAGCAGAACTAGTTAGAGGCAGTTAATTTGGTCCAGGAAATTGATGCTGCGTCCTGCGTCGGGCTGTGGGAACGGAGGAGAGGGGACCCGTGACAGGGTGTGGGGACCTTTGATCGTCTTTGGTGCCTGTTGGGGTAACTTGGTAGAGCAATTCCTTTCTAAGAAACACAGGGGCGAAGCTGGTCTGGGGAGAGCCTGGCGATACTCCGTGATGTTCTTCTCCCCCGGCAGACGTCAGCCCTGGGATGCACATTCTCTGCAGTGCCGTTGGCTCTCTGAGGAGCGACTCTGCGGCTCTCCAGACTCCCCCGTTCAGTCTTTCAATAAGAGGGTAGTCAAGATGGCGATGTCAGTGAGGCTGATGCTTTTTCCCACAGACAGGCCCTTTGCTCTTACACACCACAAGCCACACTAAATCTTTGGTTCTCGCTTGCAATGGGTACGTTTCTTCATATTGACTTCCAAAGGAGACTTGCTGTAACAACAGATCCTCTGCTCTGCCCACGTTCCGGACAGGGTTTACCAATAACCTGGGGATTCGGCATCTCCCTTGCTGCAAACACTCACAGGGACTCTTCTCCCTCGGGTGTCAGAGAGTCGGTGGTCGGTCGGCATGTATTTGTAGCCCAGGAATAGCCGTGCTGTTTGGCGCTGCCTCTTGAAAACTTTCTTTTGAGGCTTGACTTATTCCTCCTTCCAAAAAGTCCCCAGTCCTCTCCAACTTTCAAAGAAAAGCCTTTCATCTCAGAGTAAACACATTCCTACCCATCCTGCTGCGGTGTCCCTTCTCTGTTCCCGAGAATATGCCATCCCAGGCTCTTAAGCCTTGGTCCAAAGTTCCTAATCCTGTTTGTCGAACCCCATGAAGTGAAATGCTGCACCATCTGTATAGCCAGATGCCCACCTCCCACCATCCTTCTTCTCTCTTCCAAAGGTCCAGATGCCATCGCATTACATTGCATTAATAGCTACCCTGTGGAGTTCCTGTGTGCCAGGTACTGTGTTAAACATTTCCCGTGCATTCTGTCCAACCCTTACCACCCTGCCAGGGTGAGTATTATTAATCTTTTCACAGATGAGGAAGCCAAGGCTTGGCAGTGCGGTGGACCTTAGTAGTTGAGAGCGTGGGCTTAGAGTCGCACAGACCCAGGTTGGAATCCCAACCTCGCAGTGCACCTTGGGCATGCCACTTAATCTTCATCACCTTCTTTTTCCAGATATAGGAAATGGAGATAATATAGAGAAGGTTCATGTGTTGCTGCGAAAATTTGACAGCATATGTTATTTCACAAGTATATAAGTATTTGCTTACCTTATGCTAGACTTTGTGCCGTCGGTAAATAATAGCTCTTGGTAGATATTGTCTTCGGCATCATCATTGCCATTGTCATGGTCATCATCCTTGTCTCAAGGCTACGTGGCCAGGGTTGAAGGTAGCCCTGCCTGGCTGTCAAGCCCTTGTTCTTTCTCCTGTCTCACAGTGTTGCTCCCAAGTTCATCTTGCCTAAGACACACTGGTCACTAAGTTTGCTCTCTTGGTCTCTTCTGGGCACTGGGCTCAAGGTAAAGCTCAGTAGCCCCCCAGTCCCTTCCAGCCAATGACCTCATTTCACTCATTGATGTGAGCAGTCCCCGTGGTTGGGCTGTTCAGGCAAGAGCTTGGGCGACTTTCCCTGACTGTCAATGTCATCTTGTCTACTCTGAAAGCCATCTTGTTGTTTATGTTACAGGATTGTCCAAAGAAAACAGGAGAGGCAGCAGAGAGGGCTGGTGGGGGTCCCTGTCTTTTGGGGTCACAGATCAGTTTGTGAATCTAGTGAATTTTACGGAGCCTGTCTCCAAAAAATGCACGTGGTAAATACTCTCAAGACGAATATTGTTAATGAGACACCTGCCCCGAAGCCCACCCAGAAATTAATTGTAGCTAAGAAATTCTGTTCCGAAAGGTTAGCTTATGTGGTTCTCTTTAGTCCTGCCACCCCTCATTCACAATCAGGAGGGGCTTTTCCTTCTGTAGGGTGTTTGTATTCACAGGTTGTCCTGGTAGCATTTGGAAAAACCTGTTTTATCGATACGAGTTGCCATTTTCCTTACTTTCCCATATTTGAGAAATGTATCCACGCACTAGAGTTGGCCAGTCGTTTTGATGGACCGACCTGCTGATTTACACATCAGTTCAAACCACTGCCTGCATCTAGCAGACAGGCCGGGGAGGAGTTTTGGCCCAAAATATCATCAGACTAATAGGAATTTTATTGTGATATACAGATTATAAAGGTTCAGAAGCTCAGCGTCAGCAGGGTTCAGTGTTCTAAATTGAGATATATGTAAATCTCTGCTTTTCAATTTTAAGATTTTTGAAATTTCAGTCTTAAAAAGTATGCTTCCTTTCCTTTTTTTTTTTTTTTTTATTCATTCCAATTTTCAAGGTATGGGTATAAAGGGAAGTCAGATTCCAAACACTCTGCAGTCTTCTAATTTGCTTGCAGGCCTCTCCTTGGAAACTTTCCAGCAAATTCTGGAATAAGCTTGCTGTTTCTAACAGCGATAGGAGTCATGGGTGTCACTGCTGATGGCTTCTCCCTTTCCTGCCTGGCCTCTGGAGCCCCACGGAAAGACAGGAATGGACCTTCCATAATGGGGGCCCCAGAGCCCTTCCTCCCGCTCTGGCTGCGGGCCTGTGGTGCCGATGCCCTCTGCAGCTGGGGTTTTAGGGCACAGGAACCGAATCTGTCATATGTTAGATCATTTGATGTAAAGCTTTTTCTGATGCGTACTTTTTCCTCTAAAGTTTTTCTCCTTTGCTTTTTCTAAATTATAAAAGCAACAGATGCTCACTTCAAAGCCAGGATTAGAACTTTTCACGCCTGGCTTGGAATCCCAGCTCCATGAACGCATTAGATGTGCAGCCCTGGGAAAAACATGCACCCTCTCTGAGCCTTGCTTTTCTCATTGTTACAGAAGAGGTAATGATTTCCCCTCATACCATGGCCATGAACATCGAGAGACACTGGTACGCAGAATGGTCTTCCAGAGGTCTGGCATGGATTCGTTTACTCATTGAATATTTATCGAGCACCTGCCATGAGCCAGCCACCATTCTAGTTGTCCTGGAAATACTCGAGAACAGGACAGAGGGGGTCTCTGCTCTCATGAGGCTCACCTTCTAATCAGAGGGGGCCCAAAGAAAAGAGACCATTTCAGAAATTAAGAAATGAGGACCCCCCAGATGGTAAGTGAGTTATAGGAAGGGCCACTTTAAAAATCTTTTTTTTTTTTTAACATTTATTTATTTTTGAGAGAGAGAGAGAGAGAGAGAGTGTATGTGTGTTCAGGGGAGGAGCAGAGAGAGGGAGACACAGAATCTGAAGCAGGCTCCAGGCCCTGAGCTGTCAGCACAGAGCCCGACTTGGGGCTCAAACTCACAAACCGTGAAATCATGACCTGCGCCGAAGTCGGGCGCTTAACCAACTGAGCCACCCAGGCGCCCCAAGGAAGGGCCACTTTAGATGGGACACCCACGGGAGACCTCTCTAATGAGGCTCCGTGTTTTGTGACCCCCAGGTCCCAAACTTTCCAGCTGTAAACAGTTCTACCCCTTTCAGTGTAGGTCCCAGTTTTGAGTTTGGAAGATCTGGCCACAGAGCACCTATCAGTTCTCTTTTGGGAGAACTCACCGATTGGTTCCCCATTCAGTGTTTGAGCCTCTGCAGCTGGATCTGTGGCCTGGGGCCTTTTGCAGGCCTCCTGGGCCTGCTGGGGTTCGTGCTCCCCTCGGAGCACTCCCGCAGGAGAACTGCCACTGAAGGGAGGAGGGAGGGTGGTTGGTTCCTAGCCGGAGCCCATTGTGCTTCAGCGCTGCCCTGAGCATTCTGGTTCCTAAGGAACTGGAAGTAATTTCTCTCTCAGTGAGACCGTGGCCCGCGGCAATCCCCTGATTCCCTGCATGCAGCGTTTCAAGGGCTGGTCGCGGCCACATGAAAGCTGGGCAGCCGGGGCAGCCCCAACTTGTGCAATGGCATTTGAGCCCCAGAGCAGTCGACCTGACCGCATCGTCCCTCGCGGGGTCTAATACGGATTTTTAAATGACCGTCTCAGTCTGCCGCATTGGACAAGAGGGACCCAAACTGATCAGTGAGGAAGGCTGCTGAGTAGAAGGGCAGGCCGCCTGTGACTCACCTGTCGTGTTCTTTGCTGACCCACTTTTATTTGACCTTGGTTTGCTCGGTGCAGTTAAAGACGCTGTCGTGAAGGCACTTTTGCCGCCTGATGGAAGTCCGGCGTGTGACAGCCCAGGATCTCAGGCACACGCGTGACCCAGGCAGATGGACGGATGGACAGGTGGTTAGCTTCTCATCTACCTCTGAATTGTAATTGGATCGCGAGGAAAGGGCTTAATTTCCAGAAAACGGAACAATTATCTCAGACTAGACACAGTGCCAAAGCGGCAGGCCCTCCTCCTTGTCACAGGGCGGCTTAATCAGAAGATGGCCTAGATGGCCGCCTTTCAAGTGGGTCCTTGCAGTAGCTTGGCAACTGGCACAGGGTCATAATTGGAAGAATTTGGCTCTGAGTGTCTGTGGGTGTTTACAGTGCACTATAGGGCCGGGCTGCTTTTATTTATAGAATATTGTGAGCAACAAGCAGCAGAAGGCTGAAAAGCCACTAAATCTCGATTTATTTTTAACAAATTCCATTTTTCCCCTCATCCCAGAAGGAGAACCGAGTTATTAAAAAACAGTAAAAAATACATCATCGCAGAGCATGCCATATCTAATTATGGGGTTGCCAGCGTCGGCCTGCAGCCACGTTTTAAGGGCTTTGTAAATCAGCCATCCATTCAATCTGTGAACTTATATGACTCCTAGTCTTCATTTAGATGTAGAGCGAGATTATTGGCAAGTGAGTGCTGATCAGAAAAAGTTCTACACTGCCTAAATTAGGAGATGGGGTGTATAAATATAGAAGAGTGTACTTATGTTCTCAAAGGGAGAGAAAATCACTCCTCGCTGTCCATTATACTTAGCGGTACAAGCGCACACCCCTCCCCCCCCCCCCCCCCCCCCCAGCACTAGGGTATCTGCTCCCGGGTTTTCGCTCCTCGCCATGGCAGATCCGTGCCACCCAGAGGAGCTGTAGGGTGATATCACTGAGTGATTATTACCCGCACAGTCAGGAAAGACACGCAGCTGGTGCTCCGTGGCCTGTGTTCTCGTGGTGTGTCAGAGCTGGGCAAGGCGTCAGGGACCCTCTAGCTCCGAGTACCTCTTAGTCTAGGTGGGGAAGCTGAGGCCCAGGGAGGAGGGCGGCTTTCCCAGGGCTCCTCAGCGAGTCATGGCGGAGCGGGGCTCTAACGGGGCCCTCCTGTGCCAGGCCCGGAGCCAGCGAGCTAAACAGATGTGATTTCTGTCCTTCAGCGTTCCCAGCCTCGGGCAGGCAGACATCAAGACGGGCCAGTGGCCGCCACGTGCTCAAGTAGACAGGGCTGTGTGAGTACAACAGCCGGCGAGTTGAGTGGGGGGAATGGTGAGGGGGACTTGGGAATCTGTGTCTTGGGACACCGAGGCAAAGGTAAAAGCAGCTGCTCTCCGACCCACTTGGAAAAGCCTCATGGATGCTGGGAGGTTGCCAAAGGAGGAGGGTGCCGCACGATTGCCGAGTACTGGGGGAGGAGAGTATGGTGCCACAGTGGTGCCCGGGAAAGTAGAGACGGCGGTTTTGGAGGGGCCCTCAAAGCGGATCATTGAGGAGACTTACGGGAACACCAAAGGGAGTGCGGGACTGGAGCGCAGGCCAGGGACAGGCGGTCCAGAGCGTGCGCGGCGCCCTGCCCTAAGCTGGGATGGCGAGTGGGGCGGGGGCCGAGCCCGGCGGTTCCCGTCCTCGGGCTCCCAGGTGCTGCTCATGGTGGCTTCTTTCCGCCCTTCGGGACCCTTCTTCGTGCAGCGCTCGGCTGCCAGTATCCCTGGACGGGAGCTGGCCTGTGAGCGGGCACCTGTCTCCGTCTTCCCTGGGCTGATGCCCTGCACGGTGCCTGCAGAAGTGCGCCTCGGTGTTAGTTCTCTTGTTGAGGCTGGGAGGGGGCGGGGCGGGGGGGGGGGGGAGAAAGGATGAGGAAGGATGGACTGTGGAAGCTTCTGGAAAAGTCACGTCTTGGCGATGCTGGAGGCCAGTGATTTGGGAGGATGTGAGTAGGCCAGGAGGGGCGTGCCTGGGGCCTAAATTAAGGCCGTAGGGGTCAGCACGGAGAGGAGCAAGCGGGGAGGAGATACAGGAGGAAGCAGCAGTAGGGGTTAGCTGCAGAGAGCCAGGCCACCCGAGGGGGAAGGACTGCGATGGGCTGGGATGGGAACCTACCAGGCAGAAGAGATGGTCTGTCTTCCTGCCCAGTAAGTCCCCAACCACTCCAGACGGTGGTTCTCACCAATGTTGGCGGGCGTTTCCAGGAGGCAAAGAACTGAAATCGGCACAAAGAATGTCTCCGGCGTCCTCTCCATAAAAATTTTTTTTTTCTTAATCGGTTTGATACGCCGCTCACCCGCTTTTGAGTTCTCAGAGTTGAGAGCATATAAATTAGCAGTCACGATTATACACGGAATCCTTGGAAGATAGCTGGGTGAGCTTTCGTGTCCAGAATTTGATCATTTTTCTTGGATTGGTATCGTGGTTTTTATACCGTCTGATAATTTTTCATTGATAAAATGGTTTCTGCTTCTGAAGGATGCTTTCCATTTTTATAGTTGACAAAGGTGATACTGAAATGGGGGAGGATGCTTCCTGAATCAGTTTTCAAGGAGCAGAGTATTCCCTTCCCTCTCCCCTGCTCCTGGCCATTTCCCTGTGTCCCAGCGTCTTCGCCTGTGCCCAGAGGACCGAGCACACCAGGTCAGGGGAAGTTTCGGTGGTAAAGAACACCAAAACCTTGCCAGAGCGATGGTTGGGAGGCTACCTGTGAGCCGGAATGACCCCCGGTCCTCCTGTCCCAGGCGCTGCCTGTGGAGCGGGCCCACCTGATGACTGCACAGTCCGTGTCCCCAGGAACAGTAGCTTCAGTAAATGGTGCTGTCGTTCCATTCTCCGGAGTAAGAAAATGTTGATAGTTTGCTGCCACGGCTGACATCTCATGCTTTCTGAATTGCTTTGCTAGGCACCCCGCAGGTGTTCAAGAAACACTTCTGAGTTTCACCGAGCCATTGCTGGTCATGGTGTCCGCTGCCGCCACCACCCCCACCCCCCCAGATGGTGTTCTGAGAAAATGAAGTGAAAGTCCCGAAGGTTGTGTACGTGAAGACGGTCCAAAGTCTCTCCCCGCTGCCTTCAGGCGGCTCGGCCACACCCTGCCTATCAGCACTTACTTGCTCGTTATCAGAGTCCTGGCATGGGCCAGTGGGAAGGGGCATCAGGGGTCACTTCCTCTGGCCACCGTCCTGTGCAGGAAAACCTCATCTGTACTGTTCCTGACAGGCAGGCGGGCCCCTGGGCCTCCTCAGGCGCCCACACCCCAGGCATCCTGCTCCGTCTTTTGGACACGTGTGCTTGTTAGAAAATCCTTCTTTCTGACCCAAATCTGCCTCTTGGCCCTGTCTCCTCATTGACCCCCTTTCCTTCACTAGGGTTTGTGTTCTCCAGGGCCGTCAACCGTTCTTTCTGTGACATGGCAATCAGTAGTCCCATCAACGACAGGCACCCTGAGTGCTCACCATGTGGCAGGCACTGTTGTAGGCTCTCTACGTGAGTTGCCTTTGTTACCACCTCCAACCACTCTGTGAGGCGGGTACTGTCTCTATTCTCATATTACCAATGGGGAAACCGAGGAACAGAGGTCAAATCTTGTCCAGAGTTACACAAGCAAGCAGCAGAGCAGACATGTGGACCCCGGCAGTCTGGCTCCAACGCTTGTGCTCTTAGCTGTGAGGCTATAACATGTCACAGGCCAGGTGCCCAATGTAAGCTCGTGGCCCGCTAGACTGGGGCCTGGCCCTACTTTGACTTACTTTCCAAGAAATCCCTTGACCGGAGCCTGAGTCGAACCCTTTTCTATGAAATATCCTCAGGGTTTGTTTCCACACAGCGGGCTATGGGGCAGAGGCCTGTGCACGGTCATCAACAGATGGGTTCGTCCCAGTTCCGCCAGGCCCCGTGGGGTGGGTTTCGATCAGGATGACAAATATGGGCTATTTGTATTTTCTTTTCCTGAACATGAAGTCTGATGCAACGGGTTCCTTGTTTAAAGTGCTTATTCATGGTTTTGTGGCCAGAAAGCTGAGGGAGAAAGGTACCTGAGGATTATAAACGTGGACCCCCTTTTCAGTTACCTGCTCCAATGCTCAGTCTCACAGAACAGCCCCAGAGGTTAGGGGGTAGGGGGACGTGATGGCCACCTGCCCTCCAAAGCTGGGTGCAGGGTGTCAAATACATGTTTTTTTTTTGTTTTTTGTTTTTTGTTTTTTGTTTTTTGTTTTTTTTTCTGAAGTGCATAAACCAGGAAGGGCAGGAGAGGGAGGGCTTGGGGCCGGTCTGACCTGGGCTTGAGCCTTGGCCCTGCCCCTCGCCAGCTCTGTATCTAGATGCCAGGCCTTTGTGGTCTTGGTTCCCTCTTCCGTAAGGTGGAAATAGCACTATCTTCTTATAGGGATGATTTGAAGGTTAAATAAGCAGAGGCGGACATGCCATGAAGCTGCAGTGACTATTCTGGAGTGTTCCCCACACCTGACACTTCAAGGTTTGGTGACCAAGTCTGCGCTCGGCGTCTGGCCCTTCCTGCATCGGTGGTGTGGGCTGCAGCCCCTGGGCTGCCTGCCACCTTGTGGAGTGTGGAACGGACTGTGGAGGCATGGGCCTTCCGGGGCAGGAAAAGTCCCCGCGGTCACATTGGCTGTCCTGGCCTGACCCCTGGCAGGTCAGGCTGGGCTCCTTCAGGAGTCTTTGGCTTCATCCGGAGTCCGCTTCCTGTACTTACAGACCTCTGGGCACAGGCCACACGGTGGCTGAACCAGGAGGGCCGAGAGGCTGGGATTGAACCATCTTTCTTTTTGTTCATTGCTTTTCAGACAGCGTGCACCCCAGTTACTCGTTCCTAAAGATTTAAGTAGCGAAGTGAGGGACCTGATCCCTGAGGTGGGGGCCCAGGGACCTGGAGTGGAAGCAGCTGGAAGCAATAGAGAAAGGATTGGACAAAATCTAATTTGGGGTCCTGAGCAAGGACCTAACCTCCCTGAAATGTGGTGTCTGTATCTGAAAATTAGAGGTGCTGATAGAACTAACCCCTTAGGTTGATAGGAGGAGGATTCGATGAGATCCCGTGTGAGCATAACAAAAGGCGCCTGGCACTTCTGTTATGTCTGACAATTAATAACTACAAATAGAATTTCCTTTTCCTCCACTGTTAACCCCTTCTCCTTATCAGCTCCTGACTGCTGTTTGTTTTCCTATATGACTTTGGATAAAGATCTTAGTGACTCTTTGCCCCTTTGTAGAAAACCTAGAGTTGAACCAACTGCTGGTTCTGAATGGGCACGTAGCGCCCCCTGTAGGACGTCTTTGGGATGTGTAGGGCGATTTGGCCGTGACAGGGATGGTCCTGGTCAGGGCTCTCTTCCAGGAAGCGGATTTGCGGGATGTCACCCATGGAGACCAAAGGATTGTCCAGCATCCTACACAACCTCCTGAAGTTCAGTGGGCACTCATGGAGGTGGAACCCTGTTGACCGAGCCTGGAATCTGACTCACTTTACACCTAAACACACATAATTTTTGCATGCTTTTAATATATACAGAATTTTCCAGGAACACAACCACCAAGTATATGAGGTTTACTATGCGTTATAAATAGGTCCAAGCACCTCATTAGATCTTTCATCGTGTCTTCTGGAGTAGCTGTGCCCAACATTTGCATATTGACTCTGTACGTAGTATCTTATTTTAACCAACTTATTTTTTGTGTGTTATAGTCAGGGTATTATGCAGATTGTGTTTGCAATTATAAGTGTTGGTATGTTATATTATTCACAAATTTCAGGAAAGTGAAAAGAATATTAAAATATTTGTTCAACCTTTGCAAGTATGAGAGAGGGAGTGTGTGTGTGTGTGTGTGTGTGTGTGTGTGTGTGTGTATTATCTTATAAATTAGCTGGAGAAACCTTAGGATAAACCTGAAGTGAAAAGAAATGGTTTCTTTGAACAAGTTGAAGGGAGACGTAGTCAAATGTAGAAGGATGGGTTAAATATACATACCTAGACATATCTTTTTTAACTTTAAAAAGAACAGGTCACAACTAAAGGGAAACAGAAAGGTATGCAGCAAAGGAATGGGGTCAGAATACCCCACATAGCCCCCACCGCGCCTAGGATTTACATGCTCATAGTAAATATGAAAGCTGAATATTCATCTGCCCAAAATAGTTATGCAACTTCGTTGGCTGAATGGGAGGTTAGGTTCTTATGCATGCCTATAATGACAGAGGTAATAGAAGAGAGGTGAATTTCCCTCTTCTGTGGCGAGAAGTGAACAGACCCCGGTTAAAACTGGGGTGTCAGTGAGCAGTACCATCCGCGGTTGTTCAGAAACACAAAGGTACTTTCTGTAACTGGTTGCTTCTGAAAATGGGCAGGACAACCTAGGGACAGATAATTCTTCCAGGAGCCTTGTAGAACTTAAGGAGTCTCTACACTAGGTCCTAAAAAAGCATAAAAGAATAACGAATAAACAATAAAAATTTAATTTAAAAATTGTTTGATTTCTCTTAAAAATGTCCTTTTAGGGGCGCCTGGGTGGCTTGGTCGGTTAAGCGTCCGACTTCGGCTCAGGTCATGATCTCACAGTCCGTGAGTTCGAGCCCTGCGTCGGGCTCTGTGCTGACAGCTCAGAGCCTGGCGCCTGTTTCAGATTCTGTGTCTCCCTCTCTCTCTGATCCTCCCCCGTTCATGCTCTGTCTCTCTCTGTCTCAAAAATAAAATAAACGTTAAAAAAAAATTTAAAAAAATGTCCTTTTACATTAAGGATATGTAACCGACATCAGAATTTTTTTTTTTTTTAATTTTTTTTCAACGTTTTTTATTTATTTTTGGGACAGAGAGAGACAGAGCATGAACGGGGGAGGGGCAGAGAGAGAGGGAGACACAGAATCGGAAACAGGCTCCAGGCTCCGAGCCATCAGCCCAGAGCCTGACGCGGGGCTCGAACTCACAGACCGCGAGATCGTGACCTGGCTGAAGTCGGACGCTTAACCAACTGCGCCACCCAGGCGCCCCCCGACATCAGAATTTTTAATGGCATCCTTTGTCAGACAAAGAAGGTGTTTTGATGTTTTCCCCTGTCCCTTTTAGCAAATACATAAAGAGTCTGAAAAGTAATTTTTATCACCTTTTTTCATCTTTGCCATCTCTGGTTTTTTTTCACCTCTCCCACCTGTACATACATTGTTTTTTTTTTTTTTTTTTTTTGAACATCCATGTGTAGATTTTTACAGGAAGGAGAACCGGCCAGGCCCCTGTTCTTTACCATGTTGTGTTATGTCCTCTGCCTACACGAATTAATGGTGTGAATGTTGTGAATTTACCTCTTGGTATTCTTTAGTTTCCCAGGGAGGTATTTGCCTTTTTGTCTATTTATAGGAGGTTTTATTTTTGTTTTGTCTAATTAAGAAAGGATGAGAGTCCTTCACCTGTCACAGAGCTTTGGAGTCAAACTGACCTGAGTTTGAATCATGACTTTCTTGTTCACGAGCTAAGAATTTCAGGCAATTTACTTCACGTCTCTGAGAATTAGTTACTTCTTTGGAAACTCAGTGAAACAACACTGACTGGCACAACATAAAAGCCCAGCATGTGGTCTCTGCTGCCACAGTTTTTGCATTGTTATTTTTGTTGTGGTCCCTGCACTGAATATTTTCCCAGGAAAAGCACCTTACGAACTCATGTTTTTCCAGACCCTTGAGCATGTGACGGTCACTTGCTGTCACCAAAGCTTGGAAAAAGGAAACCAAAATCACTGAAATAATGGCTTTATTCCTTGCGTAGGAATGAAAGCAAACAAGCAGATTCCGTTTTAGCTAAAAGAGGAACTTGCAGGGATGTTTCTGGGGTCCGGAACACTCACGGCAACATCTGGGAGCTGGGGCACTGGGGGAAGGCCTTGAGATCCATCCCAAGATCAAAACGTCTTCCTCAAGTTGTGCTCACGGGACGGGCAGGTGGACAAGAACATTTCAGAAAGGTTTCCAGTTGTGGCGAGTGAAAACGGAGAGGACCATCTGTTAGACACACACCGGCCATCCCCCCAGTACCCTGGTCGGGGCACGTCCTTACTTGTGTTCTGACATCCTTGCCCCATAGGAAGGAGGTGGGATGGGCTTCAGCTGGCCCTGCCCTACATCTCCTACTTTCGCTTTTCTCTGCTGAGTCACTGAAGACACAAACCATGTGGGGCCCAGCTCTCCAGTGGGGCACATCGGGGTTGGGTGTCCGTTCCCCTGGCTGGCTGTGTGATCTCAGACAAGTGGCTGTACCTCTCTGAGCCTCATTGCCATCTTCTACACTATGTTGATGATGATGCCTTTCCCAAAAGGTTGTTATGCCCACCAACTGAGCCACATCTGAGTCAGCACCGTCCCCAGCAGGGGTGATGCTCAGTAGCCAGGAGGCAGTCTCCGCTCCAGATGGGAGGGGAGGGGCAGCAGGAGTGCAGTGCGCAGCTGTGCACTCCGTCCTGCAACTTCGATGTCTCGTCGTGCCTCTCACTTAACAGTTCCCCGACCAATGGCTGCTGGCCTCTGGAAGATCCCTCTTCCTCCAGCCATCACACAGGGCATGCAGCCTGGCAAGTAGAGCTCACGTTGGGACTTTCACCCCCAGTCACCCCCATACCTGGGGGCCTTTGTGCCGTTCACAGAGTGGCTGTCACCCCTCATGCCAGAAAAAAATCAGAAAGTCCGGTCAGCTGTTCCTCCAAAGTATACCAGGAAGTGACCGCAACTCATCGCCTCACCTGGCCACACAGCCCCGAGCCCTGTCATGCCCTCCTCACTGCCCGCACTCTTGGGCCGGGACCGAGCTGTGTCACCTTCCCCAGACCATCGTAGCCCTCTCCTCGCGGGCCTCCCCAACGCACTCATGCATGCCTGTGCACACTCACTCCCACACACGCACATGCATCACGCTCACCCGTGCGCACACACGCAGGCACAGGCACGCTCACTCACGCACAAGCAGGTGCACCCACCCACACAGTCCCGCTACCGCCGCGTGCACCTGCACACACAGGTCCCCCCTCCCCACCATCTCTTCTCAACCCCGCAGCCAGGCTTAACCCCAAGTGGGGGCCCATCATCCCCCCCCACTTCACTCAGAGGCAAAACCAAAGCCCTCACGGGGGCCCGCCAGGCACCACGTGGTCTGTGCCCACCCTGCTCCAGGGCTGGTCCCCTGACAGCCTCGGCTCCCTCTCTGCCTTTGTGCAGGCTCCTCCCAGCCTGGAGTGCTCCTCCCTCCCCGCCTCACCTCCTCACCTCCCCGCTGCCACGTCTCCAGAGCTCCTCCCGCCCCGACTCTGAGTTCTCGCCCCAGCGCTCCCCACCTGCCAGCATCACTGACTTACTCGTCTCTGCTTGCCCTCCTCCCCAGAATGCGTACCAGGTGAGGACAAGGATGTTTGTGTCTTCGCCCGCAGTCCCGCTGTGGAGAACGGTGCCTGGCACGTGGATGCCCTCAGCAAATATTTGCTGAAAGATGAACGAATGAGTGACTGTGGACCCGCACGCTAACAGTGTCTTCATGATTATGACATTGTCCTCGATTGAAATTTGACTGCCGCATGCAGTTTGTGGTGGAAACTTACTCAAGTCCCTGACTCTTCTCACCGTACAAATTACCTGGTGGATATGGGTGCTCAGTAGGGTGCGTTGAGGGGATTGCTTGAGGGCCTTGGGCGCCTGGTAACCATCTGAGGCCTCCTTACCTGTCAGCCAAAACCTATGGTAGGTGAGCCATAACAGGGACATCTACTTCCTGTCCCCCAACACCCCTCAGCTGGGAGTCCCCCAGCCCTGGGCAGCCAGCTGTCCACTGTGGTGCCTGTCTCTGTAGGGAAATCACTGTCTCTGCTTTCTCCACCTCACCTTCCCGGGCAGTTCTGTTACTATCAGCCATTGACTTAAGTTTCTCATGATCCTGTTCCCAGCTCTCTGTAGGAGGAGCTCTTTCCCTGTATGTTGGTTTCATTGAAGTAAAATGAAGGGGTTGGATTCCCGAAATACCACTCAGCTTTCCAGTTGTCATGAGTCCTCCCTGCTGCAAAATACTGGCCTCTCCTCCGGCCCCCACCCCATGCCCAGGTTCCTCCACTCATTCCCCAGCGCCCCTCACTGACTCCCTCGTGGTCCCCAGAGCCTCCTGTTAAGTTCTTTATGTCCACTGGCAGGCACACACAGTCTGCTGTTATCATTTCTGAGCTCCTTCATTCCAGAGTGTCCCGTCTGAGTTTGATTTCTTTGACATCACAGCTTACCTTTCCACAGCCTCCTACCCCTCCTTTCCTCAGCAGCGTGAGGCCCTCCATTTCAATAAGCACAGTTAACCTGATGAGCGTTCTAAGTGCTTTTCCGATACTGAGCTCATTCAGTCTCATTTTACGGGGGAGAAAGTACAGCTCCCAGAGGTCACGGAACTGGCCCAGGACGCACACCTCGTAGGTGGCAGAGCTGGGATTTGAACCCAGCCGTCTGGCTCCAGAGGCCCTGCACCGACCGCTGCCCTGCCCTCCCTCCTCATGTGCCCATGATCTCGCCCTTTTGTCCATGCCCCACCTGCCCCTTGCCAGGGGGAGAGTCTCAGCTCTTCCCCAGCCCCTGCTTGTGAAAGTGCCAGGGACGTCACATGCCTGATCCACCGGCTCTGGAGAAACACCTGCTCAGTATTCTTCCCCTTTTCTCTCACCTTGCCCACATCCTCAGAGAAGGCATATCCCTTTTCTCCTCAGAGTCTCAACCCTCCTTGGGTCCACCCCTGCTGGCTGGGCCAGCCTGCCTCCACCCACAGCCCTGACCTGGAACTCAGAGCACCTCCCAGGCCTCCCCGTCTGCTCTCCCTCACACCAGTGTCTTGATTCTACCACGAAATAACAGCACTGCATCCTTTGGTTTCCTTTAGAACAAGATGTGGAAGTTTTCCAGAACTTTCTTCAACTTCAGGCAGTAAGTTTTCTGGTGGAAATAGTGTTCTTCCCTCTGAGTCTTTAGGGCCAGGCTCTCTTATTCTATACAGTAAAAAAAAGAAGAAGAAAGGTTCTTCTTCCTAGACTTCGGTAATAGACTTGGCGAAGGTCTAAGAAGGCATCTCTTTTATCATTCATTCAGCAAACATTTACTGAGCACTTGTGCTGGGCGAGGTGCGTGCTCTGTCTCGTGACTCTTCATGAGATCTCTGAATCCCGCTAAGGGCCCTTAGTAGCCCCTGGAGACTGGGATGTTGTAGGTTCTGTTCCATTGATCGTGTTGAAGACTTCTTCCACAAGAACCAGCCTTGTGTTCATTCACAGAATTCCCCAGGACTTTCAAATCCTGCCCCCGTGAGACCCTCTCAACTGGCCCTCCAAGCCCTGTGCTTCCAAACGCAGCCTCCTTGATTTGTGCTTGATTCCGGGATTCCCAAGCATCTAGAGCTACCAGCAGGATTGTCCACAGGTGCCACAGACAGGGATCCCCTGGCCCCTGACAGCCACGGTCAGTGCTTTTTCCCCAGCTCAGAACAGACTTCCAACAGCCTGGTCCACCAGGCAAGCATCTGCAGCCCCTAATTCAAGTCTCACCGCCACCCTGGTTCCTTCTCCTCCCCTCACCGACACCACACACACACACACACACACACACACCAGCCCCTAAGCTAAGTCTTTCCTCCTCCATTCTGCTCCTGTCCCTTACGTTTGCCTCACAGCTAGGGAAGAAAGGCCCTCCTTCCTCAAGACACTTGACTGCCACCTGCTGGAAGTTTGTCATAACGGCTCCGCAGATCTCTGCCACTTACCACGGCAGAGGCACATCCCGGACTTGTGCTGTTTGTGCAAGTGTAAGCCTGGCTCCGCCCCTTGCAGCGAGCATGCGGTCATGTCTTTATTTAGATCCTGTCTCTCCAACTCGATTGAGGGAATCTTGAACATTAGGACTGCTGATTCCTCCCTGTGTCCCCGGTGCCCTAGGGGCTAGACAAATCCTCGCTGAATGACCCCGATGCAAACACCTGTTACCTTAGGCTCAAAGCACCCGGCCTCACTGGGCGAACATTCTCTAAATGCATCTGTTGCAAAGCAAGGCAACTGAACTCCCCACAGGCTGTCATAGGGACCGTGGAGGGCCCAGGGACTTGCAGAGGAGACAGAGCCCCTCCAGCCTCTTGCCTCTGCTCAGAGACCACCACCACCTGAACGGACTAGAGCAGCTCCTCATCCATTCCCTCAGTAAACTTGGAGCCAGGCCCCAGCACCACATCGTGGAGAACGTGGAGGATGGGACCAAGGGCCACCTGCCATGGCCCTCTGGGGTTGGTGGGGGGGGGGCGGGGGGAGTAGGCAGGGAGGGAAAGTACTTCTGGAACACCTCTATGCCCAGGGCAGGCCCCTGAAGGTTTTGGGATACAGAGATGGCCATGCAGGGGCCCTTACTGGAAGGCTTGGGGTCTTGAGGAAGCAAATCAGTAAGCATACAGCTAGTAGGGTAATCGAGGATGCCGATTCGCTAGCGTCCATATTTTCCTAAGCCACAACCTCTTATTAAGCCACGCCATCAAACACTGCCACCCTAGCGACACACTGGGGCTTCACAACGTGGCTTAACAGAGCACCATCAGCTGTCACGCCTGAGGGTAGGGGCAGGCCGGGGCAGGTGTTCACTGAGGTCCCATTTTAAAAGGGGGAAGCACTCTCTTCTTTCACAAAGCTTGTTGCCCCAGAGCCCTTAGGCCCGGCATTGCTCAGGTCCCATAAACCTCCCTGACTGGTCTGTCCGGAGGATACACTTCCCAGCCAGTGTGAGGGCTGGACGTTTCCTTCTCTGCCCTGGCTGCCAGGAAGCCCAGAGACAAACCTATTGGTTCAGGTTCTGTAGCTGTCTTGAACTAGGATTGCCTGTTCTTACTTCCCCTCATGCCTGCTCCAGGAATGCTTGGATTGGGGCTGGGGGTGGTTTTGGAGACGGGACTGGCAGTGGCGTGGTAGTCAGAAGACCCAGCATGGAGGCGGACACACTTGGGCTTCCGTCCCCACCTGCGAGCTGCGTTATCTTAAGCAAGTTAGCTTTGCCTCCTCCATCCTCACCTGGAAAATGGGGATAATGACCACAATTAACGGATGGGTTATTGTGAAGATGAAACTAGTCCAGTGTGAACATCCCTGTCCCTTCCGTCCTCCCAGATCAGGGGATCCGTCAGTGGCTCCAGGATCCCGTCTGTGCTTCCTTCGTCCTGCCTGTGTCGGTCTGCTTCGGATGGGTGAGCGATGCAGCGGTAGGAACTAGGTGACCGACTGTCCTGGTTTGTGGGGGACACGGGTTTTCTGGGAGGCAGGACTTGCGGTGCTAAAGTGGGAAGGTCTGAGGCAAACAGAAGAGTTGGTCTCCCTAGTGACACCCAGCCTCAGCCTCTCAGTGGCTCCCAGTAGCAAAGCTTTATTTCTTCCTCGTGCCTCAATCCGTCCGGGACCTCCGCGAAAGGAGGAGCCTCGCTCCGGGAAATTCCCGCTCTCGGCACAAAGGAACACGTGGTAAAGATTCTTTTAGAAAGTTGAGGCCGTCCCTTCCGCTGGCATTCATCCATCAAGGAGAACCACGTGGCAGGGCCCACACTGGGGCGTCCTGCACACTGTCCTCGCAGGGAGGGGAGGCTAACAGTTGGGACCATAATGCAAGCTACACGCCGCCTCCCCTTCTTGTAGCACGTTGGGGTCCTGGGTCAAGGAGGAGGGAAAGCAGAGAGAGACGCCTGGTCTGCGATCGGTGGTCTTCAATGCGGTCCTCCTCCTGTAGATGACATGGGTGGGTTTCTCATCCTCTCGTCGATGACCCGTGTGGGTTTCTCCGGCTTTCGGCTCACCCTGCTCTGCTCGGAGGAGCAGCTGTGTCTGCTTTTGGTGCCTAATAGTGGTTGACACCCTCACCCGTCTCAGCTGCCGAGGTGCTCTGCAGGGGCTAGCCGGGGCTGGGACTCCCCTTCCAGCCCCGTGCTCCTTTGTATGGAGCCCCTGAGAGTCTTCTTCCTGAGCTCCAAGGAGGACGAGGGCTTTGAGGGGTTACTGAGGGTACCATCAAGCTCTCTCCAAGCACACTGCACAAGTCTCTTTGTGCCTTGCTTCCTCTGACATCCGGTGAGCCTCCCCCTCCTTGGGAGTCTCCAGACTTCCTTGGAAGTCTCCAGCTCAGAAGTGGACACACATGGGGTCCCCGATTCCAGGCCAGGCTCCCCCAAGAGTGTCTCTGCCATGTGTGACTTCCATGGCAGCACCAGGGCTGGCCCGGAGCCCCCCCCCCCTTAGCAAGGACCCCTCTCACAGTTACCTGTTGTCTCTTGGAGCTCCCTCCCGGGGCTCAGTTCTCCGTCAGAAGAAATCAGCACAGAAAGAGGGGTTTTCTTTTGTTGTTTCATTCGTTGTCTTACATCTGAGAACACCTTCTTGGAGAGAAGACAGCTGTCCAAAAATACTTGTCACAGCTGCTTCAAGCTTCCTTACTTTGTCCAAGCATGCAGGAAAGGCCTTTCTGATTTTTGTTTTGCAAAATATGGTGCCAGCGTTTGTGGGAGCGTTCGTTATTTCTATAAAGGAAATTTGAGTATTGGAACAACTGATCCAGATGAGAAATTTCATATGGGCTTTGGGACGGAGAGCCTTCATCTTAAGTTTCGGAGAAGTGAGGGAAAGAGAGGGAGGTGCGGTACCCAGGGGACTCCCTAATAGTGAGATCACGGAGGCGGGGCAGAGAGTGGAGGGGCCACAGGTGTGAAGAGAAGGGTCAGAGCAGCATGGGCAGAGCCAGAAGGCCTCTCGGGGGAGCCAGAAATGTCTTCAACCTGAAGGCACTTGAAAGGAGAGCCGTTCACCAGGTGACCAATTAGTAAAGGGCAAAGCAGCGTGGGCCAGTGGAGGTCACGTGCTCTTGAGAACTTAAGTGCCTAGAGCTTTAGGCATCAGACGGGGAGGGCTGGGCGGGGCAGGAAATGCAAGCAAGCAAGCAAGCAAGCAACCAACCAACCAACCAACCAACCAACCAACCTACCAACCAACCAACCAACCAACCAACCAACCAACCTGTTGTGGAGGTTTGATGTTTCCTGGTAGGGAGTTTCTGGAAGGCTTGGGGCAGAGCAGGGGAGGAGCTACTGAAGTGTTTTAAATAAGGGGGGGATCCTACCTGTGACCACAGTATGGAGGGCCCAGGCTGGGGAGGAGAACGGCATGGAGGGAGGCAGTGGCCCATCTGTCAGAGGGCAAGCGGGGTGAGGGAAGGAGGGGCCGCCCAGGGTGGGTCCTCATCTGGGGGCTGGAGGAGAGCGTGGGACCCATGTGGGGAATCAGACCGAGCCCAGGGAAGGAGGTCCAAGAGACAACAGGTAACTGTGAGAGGGGTCCTTGCAAAGGTGGGGGGGGGGCTCCGGACGAGCCCTGGTGCCGCCATCCGAGTCACGCGTGGTGAAGACACTCTTGGAGGGTAAGTGCTTGGGCAGCACTGCCCTGGGGACTTGGTGTCCATGGGCTGTTCAGCTGAAGCTTAGGGACTAGAACCCCAAAATCCTGTCCTGCTTGTTTGCACGTGTCCAGACTGGCTACCCGGGTCAGTGAGGGTGTCTGAATCAGACCGCACAGAAGCTTAAGTCAAGAGGACAAAAGCAGCCCTATTTCTGGACGTTCAAGACCAAGGTATTCAAAGGCTGCAAGAAGTAGCCAGCAGACTGAAACCCCAGAATTTTTGCTTCAGAAAGGTCAGGAAAGGCCCACTCAAGACCTGACGTTCCCGTCTCAAGAAAGGGAATGGGAGGGCAGGTGTGGCCCTCTTCCTTTAGAGCCAGTTCCTTCTAGACGCGGGGACCACAGGCCGGAGAGGAGACCCGTCTCCTGCCATAGAAGGGCAGGGCAGCAGGCCATTTGATAACACAAGCACCTTCTCCGAATTGCCTTTCCCCTTAGCTCTAGGTGCCCAGACTCTGTACATGAACTTCCCGGGCATTTCCTGTAAACCTCTTACCTTGCCTCTAGCAGTCTCAGATATGGCCCTGTGCGCACGTGCTTTGGCTTAGTGTTTCCTGAAGGCCTGTTTTCTGTTGTTCCTTGTCTGCGCTCGGACGGCTCTTCACCTGGGAGAGAGCGGAGGCTGTCCTCAGCGGCGATGGGGCCCCGCGGCTGTGTGACCTGGGCTAGTGTCTTCGCGTCTCTCTCTGCCTCAGCCTTCTCATCGGTACAGTGAAGAAAATAGTAGCGTCTACCTCATGGTTGTTTTGGGGTGTAAATAAGTTAATCCACGTGACGCGGTGAGAACAGTGCCTGACACAGAGCCAGTAGGAGAAACGAAAAGTACAGCTAATCTTCTTTCTCTTAAAGGCACATCCGGGAATCCATGTTTAATCACTTGAAAAGCATTGTTTTTCGTAGAAAAATCTCGCCTGCCAGCTTCCTTCATGTGTCCGCAGTTGGGTTTAATAGGCAGCTGGAGGCTGGGATTGTGAGCCTCTGACCAGGAGTCGGGCGCTAGCTCCCCCGTGTCCCTTAGCCAACAGGAGATCGTTCGGTTTATTTTCCCCCAAGCGACCTGGCTGGGTGTTCTTTTCTTGTGGGCCCCACTGTAGGTTTCCAGAAGAAGCTGACTGCCGGAAAGGAAACTGCAAAACATGAAAATCGCTTTGAGGTGACCGATAAGCCCCGTGGCCCCTTGCTTCTCCCGCAGCGGATCTGAGCTTTAAGAACTCTACCTTCAGGTAATAAATCACCACCTCAACCCCCCACCTGCTGTCATTGGCAGTTCCCATGGGAGTTCTTTTTAGGAAGGGTGCTTTCTCCCAGGAGCCCTGGAACTTGGAATAGTCCACCTCAGGCTGTCATCTGGCTGTTCACAAAGAGACAGTGGGGGCTAGACGTGGCACCCCGCAACTGACCCGCAGCCCAGAAGGTCGCTGAGACCCCGAGGGTAGGACTCTACTCCTCCTTGGTCTCCTCCTACTGTCAGTAATAATGAGGATTATCATGGCAGCCACCGTTGATCTGATTAAACGATTATAACCTGCTTCTCAAGGAATACATTGGAATAACCGGGGAATTCTGAAGATCCAAAGTAGTAAGAGGGAGAAGATTTTGTTCTACCCAATATTAAAATGTATTATAAAGCCACAATAGCATAGGACTGGACTGGAAGTAACTAGGTCAAAGGAACGGAATAGGACAATAAACCAATAAAGGTGGCCTTTCAAATGACGGGTAACAGAAGGTCTGGTAAATGGTGTTGGCACAGTTATCTATCCATTGGACGGAAATAAGTTTCCAACCGTAAGTAGTGTATCAAAAATAATTTCCAAATGGATAAAGAGCTAAATAAAGTTACAAAAATATCAGTAAAGAGAGCATTTGTATTTTGGGGCTGAGAAAAGGCTTTTTTTTTTTTTTTTTAATGTCACTTTTAACTGTGCCTACAAATACTGTAAGCAAAGTTAGAAGGCCAAAAGGGGGCTGATATTTATGACATCTATGACATGCAAGAATGAATATTCCTAACATACAAACTTATTCATTCAACATCTATTGAGTTTTTTTTTAATTTTTTTTTTTTAATTTTGTTTATTTTTGAGAGAGAGAGAAAGAGAGCTCAATTGGGGGTGGGACAGAGAGAGATAGAGGGAGACACAGAATCGGAAGCAGGCTCCAGGCTCCGAGCTGTCAGCACGGAGCCCGACTCAGGGCTCGAACCCACCAACCATGAGATCATGACCTGAGCTGAAGTCGAACGCTTAACCGACTGAGCCACCCAGGTGCCCCTATTTATTGAGTTTTATGCTAGAGAGTGTTCTAGGCTACTAGGGTGTAAGCTGTGAACTAAACCAAATCATTGCCTTCTGACGCTTCTAGTCTAATGGAAAGGAAGCTAGTAAATAGATTATTGATAAGGATTGTGGGTAAAGATGAAGCAGGGTGGGGCAGTTAGAGGGGATTGGTGCTGCTGTGGACATTCAGGGAAGCTTCGCTGCCAAAGTGACATTTGAGCAGAAATAGAAAAGAGAATGGGGGAAAAGTGGTTGGATTTGGATTTTTTAAAAAAGGTTAGCTAATGGGATTTTCTAATGGATCTGGTGCAGGCTGTGAAAGGAAGCAAGGAGTTGGGATGATTTCTAGGTTTGGGGCCTGAGCATTGAGAAGGATGGAAGTACCATTGATGTGAGCATCACGAGGGGGCCTGGCCTGGGGAGGACCAGGGGTTTGGTTTGGATACTTGAGTTTGAGGTCTCTGTTGTCTATTCAAAGGGAGACATCCGGGAAACAGTCATAACTTTGGAATTGAGGAGATGTCCAGGCTTGGAGGTATATTTTTGGGAGTTCTCCTTGCGTGGATCATATTTAAAGCAATGAAAGTACACAGACCTCTTAGGGAGTGGGTATAAACACAGGAAGTGTGGTGACATTCGCAGGACCCCAATGTAGGGGTGAGAGAGGAGGAGGGACCAACAAAAGACCCCATCAGGGGACAGGTGCCCCAGTGAAGCGGAAGGGGACAATAAGAAGGTGGCCTCCCGAAAGCCGAGAGCCAATGAGGAGGGCCAGATCAGCTCCAGCAGGTGTTGGGATGGGGCACTTAGGGAGGGAATGTAGGACCAGCCACTGGATTTAGCAACGAGGAGGTCACTGGGGAACCTAAGGGGGGCTGTCTTATTGGAATGATGGGTACAAAAGCCCAATTTGAGTTGGCTTACAGCAAGTAAAAGGAAAGGAATTGGAAACGGAGAAATGAGGTAGGGACTAGAAGGGCATAGAGTTCAACAAAGCGTTTTTTTCCTCAAGAGAAGAGTTGTTGTGTTTTTTATCCAAAGGAGAGTGATCCAGTAGAGGGGGGAAAGTGGATGGTGCAGGGTCGGAGGCAGAGGGAGACTTCGGGAGTGCTGGTCTTCAGTAGTGAGAGAGGATGGAGGCCCCACCCCTCGGGGGCAGAGGGTCCTAAACAGCAGCTTGTAGGTGGGCCGTAGATGTGCTCACTTTTCTCAGTGAAGTAGAGCGGAAAGTATCAGCTGAGAGTACGGATGGGGACAAAAGAGCAGGTGTGATGTTCCCAGGAGCGGAGCAGGGGATTCCAGGGCCACCGGCAGCCCTGGCGTCAGTGGTGAGAGGTCGTTCATGGTGTGCTTTCCTTCCAGCAGGTTCAGGTGTCCAGGTGAACATGAGTTAGGAGGCCCGTCCGTACTGAAGAAAATACGGTAGCAAAGCAGGACATGAGTGGGCACAAAGGAAACCAGAGAAATGCCTGTAAACATAGGGACACCATCCGTAATCGTTTAAAAATGCAAGTAAAAACCAATGGGGATTTGTTCTCTTTCTTCAGATTGACAGGCACTCTGGTTGGGGATATAAATTACTGGAGCTCTGCTGAAGCACGGTGTTCCAGAATGTACCCCGACATACTATGTGCGGTCCCTTCTGTCATGCTTTTAGACATTTGTCCTAAGAGATCATAGCTCAGCTGCCTGGGGATAGAGCACAAAGATGTTCCCTCCAGCAGCGGCCCCGCACGTGAAAAGCTGGCCCACTCCTAACCCTGGTGCACTAATCTGTGGCCGTGACCGTCGTCGTCTTGGAAACGGCCTCACAGTCTCCCCTCTTGCTTTGCAGATGAAGCAACTTGAGCCCGGGGAGAGGGAGTGAGCGCCCGGGTCACGTGGTGTGGAGCTCGGCCCGTCCGCGGGCAGTGCGCGGCCCTCTCAACTCGGCTTGGACTTGGAGTCCCTCGCAAGGTACTTGTCAGCCTCTCTTCGGGCCGGCTGACTCCACGCTTTTGAAATGTGACTTCTCAAGGCGTTTTGCAAAGTTTTCTACAAGGTCTCTGTGTCCTCATGCAGCTTTTCCTTGCAGGGGATGTGGGGTACCACGGACAGCCGGGAAAGACGGGACAGATTTTTGCCTGGCCCGGTGAGAGGGAGGGACCATATTTTCCTGGCTCCCGAGAGAGACTTCAAGTCTGAGAAAGGATATTTTCTGCTTTCCCCTCACTTTTTCAAAAGTTGTAACAAAAACACAAAGATAACTAGGGAATCCTGTTTGCTTTATGGATTGGAAGAAAATCGAACCGTCAGGGAATAGCAGGTCCCCTCCGAGGTAGGAGCGCTGGGCGACAACTCCTAGCGTGTTGGGTTCTGCCGTAGCACGGGAGAAGCCACCCGGTTTCTCTGGGCTCTGTGTCCTCACCAGAACAGTGAGCAGGTGAACCTAAATGCTCGGCCATAACTCGTGAAGTCTGAACGACACTGTTTCCTTTCTGCCACGTCCCTGTTCCAGCTGGCTGGGTGGCAGCGGTGTTAGTGCAATACACAAGTACCCGGCCCTCCACCAGACCACCCTGGCCCGCCACCGCGTGAGAAGAGCACGTGGCAACAAACGCGCCTTTGTGCCTCCTTGTGCTAGGTCCCGACCTCCAATGGCCGACCAGAGAATGGACATTTCTTCAACAATCAGTGACTTCATGTCCCCGGGCGCCACCGACCTCCTCTCCAGCCCCCTGGGCCCCGGCGGCACGGATTGCAACCGCAAGCGGAAAGGCAGCTCCACCGACTACCAGTAAGCCCTTCAGGGTTCATGTTCCTCTGGCCAAACCTGGTGTCCGTTCCCGGAACATCGAGGGGCCATCTACCATTCCTCCCGGAAGAAGGGGTCCTCTTGGTGCAAAGGGATGGAAATGAAAGAGCCAAGTCTAGGTGGCCGCACGAGTGGCTTTTTTTTTTTTTTTCTTTCTTTCTCTTCCCCGTGGATTGTCAGCAGGAGGCGGCCTCCAGCACTGCTGAGGCACTTACGAACCCCCTCCTGTCCCCACACTGTTCCACGTCAAGGGAAAAGGAAGAACCTTAAAGCCGAGTTAGGTCTTTTACCCCTTCCTTGGTCAGCCTTGGCTCCTTTGAGCAAGCTGGCTAAGCCTATGGATGTAATCTCGGTGATTTCCAAGAGAACTTTGCCGGAGGGCCTCTCTCGGAGGAAGACCTCAGCCGCTTCATTGTGTTTGTAGAAGGAATAAGTACAGGTCCTCTCCCAAAACACTGTAGGAACACGGATACTGTCCTGAAACATTATTTAAATTAGTATGTACCTGTTATATTAAATAGTATTTTTGTTTCTTTTTAGACTTGATGACTTTTCTTTTGAGTAAGTAAATTTGCACACTTCCAGTCGACTCTTCTCTATCTGTACAAACCCCCAGGCAGTAGGGTGCTGCGTAGAACACTGAAAGGCACGTTTTGTTTTGTTGAGGCAACTGCGTGGAATCTCATCCAAATGTCCGCTTAAGAGGTTTTCTTTTGTTTAATGAGGGAAAATCTCCAAGGAGGTGTCTCCCCTACAGCAGATGTCCTTTCTGCTGAAGTTCACAGGTCGAATTTGGGGAGCACAGTGGCTGAAGGTCAGATGCCCACTAGGAGGTGCTATGATTAATATGTAAGTGACCCCAGATGATTGAGCAAGCAACCGCCCAGGGGATGGAGAGTGGGTGTGAGTACGGAGAGGGTGTAGTCACTCCCAGCAGGGAGGCCAGGAGACGCTCTCCAGGGACCACTTGTCTTAGGCAAGTGCTGATAGTCACTGGTGCCTTCTAAGACTTCTGCTCTCTCAACCTGTGGTTTCCAACCTTGTCCCCACCC
This sequence comes from Felis catus, assembly GCF_018350175.1. NCBI lineage: Eukaryota > Metazoa > Chordata > Mammalia > Carnivora > Felidae > Felis > Felis catus. The sequence continues at coordinate 69,680,892 of NC_058377.1, forward strand.
GAGACCTCCAGGTTTCCCTCATGCACCCTGTTTGCAAATCTTCGATGATTCATGGAGACCCCATTAGGCACCCACGATCCCCTTCCCTGTAATTGGAATGTGCTAAAGTCTGATCGGTCAGGCGGAGCTCTCTTCACCTGGGATGATCATCTGGGCCTCCATGACCACACATGAGTCTAGACAAAAAGGGAGGGGGGGTTTCGTTTTGATCCGTGGCCTGAATGATTGCTTCTGAGCTTTAGGACTAGCTACAGAAACTCCCTGCCCATGAGGAAATCAAGGGCTCCTGGTTGGACCACTGTTCTAGAATGCCCACAGTGTGATTCAGTGCCCCTGGGAAAGTTGTTTTTGCCCTTGAGACTACATTGTTTGAAGGGCCACATCCCTCTGTTCTTAATAGGATACAAGAAAAAGAGAAGCTCAGGTGTTCGTCAGTGCCCTCCTGGTAAACTTAGGGGCTGGAGAAGGGTGTGAGCTCACCCCAGGAGGATTTGGAACTCCTTCCTTGGAGGATTTCCATCTGTTTTCTACCGAACCACAAGGTGCCCTGAAACTTGGATCTCTGGAGTCTCTGAAAGGGAGGTAGATCCCTGCTGGTGACCCAGGACCCTCAGCCCCACTCCTGCCCTATATCCCAGCTCCTCGGACCTGGGGTTCCCCACCTTGCTGAGAACCAGAACATTGGGTAGCAGTGCCTTTGAAAAGCTACCTGAGGGCTCTGCTCAGTGCTTCTTTGTGGGTACTTTGGTTTCCCCCTCTTGACCTCACCACCACCCCCAAATATATATGTATGCACACGTATATTTGAGGCTTGGTATGTTTTGCAAATGAATGAACTCCATTTATCCAGAACGATGAGGGGAATGAGGTAGTATAGTTATTTGGATACTCTGATTAAGACTTTCCATAATGCTGTGTATTCCCGATGTTCAAAATATGTTGTAAAAGATGTTAACGTGCAAACTCTTCGGAGACGACACCTAGCTTTTGCTTGATACTCTGGAGAAGCGGTCCTTGTGTAGTAGGTTCAAGTTGTCTTTGTTGGACTCTAAGTCGATAGTCAACACTGGCTATTTGAGCTTTCTGATTACTTAGTTTCTGGATAAATGAGAGCCTTCTATATTGTAAGAAACAGTTTTGTATGTCTTTGTTAACAAATAGTTATGTTCTCTCATTTTTTCAGAGAAAGCATGGACACGGACAAAGATGACCCTCACGGAAGGTACCATGAACCTAGTCATGAACTTCATCCTTTATAGCCATTTTCTTTATAGAATTACATGTTGTGTTAGTTGGTGTGGGTTTCACCCATGTCCTCGATTGGGGATAAACTAGGAGCCTCTGAGCCTGGGAGCTCAAGATGGTCTCCGCAGCCCCCAGCCCCCCAGAGTGGCTAACAGCCAAGAGCCCTCGTGTGTTGAGAGAGATGAGCAGGATTAAGCAGGGAAATGAATTCAACTGGGAAGAAAACAGAGCTGTATAACTTTGCCATTTAGTCTCCCAGGGATTGTGTTTTATCTTTTGTTTTTTTCTTCCCCCCCCCCCCCCCTCCAGGTTAGAATATACAGAGCACCAAGGAAGGATCAAAAATGCAAGGTAGGGGCACCTGGGAGGTTCAGTCGGTTAAGCATCTGGCTCCTGATTTCAGCTCAGGTCACAATCTCCTGGTTTGTGGGTTCAAGCCCCATATCCGTGCAGAGCCTCCTTGGGATTTTGTCTCCTCCCCTCTCTGCCCCTCCCCTGCTTGCTATCTCTCTCTCAAAATAAATAAAAATAAAAACCAAAAAGTATTTAAAAACAAAACCCAAAACAAGGTAAGCACGGACCCTCTTTCTCCCTGTAAACTGTCCTGGTTCTGGGCCCTCTGAGGACCGCCGAGGCGGCTCTGTGTCTGGTCCCTGTCCGTCTAAGCATCCTTTAGGAGATGCGGAAGGGGGTGGGGGCCTTGGCTTGATGTGACTGCCTGCCCCTCGCCCTCTCCATACTTCACTCGTGGCTCTCGAAGCGCGTTTCACGTGAAGGGGACTTGGGAAGTAGCAGGAAGTCCATTAAGGCTGAGGCTTTTCCTCCACCGTCTTCAGCGGGTTGCCCCTTGCTGACCGGAGGGCCCTCCCAAAGAGACCGGGCCCAGTGACTCCGCTCTTGGGCCTTGCCCCACGAAGCAGCCCATGTTGCACCGCAAGGCCAGGCGTGGGGGCTGCCTGCTCCCTCGAGGAGGTTCTCTAATTCCGTCCTTCGTCCCGTTAGCCATGCTCGCTGACCCCATCCGTGTGGGCCCTCCGCTCTCCTGCAGTAGCCCCGGGGCCATCCGAGGCTGTGTCATGACACAGAATCGGAGCTGCAGAATTGCACTCACCCGAGACCGGTAGCTTTCCCCTCTCAGCCCAGCCTTGGTGGGAGGTCCTGCTTGGTGGCCCCGTGGCTCTGGCAGCGAACTCTGTTTCCACTGCTGACGTGCCGCCACGGGGGACAGTCCCAAACGGCAGGGGTAAGCCAGTCAGGGAAAGCGTGGGTGCCCGTGAATGCGCCCTCCTGCCTCGGCAGGCAGCCACTCCCGGGAGGTGGGAGTGTGACAGCCTTCAGAGGAAGCTCCTGGGACAGATGTGGCATCTGCTGTATCTTGGTGGGGTCATCGTCGGTCCAAAGATGGCAGCGTCCGTTACCTGGTGACTCGGCCACTGAGTCTCTGACAGGCCGCACGGTGGGGTCTTCACAGACCCCAGAGATCACCCAGGGACCACAGGATCCCCCCAGTGGCTGTGCTGGAGGCTTTGCTCTTTGCACCCCCCACCCACCTCCCTTCGCTTTCCTTCTACACCCGTCTTAAAATCCAACTTGATAGAGACTAAGAGGAAAAGAAATGAGAGATGAGCAGTACAGTCAACTCTGAGAAGACATTGCTTTATGTCTCTGAATAGGAGCTAAGCATAAAAAATAGTAATACTGACCTGGCAGTGAAGCCACTTTTCTGGTGACTTCAGTAGAAAAGTCTAGTTCAAAACACTGTACAAATTCTAAAGGTGCCCCAGTCCGGCGAATGTCGAAAGCAGTTCTAACTTATTTTTGTCATCGCTTCCGTGAGGCTCGTTTTCGTTTTATAGAAATCATTTTTCCTGTTGTTGTTCAGGGAAGCTCACAGCCAGATTGAAAAGAGGCGTCGGGACAAAATGAACAGTTTTATTGACGAATTGGCGTCTTTGGTACCTACGTGCAATGCCATGTCCAGGAAATTAGATAAGCTCACTGTGCTAAGGATGGCTGTTCAGCACATGAAAACATTACGAGGTGAGACCCGGGGCTTTATTCTTCATGCCTTTGCCCACAAACTTTAGCACCCTGGCCTAGGATGTTCCCGAGTCCCCAAGGCACTGTCAGTCGTTGGCCAATGTGTAGCCTTGAGTAACAGGCGTGTAATTTCCAGCAATAGACGTGACGGGTAGAGGCTGTGCTCTGTGCACGTGTCTGCATGTGTACATGACAGTCAGGCTACACGCACGTCAAAGAGGACACTGCTGATGTCCATTTGGCATATGTGTGTGCCTGGACCCCACCCATACGGTGTGACACAGAAAAGTCCGTTTCCGTTTTGAAGAGGAGAATTCATGGCTCCTCTAAAGAGTGAGTCACTGGTTGATGGTTCTTGCTGCGTTTTACTGTCAGGGATGAACACTGATGATATTTTCATGTTCCTGGAATTTTCCCAAGCCAGAGAGACTCTTTGTGAGGGAGGCAGAATTTTCCTTCTTCTCTGAATGTGGGGCGGGTGAGAAAACAGGCAGAAATGTGGAAGTGACTTACCCAAACCACAGGAGGGATCTGCGGTGTATCGGGCAACTTCAGCGAATGCTGCTCCTGGCATTTTCCATAGCCAGTCTTGGACCACCGTCCGAGGAAATGTGAAAGCGGGTGCTTAGTCAGACCTGTGACCTGCGTGGTAAAAGACTTGAGTCTTGATGTTTCCACAAAGCCACCAGAAATAAGAAGTGGTCGGTTTTGTCTGACTTCTGAGTGTTACTCAGACACGGCCATGTTATGTCCCGTGCTGTGAGAATGGCATCTAAAGCTTCCTATTAGTGAAGATGATAGAGATTCGATTACTAGAAGCTGAGTCTTACTAAAGCGGAAGGAAACGAGTGACAGACGTCGAGTTACCGTAAAGAACAGGCATGCGGCTCCGTATGTGCCTTGTTGGTTGATCTGAAAATCCCAGACCCAGCCTGTCTCCCTCCTTCACTACGGTACTTTGAATGGTTACGGATCTTTTCCATTTTATTGCTCCGCTGTTCTAACCAGTCTGCAGATTCCGGGTCCTTCGCTGCTGGCCTTGTTCTGTAAGATGCCAGACTGACGGCCTTTTAAATGTCCCCTTTCCGTGCTAGAGGAGCCAGCGTGGCTCACGGAAGGAGTGCCAAGCTCTGTTGCCTCACCCTGATGAAGAACTCCCACTGGATGCCTTCTACAATGTATTCACTTAGTCAGGGCCTGGCAGACTGGATGATTTCCCAGGCAGGCTGGGAGCGTGGATTTGAGGGACTGCTAGACAACCCGTTCAATGTAGATCCTGGGAGGAGGGGACCCTTCCGGGAGCCTCTGTGGGTTGGTTTCCAGAGCTGCCTTCTCTCGTGGAAACAGATTTTTACTTCCGTCTGTTACCTCTTGGCTCGCTCCCGTACAGTGACCAGAGCAAACTCGTCAGGTCCCCCGTGGGCAACGGTGGGTTCTGTCTGAAGCCCCCTCTAGTCCCCTGTGTCTGTTGAGGAGAAAGAAGAGAGGATTGCAGTCCCGGGTGGTAGGGACTTGGCCACATCCGGAAGGTTGGAGGCAGTGACGTGGAACGAGACATCACCTGAGTAGAAAGGGTACCAACTCTTTCTCTTTCTTTTTTTTTTTTTCCCCTCCCTCAGGTGCCACCAATCCATACACAGAAGCGAACTACAAACCAACTTTTCTGTCAGATGATGAATTGAAACACCTCATTCTCAGGGTATGTTGCAGTGAGGCGATGGTTTTATCCACACTTTGACACATTTTCTGAGTGAGGTACCCACGTGTGGGAATTTGATGTCTAAACACCCGTGGAGACCCACTTCGTCTCCGCCTCTGTCTGTCTGTCTGGACGGTCTTCACATTCCTTCCCTGGGGTCTTTGTCCTCCCCTTCTGCCGTTGCTTAGACAAAGCTTGAAGGCCCGGGCTACCTGTGCCTCAGAGGAGGCAGGGTTTTGTTAAAAATGGGTGGTTAAGCATCCCATTCCTGAGTGAAGGTTTTAGAAAGGGGCGGAGACTGATAACGGAGAATTTCCCTTCTCACTTAACCGCTAGCACAAAGCCTCCGCGTACATCTTTACAGCAGCATCCCATCAAAGCAACAGGGCTTCCAGAGACTCCTCTGCCCGAGGAGAAGAAGAAATGGGGAGATGAGGCTTTCCCCTCTTGACTGAAGCGCTTGCTTCATCTTGCTCGTCTCTGCAGAGAGGCCATTGAGGTGGCGCCGTGCAGCATTAGGTCTGCCTCTGGCGAGAGTGAGATCCACTTGGAAACTGAAGAGAAACAAACTGGATTCGGAAACACGTCCTCTTGCAAACTGTAAAAAGGAAACTAGAAAAATCTCACGGGGAGCGATAGCAGCCTCCGACCCCCCACAGCCAGAGTGGGCCTTGCTTGCTAAGGCCTGACGGCATCTGGGCCCGTTTCTTTGAGCAGGCGGTTGCCAAGCCTTAGGATACAGGCTACTCCGTCGTCACCCTCGTTTCCGGCTCTACTTTGCCTTCCGGTCCTCTGTGCATCTGGTCTGTGTGTTCACTCCAGCGTTCTCTGTCCGTCCCCTCCTGATAGGTTGTCTGAATTGGAAAGCTTTCTGCTGCAAGGAACAGACGACCTAATGAACAAACAAGGTTGCGTTTCTCAAACGTAGCTGGTCCTGCGGTGGGGCCACGAGGGGTTTGCGCAGTGGTTCAGCGAGGGCAGACGGATCAGCCTCTTTCTGTCTTCTCGGACAGCCCTGCTGACCCAGCGTACGGCTTGTTTCCTCAGGGGGGCCGCTAGCCAGAAACCAGGGGCAGGGGAGGGTCCAGGCCAGCTGTCCCTCCTATCGAGAAAGGATACGCCTTCCTGAAAGCTTCATCGTAGATGTCAGCTTCTCCAGGAGATGTTACCTGATCACCCCTAGCTTCAGGCCAAGGATTTAGATCTGTCCAGTCTCCGTGGCAGAGGCCAGCAAGAGAGACGGGGGTTAGGAATTGGCCCGCCATCAGCATTTGCCACACACACTTTGCAGAGCCACACCCGTTGGCTAGATTTTCCTTTAGAGGTGGCACAGAACTTCAGCTGTGGTCTGGTTGGCCTGGGGTGGAATGGTTCTGGTGCGTTCTTTGCCAAAGAGCCATCATAGGAGTGCCGCGCTCTGGGAAGCTGTACTACTGTCCCTCCCCGTCTCGTGTGTGATTCTTGTTCGGCCAGGTGTTCTCCATCCCGTATAGGTGCACTGAGTTCTTTTGAACTTCTCTTTTATTTCTGTCAAAATCTATTTATCAGATGGTCCTACATTGCAGTTTATTGTCCGTGATCCTTTGGAGCCTCTTGTGACTTAATAGATCTGCTAGGCCTGCCTTCTGTGTCTTTCATGCACTAACACAACAGATCCTGTTGTGTTAAAACAGAGGCACCATTCCAGGTAAATCCAGGTCAGCAGTAAACACCTTAGACGGGGGCCAGGGCGTCCCCACAAGTTCGGAGTGGCCCTTTGGCCACCACCCTCAGGGCACGGTTACTCAGACACAGATCTGCCCGCCTCCGTCCATCCTTCTTCGTGAGGATGTCCTTGTTCTCAGGGGGGCCTTGCTGAATGAAGACGTAAACCTTGTCTGCAGCATCTCTGCAGAGACCACCGGGGCTGGCTTCACGGGTGCATAACCTACGCGGCCGCATGTGGCCTGGGGCTTGGCTTAGCGCTCTGCTCTTGGCATCTGGAAGGCCCTCGTTTTTGAACAAGCGCCCTTGCGTTTCCAGTCTGGACTGGGCCCCACGAATTAACGTGGCTGGCCCTGATTGCCATACTCCTAATTTGCTGTTTTTAAGGAAAAAAAAATTACATACATAGGTACATGTACATATATAGGTACATGAACGCCTATATGTAAAACACGTGAAGTTCATGTTGTATATAACACATCTATATATTTTTCTACATTTATGTATATAATATATATGAATCAGCTCCTTTTGTAATGACGAATGCTTAATAACTTCTCTAAATTTCGTATCCGATGCCCGCGTCATCAGGGCGTGAGACAAGGATTTCAGTGCTGCTTAAGCTCGATGCTTCGTGTTGGCCTTGCCTTTCCTGTGCCTCTGTGCCCAAAGGCATCAGCGTTGATCTGTCTTCCCCGCTGGAACCTTGCTCCCCTCCCTGGCACATGTCCGTGGCTATGACGTACCACAGAACGCCTGCCCCTTCCGGGAATTCCTGCCCAGGTCCCAGGAATTTGCTTCAGCAGAAGGCAGGGTCCGCTCAGCTGGGGTTTGACACGTTTGGCGGCAGAAGGTGGACTTCTGCTCTTGCTTACCAGTGCAAATCCAGCCGACTGCTTTCTTTATTAAGAGCTTTCAGGATGTCTTCAGCGAAGAGCATGTCAGGGAGCGGTCAGCCGGATTAGTTTGTAACGTCCGGATCTTCCACCTTCCCCCCCCATGTTTTGAAAACCAGGCAGACCCCCCCCAGGACTTCTGTGTCACCTATAACTGACCCTGTTCTCCCCCCGAGAGTGAGCCGGCCCTCGTCCTCCTGTGGCCCGGCCCTGCTGGTGGCCTCCTCCTAGTCTCTGCTCGTCTGCTGTCCCCTGGGCCCCGGCTCCTTCCCCTGGTGGCGAAGTGAAAGCCCGAAAGTTTTGAGCCTCCCCTACGCTGGCCTCCGCAGCCCGCTCTCTCCCTGGAGGTGCTGGAACCCACTTTGCTCAGGTCAGGGCTTCAGGCCCAGCGTTCCCTCAGGGATGTCACAGGCCCCTTTTGTGGCACCTCACTTCATCAACAAAAAGCCCCAAAGCACTCCTCTTGCTAGGTGTGAGATGGGCTGCCAGGGAAGGCAAAGTTATTAATACCTTATTTTCTGACAGAATGGGGCTCCCAGCAGATGGGGCTGGGACAGGCTCTTCCTCTCCACTGTCGTCCCCTGCCCCGATGTCTGTCGTCCCCTGCCAGCACCGAGGGCCAGCTCAGGCAAAGCCCACCCGCGGCTCCCGTCCGGCTGAGCGGCCTCCCTCGTTCTCAGCCGCAGCGATTCGGCCCCTCCTGCTTGCGTCTCCGCGCAGGTGCATGCGCCATTATTGGGCCTCTGGCACACGAATTCATTTCTGAGTTCTTTGAACTCCGTGACATCCCCAAAGGCCCTTCTGTGGAACAGGGACTAGAGTTTCTCTAGGGTTGGCCAAAGAACAGACCAAGGACTAGTGAACGAAGCAAGATGTTGAATCAGAACTGTAGGGGCGAGCACAGGAGTGGGTATGTGGCCTCCCCAGCCCGGGGTTGGGGGGGGAGCCCTGTGGGAGCTGGGTAGTTGTCCAGCTGCAGACTCGTGGGTAGGATTCACACACATGTACACTATGGAGCCTGAGCTCTCGGACACTTTGGTATTTACTTAAGTCCAATAAATAGCATCTTGTCTCCATACCTGCCTTCACTGGGACTTCGGATTGTTACCCGTATTTAAAGTAAAGAAGAGGTAAAAAGAATGTAGGGGGGAAGTTTTGGCTTTGCTTTTTTTTGTCTCTCTCGGGATATAAGCAGCCCGGCCCTGGATGGAGGAATGATGTTTGAGAGCAGCAGTTCTCAACCCTGTGTACGTTGGAATCCTTTGGGGGTGGGGGTAAAAACAATGCTAGTTACCCAGCGCCTCCCCAGACCCGCAGCATAAAAACCACAAACAAACAAACCACACACCGCCCCAAATGTTGAGACAGCGCTCTGTAAGTGGAAGTGTCCAAGTTGAGGACAGACGGTGGCCAGGATGTTGGAGAGGGGATTTTGATCTTCAAGTTTCCTTCCAATCCTAGAGTCTGTGATTCTGCACAGACCATTACAATTAAAGCAATAAAATAGGACTTCGCCGGACCTTCATATTCTCCAAGGAGAATTCTTAAAGTGAATTCAGCGTTGAAGAAATGACTTCAGCTGGACTGTCCCCTTGTAGTCACTAGATGAGATATGTCTGCCGTGGAGAGAATTTTACGGTCGATGAGCGCAGTTCCGTGCTTTGGTTACGTACCAAAGAGATCCTTATTTGCGATCAGAGTGATTACAGATCGTGTTTCCTAAAGTGTGATAAATTGATTATCCATTTCTCCTGATTAGGCAGCAGATGGATTTTTGTTTGTCGTAGGATGTGACCGAGGGAAGATACTCTTTGTCTCAGAGTCTGTCTTCAAGATCCTCAACTACAGCCAGGTACTGCTCCGGGGTCTGTAGGTGGCGGGCAGCCTCACAGCCGCCAGAGAGGTCACCCCCCCCCCTTTCCAGAATAATTAGAATATACAAGTCGTGTAAAATGCTTGCATTGTAACCCCCAAGCCCAAGGCTTCTTCCAGAAAGTTCTTAATTTCTTCACCGAGAAATGAATTTAAATGTAGAGAAAGCTTTTAGGATTTCCATGCTTCCCTCACTGGCGGGTTTGATGCTGATCTCCCCAGCACCTTTATGCTTTATTGCGATGAAATGAATATCCCAAAACTAAAGGGGGCAGGGAGTGGGGGAGGGGCTGCCCAGCAAGGAAAGGCAGATAATCTAATACCAGAGGATAAAAAAAATGGGAATCCACCCACACTGTGTGTGTGATGAGGTGTCCCTTTTTTCGTTCTGCTTAACCTTGGCTTCCCCTAAGAGAAAATGATTGTAATAACCCCTACCGTTTATGATTTGTTCTTCGGAGCAGATAAGATAAACATTTACGAAAGTTTCTAGAGCAGCGCTTTTCACCTCTTCTGTCCCTGGAGTTCTTATTCCCCCACCCATTCGCCTGTTCACCCACTCACTCATTCACATGCTGGTGTTTGCGTGGAAAGCTGGTAACTGAAGAATCAAAATAACACATAAATTAGAAATTAATGTTTCAGGTCCCCCAGAGCGTCTTGCTCTTTTTGGTCTCAGAGAATAGTGACGAAGGAAGTTTTTATCCTCTCCGCAAAGAACGAGGCTGTCGCGGCACGTAGTCTGACACAGCTTGCTTCAGAACGGAAAGGCTTAGAATTAGCACCCACGCCCTGTGTTCCTGCACGGGCATTCGTGGGCCTCAGAAATAAATCATGGGGAACGCGTTCCGCTGAGAGATTCCTGCCTTGGAGGAGCATGAGCTATTTATATAATTACAAATATAAGTAAGCCCTTCTCTGCTCCTGCGTTATCACAACCAAACTCCCGGTGCCTCATTCCCTGTGTCTATACCTAGGCAAAGCGATTGGACACGTGTACGTGCTCACATTTGCAATGCTTGAAACTCTCACGCTTAGAAATGCAAAATAAAGGCACGGCACTGGTTGGGGAAGTTCTACGCCACGTGCTGTTGACTTGCCGGTTTCATGCTTCCTCCCCGCAGAACGATCTGATTGGCCAGAGTTTGTTTGACTACCTGCACCCTAAAGATATCGCCAAAGTGAAGGAGCAGCTCTCCTCCTCGGACACGGCGCCCCGGGAGCGGCTCATAGATGCAAAAAGTGAGTACAGGAGAGGCTGCGGCTGCTTCCTGGGGCCACTCAGACCGCAGCATGTGCCCCGTGGTCTCGGCCTCTGGCCCCCCTCCTCTGCCCTTTATCTGGGTCTCTGGCTAAATGCACTTATCTACGTTCCTTCGTGTTTGTCTCGGTTTTGTTGCACGTACATAAAAGAGAAACAACTCAGCGTCCAAATTCACCGAGAGGAACAACAGCTACTTTGATTCTTTCTGATTTTCAGTCGTTTTCCCCCCAAGAATCTAGAAGTTCACAACTGTATGCTTCTGAGTTTAAAGGGCTCACACCAGTGCGATTTGTTCCCCCCGGAAACATCACCTCTATTTACCTGAGTTACGCATCTGCAGCCTCTTAAGATAAAATTTGACATTTAAATCGAAGATTCTTTGGCCAAAGTGGTTGTTCCTCATCAGTTGCCCGCCCCGGCTTCCTTCTTGCAGCAGTGGAACCACCGCTCCCATCCTCCCCTAGCTTCCCCCTCCCGTAGCCCTCCTGGGCCTCTGGTGTGAGGCCTGCCCAGTAGCTCTCCTCCCGTCAGTCTCAGTCTCGTGGGAGGCCGCAGACTCTAGCAGTTAAGAGGATGGAGTCTGGAATCACAGTGCTAGGCTCGCTTCCTGGCTCCACCATTTCCCAAGCTGTGTGACCATGAGCAAGTTACTTCACCTCTCTGTGCCTCAGCTTCCTGATCTACAAAATAGTACCTGCTTCATCGGGATGTTGTGAGGATTAAATACACGAACGTGCGTAAAGCCTGTGGGGCAGTTCCTGGCACGTAGCAGGCCCAGTGTCAGTGTTGCGATGTTGTGGGTCGGCGCAGTCAGGCCCGACCGCTTTCCTGCTTCCACACTCTCCACTTCCGTTCCCGGAGGGTGACACCTCCAGAGGAATCTTTAAACCGTCCTTGACCCTAAGGCGGTCGTCTTCCTAAGAGTTCGGCGCAGCCCCTGCTACCTGTCTGGCCTGGCAAACTTTTTTAGTGACGGGAGGAGAAGAAGATGAGGATGTTTGGTCCTTTCGCCTTTAAGGCTCCTACCATAGAGTCAGGGAGAGGAGAAGGTAGACGGCAGCCTGCAGCACAGGTACCGCCGTGGAAGGAGTAGCAGGCCTGGGGAATAGATGATTCATTCTCGTGTGGGCGTGAGGACAGGCAGCCCCGAGTAGGTGACGACTGAGGTGGGTTTGAAAGGATGAATTACTGTGTGCCAGGGGAAGAGAGGAACGGGGCAGGGCAGACGTTTCCGGCTGGATACAGAGGTGTAGCTCCCGCCGCCGTGGAGCGAAACGAGCAGGGGCGGGGGCGGGCCAGGCTGTGTGCATTCGGGAGGCGATCACAGGGCAGGGCGGCCCTGTGGGAGGTGCGGGGGGAGGGGGCAGACCCAGGGGGAGCCCTGGCGGCCCCTCTTCTAGCGGCCGCTCGTTTTCCCCAGACGCGTTCTGGGGACAAGTAGCCGGCGGCCGTGGCAGCATCGTAGTCCTGTTCCCCCCTCCAGAGACCGGTTCAGTTGGTGCACAACAGCATAGGCCAGTGGAGACATGAGCAAACCACACGTATAAGCCACACGTGTGATTTAAAATTCAACCCGGTAACTCGAAATGAGGCCTTTTTCTTTTGTATGGTCGTTGAACGCCTGTGTATATTCGCACTTAAAGAATAGCCACGTTGCGCGCGTTCAGTAGCCAGATCTAGACCGGGGTCCCGGAACCTATGTTGATTAACCCCCCAGGGGCCTCTGGCATGTAGCCAGGCTTGAGAATTTGAGGCCGTTCTGCGTCCTCTTTCCCACTCCAGTGTCCACATCTTCCCCATCCTTCCAGTGCCAGCCCAAGCTCCCTCTCTGGAAAACACATACCGTCTCTGCCACTGATTTGGCACTAATCCTACATCGCCTGGCATGATTCCTCTTTCCATGGGGGACTTGCGTTTCCCTTCTCCGTCGGAAGCTCCTGCCAGACGGGAGCCCCATGCTAGATTTCTTTTCGTCCCCAGAGCAACTCCACTTGTCCAGTGGCTGCATTCTGGGGGATCTGGAAACACTTCAGTTGACCCGCACTTACCCACGCGTCTCGTAAGGCCTGAACTGTCCTGAGGAATGTTCCTCTCCCGTCACCTAAAACAGTGAGGCAGGAAAGAAGAGGCTTTCTTCCAGGTCACACTCCCCCTCCTGACAGACAATACTACTCTCGGTTTATCACATTTTGTGTATTGATTTGCAGCTGGACTTCCAGTTAAGACAGATATAACCCCTGGGCCGTCTCGATTATGTTCTGGAGCACGACGTTCTTTCTTCTGTAGGATGAAGTGTAACAGGCCTTCGGTAAAGGTTGAAGACAAGGATTTCCCCTCTACCTGCTCAAAGAAAAAAGGTAACCAATTTCACCGCTTTAAAATCCCAATGCAGCTCAGGCTGGCTTTCTGCTCTGGAGTGCTCAGCGGGGCGTTGGTTCAGTGCCTTGCCGATCCCAGGATGGCGGCCAGTGTGCCACAATCCCCCCCCCACCCCCACTGTGGGTGTAGGGCCGTTGGGGAGCAGAGGAGATTGGAAAGCCCTGGTGGGTGTCACGATGACAGAGATTCGTGGGAGAGCTTCCTTGGTTTAAACTCTGTTTGTTTTAATGTGGTTGAGAAAAAACTCTCTGAGCCACAATCCCAGCCACTTCCTGAGCATCCTACCAATCCACCATAATACTCTGGCTAAGTTCGCCAGCGACCTTCATGTTGCGAAACACAATGGACGCTTCATTCTTCTTGCATCTTGAAGTGTCGTCTTCCCTAGGATTCCACGAACCCTTTCTTCTCGTCTCCCCCATCCTCTGCCATTCTAGGCCCTCCTCCTAGCTCCTGCACTGGCTCCTCTTCTGTCCTGAGCCACCCTTGTATCTGCACTTGATCCATAGGTAATGTCCTCTGCCGCTTTAGCCCACAGCGCCACTTAGATGCCAGTGACTTCCAAGTTTGTATTTCTAGCCCAGGTTTTTAGTTTGAGCTCCAGACCCACACGTTAACTTCTTAAATCTACCTGCTCCGATAGCTCAAGGGCATCTCAAACCTGATCTGTGTAAAAATGACCACGTGAGCTTCCCCTGACGTAAATGGCCCCACCATCATCTAGTTGCACGTACTGGAAGCTGGGGAGGCACCCTCAGCTGGGTTTACTCCCTCCCTTCATCCGGTCAGTTACAAAGTCCTGCCACAATGAATTCCTTCTGCAGAAGTTCTCTGAAGTCTGTTTATCTACCTCCCTGTTTACCGTACCACTCAGACCCGGGCCACTCTCTGCTCTCCCCACGTCCAGCGAAGTAGGCTCCTTACACTTTCCATCTCTCCACACAGTACCCCAGATGACCTTTTTTTTTTTTTTTTTTTTTTTTTTTTTTTTTTTTAAGTTTTTATTTTTGAGAGAGCCTGAGCAAGGAAGGGGCAGGGAGACAGAGGATCCAAAGCAGGCTCTAGGCCCTGAGCTGTCAGCACAGAGTCTGGAGCAGGGCTTGAACTCCCGAATCGTGAGATCGTGACCTGAGCCGGAGTCAGACGCTCAACCGACTGAGCCACTCAGGCGCCCCCAAAATGATCTTTGTAAAGCGAGTCTTTCCATCAGTTTCCTGCTCCAAACTGTGCAGGGTTGCCTGCTGCTCTTGAAGAAAATTTGAGAGTCCTGAACACAACCACGCACCCTCCACTCCTCCCGGCGCTCCTGTGTTCAACTCTGCCGACTCCCTTTCGATGCCAACCCCCCTTTTCTATCCAGGGTCTCTCTGCACTGACCCCTCTGATTGGAATGCCATCCCCCCCTCCCCACCAGCTTTCTTTCAGCCCGATAGCTCAGCGGGTCCTTTAGGGATGTGCATCAGTGTCTGCCACTCACTCCCTCAGGCCGCCTTACGTCTTCCTGTCACACCCGACAGATTTTCTTTCTAGCGTGTTCTTGCAGTTGCACTTGTGCCCTTATTGGTATAGTTGTTTATTTGACTAGAAACTCCATGATGGCACGTCTGATTGGTTTCCCAGTTTCCCAGTAACTAGCACAGACCTGATGCTTGGGAAACACCCCATAAGGATTTGTTGATGAAATTCACAGGTGTCCCGTCTTCCGTGTGTCCCAAAGTGAAACCTTTCTCCCTCTTCTCTAAAGCATACTGTGTATTCTCTCTTCCCTGGCTCCGCGAATAGCACCAGCAGCTAATTCAATCCCAAACTGTTGGCGTTCTCTTCATTCCCTTTCATACCAAGCTTTTTGATATTCATACCAAATCTCAGCAGTTCTCAGAAACTTCTCCCACATCCTTCCCTGCCTCATCCTCACTGCGGAACCAGAGTCCAGTGGTCATCACCTCTTGGTGCATGCTTGTCTTCCTCCTGGTTCTTAGTCTCTTCCAGTTTACCTATCGTTCTGCTTCTCGGGTGTCCAAAGCACGATTTGCTTTTGCTGTTTCCCCACTTACATACTTTTAGAAGCTCTCCACTGCCCATCTCATAAACACATTTGTTAGCAAATAGTCTAAGACCCCAGTAATCTGCCCCAATTTGCCCCTCAATCTGTGTTGTGTCTTCAGCTGGAGACAGGCTTCAGCTTTGCCCTTTCCCTTTGAACCACCCAGAGCTCTCTGTTGTTTCTTGTACAGGGCGCACCTCTGTGCCTTGGAACATTCTCAGCCTCTGCACGTTCTAGTCCCTGGGCCAGTGCTCATCCTTCTTGATCCATCCACCTCCTATGTTGTTTTCCTGGGCAGCCTCCTCTCTCCGGGTAGACTTAGATACCTCTTCCTTGGTATATGGGACGGCCTTGGCATAACCGGCCCTGCTCGGCATATATGACACCAGATGATAGTTGTCTATTTCTGTGTCGTCCTCTCCCCCTAGAGTCTCACTTCCGGAGAGTAAAGCTCTGTTTATTTTTCTGACTCCCTTCTGGCATCCCAGCCCACCCAAGGCTGCCTGTGTCTGCGCACAGGGCGCTGTGCTGACACTGACCACGGCTTTTGCTTTCTAGCAGATCGAAAGAGCTTCTGCACCATCCACAGCACAGGGTATCTGAAGAGCTGGCCGCCCACAAAGATGGGGCTGGATGAAGACAGTGAACCAGACAACGAGGGCTGTAATCTCAGCTGCCTGGTCGCCATCGGACGACTACATTCTCACGTGGTTCCGCAGCCGGTGAACGGGGAAATCAGGGTGAAGTCTATGGAATATGTGTCTCGGCACGCGATAGACGGGAAGTTTGTTTTTGTAGACCAGAGGTAAGAGTCTGTGTATTACCCTTGAACAAGAATGGTACAAGGTTTTCAGCTCTGAGTGAAGCAGAGAAGACTGGGCCATCAGCTGGCTTTCTAAGAGAGAAGGAAGTGATGGGGATCTCTGCTAAAAACTGAGACCTCTCGGAATATCATCATAAATACAGAGATGTTTCCCTTTAATGTCCTTGGCATGTAGAGATGGTGAAGTAGAGTGGTTTGTCCATGGCCAGAAGAGAAATAGTAGGCGTGGTATATGCTATCTGAATGTATGGACTGTTCCCGGGCCACTACAGTGACTGGAATTCCGGAATGTAGGGCTTGGAGAAGATTATCTAGTCCTGAGCTGTCTGGTGGAGTAGTCCTTGGCTGTGGTGATCTCATATGGCTGTTCAAGGTTTAATTTCATCAACATGAGGTTAAAAATTCCTCAGGCTTGATGGCACTAGAGTGTGTTACGCTAAACGAAATAGGTCAGGGAAAGACAGATACCTGTGATTTCACTCATGTGAAATTTAAGAAACAAGACAGATGAACATAGGGGAAGGGAAGGAAAAAAAGAAGATAAAAGCGGAGAGGGAGGCAAACCATAAGAGACTCTTAAATACAGAGAACAAACTGAGGGGTGCCGAAGGGGCGTTGGGTGGGGGGATGGGCTAAATGGGTGATGGGCATTAGGGAGGGCACTTTTGGGATGGGTGCTAGGGGTTATAGGTAAGTGATGAATCACTGAATTCTACTCCAGAAACTAATATTACCCTGTATGTTAACGAACTTGCATTTCAGTTACAAAAAAAAAAAGTAAAAAAAAATTCCTCAGGCTCAGTAGTCATATTTCAGGTATTCAATAGCTACATGAGGCTAATGGCACAGATCTAGAACATTTCCATCGCAGAAAGCTCTGTTGGCCACACTGATCTAGTCCAATCTTATTTTTTACGGGTGAGGAACTGGGGCCCAGCCTGAAGACTGGCTACCTCCAATTCACAGCTTAGTGGTAATGGACCTGAGCTAGGAACCCAGACGTCGTGTTTTCCACTGCTCTCTGCTGCCTCCCTGAGAATATTCACAGGCAGATAATTTTTCTGGCTATCAGAAATAGTCACTGTATGTTGGAAAAGGACACCACCACTTTTCAAGGTCCTTATGGCCCCTGCCACCATAACTTCTAATGTTTGGTCATCCTGATTTAAAAAAAAAAAAAAAAAAAAAAAGGGAGGGGATAGTAAATGGAAATTTGCACTGGGGTTTAGATTGCCTACCACATTTTTATCTGACTATTATTTCTAAGCCTCCTTTCTTGGGATGATGACCCCTTTGAAAGGCTACTTCCTTTCCCTCTGTTTGTATAGCGTTGGTTAGATTCGGGTGCACCAACAAAAATACATCCATGTAGTAAGCCCTCTGAAAATCCAGCCAGCTTTGACCCTTGTTCTCACCGGCGGTAGTGGGGTTCATCCACTGCAGAGAGGCTAATTGTCTGAATTAACTTTTTCTTTAAAAAAAAAATTCTAGGGCAACAGCTATTTTGGCATATTTACCGCAAGAACTTCTAGGCACATCATGTTATGAATATTTTCACCAAGATGACATAGGACATCTCGCAGAATGTCATAGGCAAGGTAAGCTGTACAAAAGGCCTTGAGTTTAAGGCGTCTCTCTTCTTCGACACTAGTCCACATAAGTGTTCCAGAGAAATCTGCCCCCAGTGATGTCAGCCAGCCTAGGAATCTCCAGGCCAGAACATCTCCGAAGAGAAGAAGCCGATGTTCCCAGGCCCTATTTGTCTCCTTACAGAGAACCCGCTGACAGCCTAGCACTTTTGTGTACATAGGACAGTTCAATTTCTAGAAAGCATCTCTTGCCCAGAGAATTTACACGGACCCTGTGAAGATTTAGTATGGCTCCAACAGATCTGATTCTCTTTTCCGTAAAATCCTGCAGTGCCTCCCGTATTTTCCTCTTGACTTAGGGCACAGCCCCATGTTAGCCTCCTGAGAGAGGAACCAGTATTGACCCGTTTCTTCACTGTCCACCAGATCCTGTCCATTCACCTCAGACATGCGTTTCCAAAGAGGCCCCATTTTGCACCTCCACTGCCACAACCCGAGCTCAGCCTTTGTGCCCAGCTGACCACTGTGATAGACATCCAGCAGGCCTCTGTGTTCCCTTCTGCCCCCAGTCACCTTCCATCTTTCATAGTTAGCCCAGTTATGCCCCAGTCGATTGAGCTCCATACCGTCACATCCTGGCTTAAACCTCTCACCTTTAGACTCAAGGCCAAATACCCTTGACAGGCACTCCCTCTTCTGGCCCTGCCCCACCTCCTCAGCTTCACGCCTCACCCCTGCCTGCAGAGAGACATCTCCTCATTCCCTGCCACTCCTCAGGCACTGCTGGATTCTTCCTCCCTCGAGGCTCTGACCTCTTCTTCTGCATAGCTGCATCTCATTCCTGTCCTGAGGGTGGGGGTCCCATCCCGTCTCCTCTTCTATCTCCGGTGCCTGGCACACGAAAGATGCTTGTTTGTTACATAAAAGAGTAAAATGTGAATAGGTGAGTGACCTCTCTGGATTCTGCTGTCCTAAAAATGCTGTACTGCCCTCTGGCTTGATGATGGGAAAAGAACACAGGCCCTTGGGACAGGGCTTTTTCTCATTGCTGGTTCACTTCGTAGCCGATTCCGGTCAGAGGTCTATAACGCAGTCAGTTATTCCCCAGAGCCTCCATTTCGTACACTGAAAACCAGCAAGAAATTCATAAATGCTGTCGAAAGGCTCTGAATCAAACCCTCAGAGACAGCCTGTTCTCCGAGTGCCAGCTCCCTTGGCTTATTAAAGAGTGATGCCATGGAGCCTGAGTGCGCTTAGGACTTGGTTACTTTAATACATGGGTCTGAGGAAACAGCGTTCATGGTTGCTTTGCATTTTCAGTTTTACAGACAAGAGAAAAGATTACGACTAATTGCTATAAGTTTAAAATCAAAGATGGTTCTTTCATCACGCTGCGGAGTCGATGGTTCAGTTTCATGAACCCTTGGACCAAGGAAGTAGAATACATCGTCTCAACCAACACTGTTGTTTTGTAAGTGTTTTTCCTCTATCAGAGGCTCCCTTGCTTCAGAGATCAATGCTTTGGGCTCCTTACCTGGGCAAGGGGGGTACGGGCGACAGCCGGCATCACATCCTTTACTGCTACCTTGTTCGTATCCCGTGAAGCCTCAGGATGGGCAGAAGCCAAAATTTCTCTGTTAACGACACGCTTCAGTACGCGTAGCATGCAGGCCCCTGGCTTGTGGAATTGCTCCAAGAAACAGCAACATTTCCCTCCCAATAAAGCAGTTAGCTTTTGAATTCTGAAGGCCCTGCACACAGGACATCCACGGGTACTGCCGTGCGGAGAAGGGCTGACAAACAGGTGCCAGCTCACAGTAGCCTTGGCTGAGGATGGGCGGGTATCCCTGCTCACCAGGCCGGTAGCCTGAGCACTGGCGGCTGGAGCGTTGCCTCAAAGGCCTGCTAGGTGAGAAGGGAAGGACCTCTTCCTTGGCAAGGACTGCACCACACCTCTCTTTCCCCGTGGTGTCCAAAGCCCCGCCTCTGGCTAGAGCTGAGTGAGGGGCTGGGGCGGGGTGCCTTGCAGACTGGCAAGAGAGGAGGCCTTGTAGCTATGGCGGCGGGCTGCCACAGTCACCGTCTCTGCTGGACCGTGTCCCACACAAACTAGGAAGGCCCAGGCAGGCAGTGAGGCCAAAGGCCGGGATGATGTCCCTTGTGTTCTCAGACAGCGAGGAGACCTGCTGAGCCACTCAGACCCTTCGTTCTCTGGCCCGTCCAGGTCCACAGTGGACCCTGGACACCTTGGCCGAGGTGCGAGCTGCACGATTGTGAGCAGGCCTGACTCATGTTTCCTTCTTGCTGGGATGTTCACAGAGCCAACGTCCTGGAAGGCGGGGACCCAACCTTCCCGCAGCTCACAGCGTCCCCCCACAGCATGGACAGCATGCTGCCCTCTGGAGAAGGTAACTATGTCCCGCAGGGGCATCGGGGCTTGCCCATGAGTAGCTGCTTGTGGCCAGCATACCATCCCCCCAAGGATTTGGTGTCCCCAGCGACCATATTTTATGGAACCAGGGAGGCCTCAAGGGGATGAGCGCTAACCACGTGGTCATTTCATCTTCTCTGCTGAGCCTGGAAAACCCGGAGCTTATTTTGCCTTTCTTGAGGCTGCCTGCACCCTGGAAGCCCTTGAAACAGCAAAGTCCTTGCTCCTCTTGCGCTTTCCCTCTGTGTTGCGTGAAGTGCTTTTTGTTGACTGTGACTGGCTCCTGGGGTGGGAGGAGGGTGGTGTCAGCACTGGGGTATGTGCCACACCCAGTGGGGCTCCTTCCCTGGCTTGGCTCTAGCCCCTGGGTTCTGCGCTTGACTTATCCTTCCACGGGACCACCTCTGCTTGCTTGGCTGTCTTCATTCCCTACCTCTCCATCAGTGACTCCTACATCCGGTCTGTCTCCGGAGCTCTAGGTCTGTCTCTCCAACTGCCTCCTGGACAGAGCCACCAGGAGTCTCAAAGGCACCTGAAATTCGGCATCTCCAAACCGATTCTCTGCACTCCCTCATCTGGTTGGTTAAGCCAGAAACCTTGACAACTCCTTCTCGCCCATTGTATCTGAACACGAAATCCTGTCCCTTCTACTTAGGGACTTAGACTTCCATCGCCCTCCCATCTGTCATCTGGATTATTACAGATAACTTTCTAACCCTAGTCTCACTACCCGCCCGCCACCAATCCCCTTCTTCCACTATAGATCATTCTCCATGCAGTGGACTTTCCAATAACCCAATCTGAGTGCCCTTTCTGTGTCAAGTCCCTTGGCACTCCTCATCGTCCGTGGATACTGTCCAAATGCTACATGGCATCCCAGGCCTTTTCTGATCTGATTGGTACCTGTCTTCAGTCTCATCTATCACTCCTTTATCATCTTCATGATGAGTTTCTTGGAGTCATCTCCCCAGTTTTGTCCTGCCTCGGTGGTCTTACATAGATCAGTTGCTGTGCGTGGAATGCCTTCCCCTCCTTACCTCTCTGCCAAGCTAATTTATACTCCTCTCTCAAGACTCAGCTCAGAGTTCAACTTTTCCAGGAAGCTGCACTTGGCCCTGGATGAGTGGGGTGCCTTGTGCTTCCCTGCCAAACTTACCACACCTTGTTTCAGCCATTGTTCTTGTCTGTCTCCCTGTTAGACAGTGAGCTCCTTGAGGGCAGAGATGCTGACTTGTGAGGCTGGCCGGCACTACAGTGGTGGTCAGGAAACAGATGTTGAGTGCCAGAGGGGAATTAAATGCTTTGCCTTGGCTTCTGATCCTGGAAGCCAACTTGAGCTCTCTGCTAGAATGCCTTTTCCTGACAAGCTATGGCCCTGCTGTCCTCTAGGTCATAACCCTAAGGTTGAACTTCAAGTGGATCACGAGATGAACTGGTTTTAACTGATAATAGCATTTCTTCCTCGGTTCCCCTTTCCCACTCTCAGATTCCTTTGTTGTAGGTGGCCCAAAGAGGACCCACCCCACTGTTCCAGGGATTCCAGGGGGAACCAGGGCTGGGGCAGGCAAAATAGGTCGAATGATTGCTGAAGAAATCATGGAGATCCACAGGCAAGTAATATCTTCTAGTCGCTCCCTTAAACCAGTGGTTCTCAATCCAGGGCCTTTTGCCTCCCCCTCAAGGGATGTTTTGTAATGTCTGGAGACACTTTTGGTTGCCATAACTGGGTAGGATGTTGCTGCTAAACATGCAATGGATAGACACCAGGGATGCAGCTTGCTCAACATCCTGCAGGACATGGGACTGCCTCCCCCCCAGTCTCCCCCGACCCCCAACGAAGAATTTTCCAGTCCAAAATGTCAGTAGTGTCGAGAATGAAAAATCTTGCCTTAAAGAAGCAAAACCCAAACAGGCCAGAGTTAAAGGAAATTTTCTTACTACTAAGGAGCTAACAAGGACAGATGAACATGGACATCACAGGACTACAGGAGAGCGATGACAGCCGGTGACCTGGGCCTTAACAAGACATTCACTGCTTCTAGTCAAAAAGCTGCCTGGCTTTAGTAATAGAGACCAAGCATTTCAGTTAGTAATAGAAGCTCTCTTGAGAGGGCTTCTTTTCCATATGAAAGACAGCAGAAGCAATTTACCTGGGTTTGAGTTCTGGGCCTCTACTTAGCTGTGCTTAAGAGATTCACTTAGCTTTTTGGTGTCTGTTGAGCTAAACCATAAAAGGGGGCAATAACTGTATCTCTCAAGGATTGCCCTAGGAGTGAGAGAGATCTCCGGGAAGTTCCTACAACAGAAACTGACAATAGTGTGTGCTCAAACACTGTTAATTACATCTAAGTCTTTAACAGCAGTGATTGAGAGGGAAGCAGTTATAAATTCATCTGAATTTGGGGAATCGAAAGGAGGGTAGTAACCAGATCCTTAGGAATGCACACTTAATGGAACATAGGAGAAGGGAAAAATTATTCCCTCCTGCCATGGATTTTCTCTCAGGAGAACTGAAAGCTGGTCTTGCTTTCTCATTAGCCATAGAGGAGGCTCTTATCCCAGTGGGTAGAATAGTTCTGTTCCAACCCTCTGTGAATGATGGGTATGGCCCCTTGAGTCTACTTCAAGATGTGGGGCAGTGTGCAGTGATAATCAGAATCTTACCAACCACTGATAATGATGCTTGAAACCACCCAAGAACAGTAGAAAACAGTCCTTGACGTCAAGGATCTTACAATCTTTGAGAAGTCTGTTTTCTTTATGATCACACAAAAAAGGGAGAGTGCATGAGCTGAAGCAGGGAAGGGAGATTGCTAAGAAGTTTAGACAGGGGGAAAAAAAATTGTAAGAGCCCATTCATTGTAGGAGGCTGAGCAGATGTCCAAAGTGTTGTGCTAATAAGCATTATGGAAAGTTAGACTAGAATAGGAAGAGACGAAGGTGAGCATTAGTAAGTTTGGTAAGCTTACTAAGTTTTTAGTAAGCAATTAGTACCCATCTGTGTGTTCTAAGAGTGCATGGTATATAGCTGTAACCTACCTTTGAGGAGCTTATGATCCAGGAGAGAGAAAGCTTATTCACTCCCAACTCTACAGAACTGGGCAATACAGGCCAATGGCCAGAAGGCTACTAGGCAGTGGAGGGAGGGGTACTTGGGTAACCCACAAGTTGCATTCATCCACGTAGAAGCTAAAGGCCTGGTGGTCACACAGCTGCCATCATACTCGAGCTTCACCGTTAGGCCATGGCTTCCTTTCCTGAGGTCCTTGAGCCTGGCGGGCATATATGTGGATTTACAGTTCTAAGACTTTTTCTCTCTGTTTATCTACTATACTGAGAAACATACTAGCTGAGAGCACTTGGACCCCTTTTTCATCACCTGTTGCTTTAGAAGGTTGCTTTAGAAGGACAGCTGCTGCTGCTGCTACCACTACTGCAAGGCTACTTTCTAGGTGTGGCTGAACCACCCTGGCACATTCCATTTCCTTAGAATATTCACTAGATAAAAAGTGTTTGTAGGGAAGAGGCTAAGTCACTTGCTGTGGGTTCTAGCTCATGGTATGCAAAAAGCTACAGGGAGAACTTCTAAGGCCCCCTCCAACTCTGAGATCTGGATACTGTAAGAAATGAAACTGGCCACTCACCTGAAACTCAACCACCTGAAATGCAAACCCTAATCCGAGGGCTTTGTCAGGGAGATGCTAGGCTCCAGGGTCTGCATTCTAGATCAGGGCCTGTGGGATAAATGCAGCTTCTCGCCTGTTTTTGTATATATCATGTTTTACATGTTTGCTTCTTTGCGAGAGAGAGCTTGTGGGTGCGCCCACAAGTGGGGGAGGAGCAGAGAGAGAATGAGAGAGAATCCCAAGCAGGCTGCACACTGTCGGCACGTGGGGCTCCAGCTCACAACCATGAGATCATGACCTGAGTCGGAATCAAGAGCCAGACGCTTAACCGACTGAGCCACCCAGGCGCCCTAAATATAATTTTATTGGAACACAGCTACACTCACTCATTTCCATATGGTCTATGGTTGCTTTCAAGCTACAATGGCAGAAGTGGATAATTGTGACCAAGACCATATGTCCTACAGAGCCTAGAATAGTTAGTTTGATCCTTTATAGGAAAAGTTTGCCAATCCCTATTCTGGGTCTTCATCCTTCTCCTTACCCCCACCCCTCACACACCACTGAAGAAAACGAAAGGCAAAATAACTAACTCCTCTTTTCTCTGACAGAATAAGAGGGTCATCGCCTTCCAGTTGTGGCTCCAGCCCGTTAAATATCACAAGTACACCTCCCCCTGACGCCTCTTCTCCAGGAGGCAAAAAGGTAAGGCTGATGACTCTCAGACTAAGGCCCTTCTAAATCCGGAGAGCCTCTTGCCCAAGTTGAAATACTGGGGGTGGGAGTAAATAATTAGTGATGGTTGCTGCAACAACGTGGACGCTCTTTTCCTTTTAAGTAAATGCATCTATATGAGTTGAGGTAGAATGCATACCGGTGGAGTTAGGGAGGCTTGCTGACATCCTTAGACGATTTATTTCATGTGAATGCAGGAAGGCAGAAAGGATGTTCTAAGGAATGGGGAGGCCACCACACTGAGGGAGTATTTCAAGAGCTCCCATGAAGAAAGCATTAGTGAGTGCCTTGCACCGAAAACTATCTAGTTCTTTACCCAAGAACTGTCAAGGGAGAAAAATATCCTCAGTGTCCAGGGCAGGCACTGGAAATAGGAATACTACCAGAAGCAACTTTGGTGCTGTGGAAGCCAAACCATGCCTTTGCAGCTGCAGAATACCTGGGGGATCTGCTACCTGGGTTTCCTGTGATGTGACAGCACAAGAATTTTATGTCACCAGCCCTCATGAAGAGTTGGCTAGAAGACTGCACTATAAACCACTCTTTTGTTTCCATCTTTGCCAGATAATTTACAAGTGTAGGGGCCATCTTAATTGTAAATCATAAATGCATTTATAGTGCCTGATGTCAACATAGGTTAGGATAATCCAAGGGCCAGCATCTTTGGACATAGATCATCCTTCTCCTGTCTCCCAAGACATACAGAGAGAAAGAATATTAGTAATTTACACAGACAGGACTCCTAGAACACAAATTGTATCAAGCGCAGGACATGGGTTTTCAAAACTGCATTCCTCAGAGGCTCAGGTTACCAGGAGCTGTGGTGCTGGCAGGTGGGATGGGGCAAGGGCAGTTGGGGGAATGGAGAGGGTAAGGGTAAGGTCGGGACTCTTGCTTCTACCAGGGCAGCTTTATTTTATATATGAATCTTCTGTAAAAATTTCTATTTGAAAATAAGTTTCCAAACCCGATAAAGGTTTGAAAGGCAATTAATGGGTAAGAGTGGTCAATGAAAAACCCGAGCCTGAAGCCTGGCTTTGCCATGTGCTAGCTATGTGCCCTTGTATAATTATTTAGCCCTAGTTCTATAGCCTACTATAGGTTAGGACAGCCAGCATCTTGGCACATTAAGCCCTGTTATAAGGTAATATATGTGAAAATTCCTGGCCTTTGTTAGACTCAGAAAATAGCACCAGTGGATGAAGCCTAGGCTTGGCACATCCTCAATCCCTGCTTGCAGGTTTTGCTCTTAGGTCTGTTCTATCCCAAGATCCTCCATCCATATTGGGTCCAACATCTCCTTAGGGTGGTCTCCCCTTCTCTGCTTCTCACTTCAACTTTTAGACCTTTGACTTCCTGGTATTACCAAGAATCCCGCTACTCTGTTTTGAAAGGTTATCACTCCAGTAGGTGCTTAAATATTACTCAGGGAACTTACACATTTTCTTCTCTTAGTCTAACAACTTTATAGGTGACAAAATCTAAGTTCCCAAATATTAAATGCTGGGCTAATCATTTAACAAGTATAGGCCAAAACTTAAATTCAGGTCTCAACTGTTGATTCTTTTCACACCAACAACTGCAGAGATCCAGAAGTGTACTCTACATCACAATGCCCCAAGTATTTTGGAGGCATTTACGGAAATTTTTGGGGGGGGGGGGGGAGGGCGGGGGGGCTTATAAAAATGGGAAGAAATTCTGAATAGGAGTCCTCAGCAACAGGACTTATAAGAGCAGCTTAAACAAGATGGAGTTAGAAATGACAGCAGCATTGTGCCAAAGCCATGAGAGTAAAGGTGGCCCCAGGCTTCCAGCCCTTCCCAGTCACTTTCAAATTGGGCAGGTCCAAAAATGAGCCATTCAGTTTGACAACTAGTTCATTCAGAGTCAAGCTTAAAAAGTGAGGCTCTAAGTGAACCTCCTCGGTCCAGGGAGAGTCTGGACATCCAGAGGCGTAAGGTAGGTTCAGATAAAGTGGCAGCTCCCCTAAATATCATCTGCATCTGCAGTCTTTTTTTTTTTTTTGGAGGGCAGGGGAGAGGTGTTGAGGGGGGAAGGACCTTTTCAGGGGTCTCCCAAGGCCAAAACTATTTTCATAATGTAAAACTTTTTTTTCTCCCACTGTTAATACAGGAACTGACAGTGCAAAAGCAGTGTCGGGTAAAACTGCTGGTGCTTTTGCAAAAATCACGGCAGTGGCACCAAACTGTACTAGTAGTCACTGTAGTCTTCAGCATCAACTCACAAAAAAATAAATTTGCAAGCCAGTTTTAGAATGTCCTTAATAAGCAGTAAAAATACCGCATAAAATCCTGGAGTCAATGTTTTCATGCTGATACAACTGGGAAATGTGCATGAACTATGTACTGCCCTGGTTGCCTCAAAGGAAAGCACTTGCATGACCAAGTTACGAGCTAAACAAATTGCTTTTGTCATAGCATAGACCATTTTCACTACTGCAAACTGCGGTTATTCAGACTTGAGTATTTAGAGACATTTTCTTGAAAATGTACATGAGTGCAAGGAAAACAACTGACAGTGTTTGTTGCCAGTGAGAAAATTTTAGCTTTCAAGCAAAGATTAGAGTTTTTGGAAAACTTGTATCTGCTACTTTGAGCTCACCAGTTTCCCGGAATTTAAAAGGTATTTCTGCCGATAGAGGCAATATTAAGGATGGTGATGTTTTGATGTATGGTGAAACGTGTCAATATTTAGATCTGCCTGACTCAGCCAGTATTTTCCAAATGACCAATGCAAAATCATGCAAAGGTACACCGATGCATTTTTATATACTAGAGTACAAGAATTTCACCGATAAGTTTCAGATTCCACGTTGTACCTAATCTTTAAGAAACTTCCACTTGAGTCTTGATATAGAATCATCAGAATACCAAAGTTATTTGAAAAGACTATTCAAATATACCTCTCTTTTCCACCAAACAACATCTAAACAGGAAAAGAAAATGAGAATCCAGTTAAATCCAGTTAAGCCAGACATTTGATTTAAAAAAAAAAAAAAAAAAAAAAATTTCTGAACTTTTGTTGTTTTAAAAAAGCTATTTTTCATTAAAATGCTATTCAGGTTAACATATAATAGGTTTATTAGATTTAAAAATTTTTAGTTGTAACTTCGCATATAGGAAATATTGATAAATACAGCATACATAAACACATGGTCTTTGGAGTTTTCAATTTGTAATGCCACCTACTGGCAAGACTCGCAATCACTGCCTCCTTGGAAATCTAATCAGCTGCTGAGGTTTTAGTCCTTGGCCTTCAAGAATCATGTGAATAGTGTGATCCAAGGTAAACAAATGCTCTAGGGATTTTACTCGGTCTTTAAATTGCCTGTGTGGGCTGAATCATCCAGAGAAAATAATTTGGGGTAGAGGTTTATCTTACTGTGACCATTCCTAATACCTTCCTGTTTGAAATCCTCGAATAGGAAACTGAACATTTCTCCCCCCCCACCTTTCTCTTTTCAACATGCTTTGTTTTCTTGATGATCTTGAGTCCAATACTGATTAAAACTGTTAATGATACAAAAACTTCACTTTTTGTTCGTAGATTTTAAATGGAGGGACTCCAGACATTCCTTCCAGTGGCCTACTACCAGGGCAGGCTCAGGAAAACCCAGGTTATCCATATTCTGATAGTTCTTCTATTCTTGGTAAGTAGCATTATTACTCATTTCCACTGTCAGAAGCTTGCACAACATCTGGCACGAAGTCAATTTTAAGAAATGAATAAAACACACTAGTTCTAAACTAGTTTAAAATTTGTTTAAATCTTTACTTCAAAGTTCAGTTTAGTGGTTGAGTTCAGGTAGAGATTCCAGGTTTGTCTCTGGAACTCAAAAGGAGACTCCAGCAGCCTAGAGACAGCCATTTTCCCATGTAGGCCAGAAATCTTCAGTGGGAGAGCTGCTGAAGGTTCAGAGATAAAGCCTGGAAGGATGATCAATAAGCATTTCAGAGGGTATTAAAAGTCATGAAGTGATAAAGAGTTTGTTTCTCCCATCTCCCCCATCTTTTTCTCCATTTGTCTTTCCAGATCTTTTTTTTCCTAAATCCCTACCTTCCTATTTGTCTTTCCTTCTGTATCTCCCTCCTTGTAACTGGTTATGTCAGAATATTAAAATGAGGTCAACTCCAATACTTTTTATCTTTATTGCATTTTCAGCACTTTGTTTCTAAAAACAAAGTTGGTTATTCTGAGACACAGCAAAGTTTAAAAAAAAAAAAAAAAGGCAATGCAGCCCCAACGCAGTCTTTCTCACCATTCTCCCCTTACTGTTATGCACTACTAATATTAAACATGCTTTGGGATTATGACTGACCAGTCTTCCTCTTCTCCCACAGGTGAGAACCCTCACATAGGCATAGACATGATAGAAAACGACCAAGGCTCAAGCAGTCCCAGCAATGATGAAGCAGCAATGGCCGTCATAATGAGTCTCTTGGAAGCAGATGCTGGGCTGGGAGGTCCTGTTGACTTCAGTGACTTGCCATGGCCGCTGTAAACACTACATGTTGCTTTGGCAACAGCTACAGTATCAAAGTGCATTACTGGTGGAGTTTTACAGTCTGTGAAGCTTACTGGATAAGGAGAGAACAGCTTTTATGTACTGTCCTCATAAAAGCCACCTCAGAGCCATTGATACAAGTCAATCTTACTATGTGTAACTTCAGACAAAGTGGAACTAAGCCTGCTCCAGTGTTTTCTCATCATTGATTATTGGGCTAGCTGTGGATAGCTTGCATTAATTGTATATTTTGGATTCTGTTTGTGTTGAATTTTTTAATCATCGTGCACAGAAGCATCATTGGTAGCTTTTATATGCAAATGGTCATTTCAGATGTATGGTGTTTTTACACTACAAAGAAGTCCCCCATGTGGATATTTCTTATACTAATTGTATCATAAAGCCGTTTATTCTTCCTTGTAAGAATCCTTTACTATAAATATGGGTTAAAGTATAATGTATTAGACAGTTAAATATTTTTAATAAATGTTTCCCTTGTTCTATAAATACTGTTTGTGCTACAGGGCTGGATCAACTTTCTACAGTGGGTTTTTAAGGACAAGCCACACCCATAACATTTACAGTGCCTTTCTGGCCTTCGTAACAAACGTAGGACTTAGAGAATGTCCCTGTGTTAATAGCTTAGCTACACTGTTAAAATAATTCCTCCCCAAATAGTTGGCAGTTTTATGTGAGTACAATGTTACTGCTTAAACACATATTTCAAATCCTATGAAATTACAGAGTCAAGAGTAGGTGTAGCAAATGGGCTTATTTCCTACAACTCCTCTCTGCTCATGGTTGTATAGCTTCACACAGTAAGTAACCCCTGACCCAAAGCATTTTTGCTTCCTTCGTGAATTGGGCCACAGAGTATTTTTTTCAAAAGAATTTGCACAAATAGTTTGCTAAGAGGAACAGCACAGTATAACGGACAAAGCACCAAACCAGTGTCAGAAATGGTCTCCGAAACCTAAGGTTCTCCTATAACCTAGTAAAGCCATCACTCTTGAGGTTAGGTTTGACTAGAAAATGTTCTTTTTTTTTTTTTTAGCTCAAACACTGCTTCGGATTTAGTAGGGAATCTAAGTGCTTCATCGCACATCAACCAAACTGGAGGTCCATGAGCTACCACTAGGACAGGAAATCTATGAGACTAAGGGATCTGGTCAAGAGGGTTATAAACTTGATGAGAAACATTAAAACAATGGAATTTTATTTTGATGAAAAACTCGAGTTTACAATCATTTAGTAAATGAAGAGCAAACACTTCATTTTCCTATCCCATAACTCTTAAGAAAAAAAAATTAGTAAATAAATATCTGAACAGATAAAGGGTAAGGCAGACTGGATGTTCACACTTCCTGCATGTGACTCACTGTAAAAGGGCAAGAACAGCACTGGAGATAAGATAGATGGGGCACTGAATCTCATCCTAATCATTCAAATAAGCCCAATGATAAATACTCATTTTTTTTTTTGCTCATCATGGGCAGCAAACTATACACATTTTACTGAAGGAATACTTTGATAGAAGCACTTATTTCAGTTATATTGTGCATCACAACTATAAAAATGGCTTGGACAGTTCCATTTAACCACCATTTATAAAGTGCAACTATGTAATATTCTACATTTTACCTGGGGTGTGATGAGTATCAATCTAAGCTGAAAAGACCCCAGCTGCCAATTTTCACCACTTCTGAAAATATCTAGATGTGTGAAAAAGGACAGTCCCCCATACAAAGAACCAATTTCACAAACCTACTGGTAAACAAATACATTTATATAACTGGAACCTCAGGATGCTAGAGTTGTATTCATTTAAAAAACCATTCAGCTACCTTTGGTCTTTAAAAAAGCCTCCACTGCAATATCCTAAACATTGTTATGTGCATCTCACGATGAAGAGCGTGGCCTTGTAGTGCAGAATGAGGAGAGCGCGACGTCACCGTGAAGGGTAGCATGCGATGGTTTCAAGGAACATCAGCATCACAGCATTGGATTCTGTGCATCAGGATCGAGGTCATTGTTGCCAGAAGGCGGGTGCATCGGGAGAATATCCAGCTCGTCTACTTGTGGAGTTGGGTGCATGACTACCAGCTGGTCCTGGGGAATGTCTGCGGCAGCTGCTGCAAGGTTGGTGATAGATTTGCTCTTTACACACTGAAAGTCTACATGCCGACTCTTTCCTTCTTCCTTCTCCCAAGACATTCGAATAAAGGGTCTTTGGACATAGTTGTAAATCACTTCTGGGCGACCCCCAGGCCTTTTCTTTACTTTTTCTTTGTAGGTAGGATAACCTGGAGGAGAGAAAGATTTTAAAAACTGAGGATACACACACACACCCACCCCTGTACACTTCTCGCCAAAGTTAGCCTACAGAGGGCTTTTCTGCCGTAGTTCCTGAACAAACAGAAATTAAAGAAGGGAAACCAATATTCTATCTCCTTAGTCATCAGTTCAACAGCCAGAAACTGAAACCCTACAGATACAATTCATACAGGTTTCTCCCATCCTCTCCACTCAATACACCAACCACCAGAAAAACATTCATAAAGTAAAAGCATGGAGGGGATAGGTCCCAAATACAATGGCATGTAATGGAGTGCATTTTGGGCTCTACCTGTGTGTCCTTAACATTGCTGAACCTTTCCCTTCACAGGATTATCTTGCCTCAAGTCCTGCAATTTATTGCCACATTAGCCTTCTAATTTCCTTAAACCTAAATCTCCTCTTTATATTGCTTTGGGTTTTTTGTTGTTGATGATGATGTTAAAAGATAAAGAGCCATAGAGCTCTCCAGCTTCACTGGTTCTAAGTACACTTCTGCACATAGGTCAGCAAAGACACTTCTAGTTTGGGAAAAGTTTCAGTCATTTACCAGGAAGGTAATTTTTCCAAAAACATACACTTCTTAGAAGCTATTGTAAGTCCCCTCCTTCTCTCCTACTAGCAAGAATTGCTAGTTTAGACCAGGGACTGGCAAACATTTTCTGTAAAGGGCCGGACAGTAAATATTTCAGGCTCATTTTAGCTTGGATTTCAACTACTCATCTATGCCACTATAAAAAGTGAAATCAGCCACAGAAATATGTAAACGAATGAGCATGCCTATGTTCCAATAAAAAACTTTATAAAGAACAGACAATGGAAGGAAAAACAACAGGCAATGGGCAAGATTAAGCTCATGGGCCACAGACCATACATATCAGAATCAGGAAAAACTAGGGAGAACCTGGGTAGCTCAGTTGATTAAGCATCCAACTCTTGATTTCAGCCCAGGTCATGACCTCATGGTTCAAGAGTTTGAGCCCCAATCGGGGTCCGTGCTGATGGTGCGGGACCTGCTTGTGATTCTCGTCTCCCTCTCTCTCTCTCTCTCTGCCCTTCCCCTGCTCATGCTCGCTTTCTCCTTAGCTAAATAAATAAATATTTACATCAGAAAAAACTAGAAAAACCTCATACACTAGGGTCTCTATAATTATTGCATAAAGGATGTATGTAGGCATCATTGGTAGCTAGTATATTTAGCCATGTATGGAATGTGCACGTACGTGGCTCAGGGGCAAGCAGGGCTAAAAACCTTTTCAAGACCTTCTGCAGGATGTCGTTTCACACTCCCAATCAATTACCATTTGAAGGGCAGCTCTAGAGTTCAGAAAGGTCTCCAGATCTATTCCTTTGTCCTTGATTCCTCTTGGACTATTAGAAAGTCTTTTAAATTCCTATCTCACCATATTTCAATCTGTCCTCCACACAAAGTCACCACACTGACACAAGTGTAATATTACAGCCTTGCTTAAAAACTACCAATGGCTGGGGCGCCTGGGTGGCTCAGTCAGTTGAGCATCCAACTTCGGCTCAGGTCATGATCTCACGGTTCGTGGGTTCGAGCCCCGCATCAGGCTCTGTGCTGACAGCTTGCTCAGAGCCTGCAGCCTGCTTCGGATTCTGTGTCTCGCTCTCTCTCTACCTCTCCCCCACTCATGCTCTCTCAAAAATAAATAAATGTTAAAAAACCCTCCCAATGGTTTCCTCATGCTTCAAGGGAAAGTCCATAGTCCTTAGCATAGTATGCAAGGCTTTTTTACAACCTACTTGTCATCAGGCTTCAGCTCAAGTATGTCTGCCTTAGGGAGGCCTTCCTCAACCTCCTAATTTACAGTAGCTTCCAGGTGCCTTCTTTCTAGCTTTGAAATCAAACAGCTAAATTCCACTATTTACAAAATGACAGAGAACACCACACACTGGTGAAGCAAATGTGTGAGCAATTCCACTGTTTTTAAGCCCAAAGTCTCCTCCCCTTCCTGCAAACACCCTATTTTTGGTTGTTCTTTCCCAAATGTCTCAGCAGCCCATTACTGTCATCTCCAACAGCTCAACTGGTCACTGATCAACACCACTATCAGCATCACAAATATACTGAGAGAGCACTATGTGCAAGGCCCTGTTTTAAGTGGTTTTCCTGTATTGGTTCACTCTATCCTCATAATAGCCCTATAAAGTACTTATTAATGCTCCCATTTTACATGAAGTAGCTGAGGCAAAGAGAAGTTAAGCACCCTGGCCAAGGTCATACAACTATTAAGTCACAGGATTTAAACACACAAGCAGTGTGGCTCTAGAACCTTTCATCTTTACACTTTGCCATATTATACCAAGGGAAATACTTTGTTCTTAGTAAGGGCACTTAAAAGTATCTGACATGACATCTGGAAAAATCTATTTAAATCACAAAGTAAAAGCATCTAAAAATGTACGCATTTAAGAAGATGAAATAAGTTTGAAATTTGTATTTAATGTGAAAATAAGTTAACTATTATTATACCTTAAGAACCAGTAAGTTACTAATATGCTTTTACATCCATTTTCAGAAAGTGGTTTTTAGTTCTGTTCGGCTTTGAGGAGCTCAATGATCACGACTGGGCAAAGAGCTCTGCCAATCTTATGGGAACATGTACACGTGTGCCCAAACATACTATATGGGCTCAGTCAAAAATCATCAAGGTGACCTATGGCAGAAAAGATAAATTCATCTCTCTATATTGTTAGGGGATCTTACGGAATAAATAATTTCTAATGGCTTTCTATCTTCTCAGATAAAGGAAGCTAACATTTGTTATTTATAGGTCTACTGCATGAGCATTCATCTAGTAATCACTTGAGTTCTTCTCAAAGTATCTATTTCTCAAACTCTACTCCAAATGGGATTCAATTTTTAGCCCTTTTTTTTTTTTAAAGAAAATTAATAGAAAATAATGAAAATGTCTTACCTTCTATTCCCAATCTAATCTTCTTAAGACCTCTTTCCTTCAAAACTGATTTGGCCACATCTCTGTTTTCAATGTACTTGAAAAATCTATATAATTTTGTGCTATAAATAACTGGAAACAAAAAAGAAAACACCAAAAATATTTTCTTAATAAAAATCAAAGTACTTGGAGATGAACTTAAAATTATCTCCATCTTCAAAGGGGCCTGACAACCCTATAAGCCCAAATCATGGATGCAGTGATGCGGAAGGGTGACTAGCCAACATGACAGGACAATTCAGTACAGTTAATGAATAAGCAAATGTCTACTTAAGTTGAAACCAGAAAAGCTTTAATAACCAATCAGGTAACCCAATCCATAGGAAGAATCTCCTTCTGAAAGACTTATCATATACAAACTTACTAGAATGGGATCTGCCCCAATTTCTTCAAATAAGAGAACGAAAAGATAGCAATATCACATCATTATCAAGCAGCCCAACTCAAGGACTTTGCTGTAATGCCTATAAGGCCTTGTCTGGAAGGGGAAAAACTGCCTCGTCAGAAACTATAAAATGGATACATCTTATATTTCACGGATTGAGCAACTATTAATAATTCCCCAAAAAGGCAAAGACCCTCCCCACAAACTGTTTCCAATTCAGGCGAACAGCCCCATTTACTACTGATGTTAAAAAATGGCAGATTCGAGCATGTTCTGCCTAGGTTAGTCTGTTTAGAGCAAACTGGCTTTGCAAAGGACAGACATTCCACTGACAACATGTTGAGTCTTCCAAATGTGCTGGGAACTTCAGGGAGTTAGAGTGATGGACCTTCCTCGCCTTCTCTCTTTCAGGTGGAGTTATCTCCCTTAAAAGGTGAACTGCAAAGGTTTTTTCAAAAAAAGAAAAACACACTCACAAACCAAACATGCTGGTTTAAGAGCCAATAAAAGGAAAATACGTATATAGATGCTACTCATGGGGTAAATTTGTGATTTACATCCTTAAGATTACTGGTATTTTAAAACAAAAATTTGCTGACATCTCAGAATGAATGGTGTATGTCACATTTAGGAAAATCACGCTGAAGAGGCTGTGTTTCCTCAAATCAATCTTCTTTAGTTTGGAACATCTTAGCACAAAATGAAATATATTTAAGCAAATTAAGTAAAAATGTTTTCAGTCCTCTTTAAGCTTCCAAGCTGAAGATGAAAAACATGAAAACAAACCAAAGAACACGTTGGACATGGAAAGTTCAACAACTCAGAGGGAAAAGCCAGGTCAACCATAGTTCTTCTATCACTATCATGTCATTTCTATGTTCTATAGCTGGCTCTATACTTTCTAGTATATCTCTTTTAATCTTTGTTAGCCTTTCATTTTTCCTGTGTTTTGCTCAACTTGTTATTCCACATATTATTACAGAAAACTGTCAGAAAACAAGCTAGGAATGAGGAAACACAACAGAAATGGCTGTTACTACAACTGTCCAGAGAAGAATCACAACACTAAGAGTATCATGCAAAGGGAGCATCTCAATGTAAACTCTGAAAAGAGCTTCTGTAACTTATGTTAAAATAATCTTTTGAATATCTTCAAAAAGAATACCACTTGGGGACTGTTTTGTTTTTAGACAAGGATAAGTAAAATGAAAAAATCAGAGACTAAGGCATTCTGTAAGTTTCTATACTCCTGTATTTTTCACTTAAACCCTAATCTTCACCAAGTCAACATAGACTGGAGTACAGAAGAAGGTGCTGGGTTCTTTTATCTAGTTCCTCAAATCATTCTTTTAGCTCTATCTTCTCAAACCTATAAAACTGCTCAATAATATTATATTGGGTTCATCAAGAAAAGTAATATAAATTTTCTAACAACAAAAAAATCAAAAGGCTCATATCAGGGAAAGTTTAAAAGTCTATTAAGGAAAAAGTCATTGTTAATTCTCAAGATAAGCTGTTTTGGCCAGAAATACCTAACTATAGTTCCACAAAGCTTTCTGAAGGATCATTATATCCTCCAGAACACATATATGATACTAAAAAGGGAATATCTTAGAACTTAAAATCACCCTAGAAATCAATGAGTTGAAGCTTCTCATTTTATATATGAATAAAAATTAATCTAAAAAAATCAGCTGATTTTTTATAATCTACTAACTCCAAGATCTACTTCTGTAGAAGGCTTCTTTCTAAATGCAAAGAAAAAAAATCCATCAAGATCAGGATACTCAATAAAGAGCAAACCATTTCTGTGCATGACAGGCATTTTGTAAAGGGCCACAGAGTAAATACTTTGGGCTTTGCGAGCCATGCGGTCTCTGTCGCAACTACTCAACTCTGCCACCGTAGCGCAAAAGCAGCAAAAGACAATACATAAAACTATTCATGAAAACAGGCAATAGGCTGGATTTTGGCCCACAGCCCATGGTTTGATGACCTGGTGTAGGTAAGAATTCAATGTACTTTCTTTATAAAAACTGTCCTTTGATCAGTATTATAAGATACAGAGAGAATCTATGATGACTCAAGAGAGAGAAAACATGCCACAACACTTACTTTGTGAATACTCTTCTCCCATCTGTGGTGGATACTCTTCATCCCAATCAACCACATCATCATCTGTAAGCACTACTATGTGGCATTCTCGCTCCCCACTCTGGGCACTAGCTACCATGAGAGGCAGGATCATTTCTTCCAGATAAAATTCAAACTGTCTACGAGCACCATCATTTGATAACTCATGCATTAGGGCACCTGAAACGAAACCCACAAAAATACCTTGATTTTTTTGATGACTGACGAGTAAAAGAAGAGCAGAAGGAATACACACACACAACATCCAACCCTACAGACAAAATAATAGTGGTTATTATTTTGTCAAAACTTTTCCTAGGGGCCCTCTGGGTGGCTCATTTGGTTAAGTATCCGACTTCAGCTCAGGTCAGGATCTCACAGTTTGTGGGTTAAAGCCCTGCACCGGGCTCTGTGCTGATAGCTCAGGGACTGCAGCCTGCTTTGGATTCAGTGTGTCCCTCTCTCTCTGCCCCTCCCCTGCTTGTGCTCTGTCTCTCTCTCGCTCTCAAAAATAAACAAACATTAAAAAAAACCTTGGAGGGCGCTTGAGTGGCTCAGTCGGTTAAGCGCCCAACTTGGGCTCAGGTTATGATCTCACAGTTCGTGAGTCTGAGCTCCACATTGGGCTCTGTGCTGACAGCTTCGGATTCTGTGTCCCCCCCTCTCTCTCTCTGCCCCTCCCCTAGTCACACTCTGTCTTTCTCTCAAAAATAAATATTTAAAAAAAAAAATCTTAGGAAGAGATGTTATGGAACTGTAGGATCTTACAGCAAGAAGGGCCAATTAAAAGTATCTAACACAAGCTCCATTTTATACTTCATAAGTGATCTGCCCAAGGTTATAAAACTAATTTGCAAAATTAGAATTAAATCCCCCAACCCCTCCCTAGCCCAGGGTAGTTTTTACTATATCATGTTGTCTTCTATCAATATACGCAATTGTATCTTAGGGTATATCCTAAGGATCTTTTCAGATTGTCCATATGAACTCAAATAGCTCCCACATTCCATCTCCCATGTTTTCTTTCTCAGAAAATTATTCACAAACATTAATATTTCAGTGTAGGCAAAGAAGTGAATTGATTTTGGGATAAGGAAAGCAAAAGGCTAAGTACAGACGTAACGAATAACTTCAATTTCCCAAATACACAGCCACAAACTCACCTGCATTGACCTAATCTTTTTTGTTTTTCTATGTCAATGGCAATGTCCTATCTCCTATTTAAGGCACTACTAATTCAGAACTACTGAGAGGCTTAGAGAAGGAATTAGAACTCAATCTAATCTATAGTCTCCAGAGGGAGGGCTTTTTCCCCCCAAACCATGTTGCTAATTATGTAATAGTTATTAATAATATATAATGATATAACAAATGATTAAATAAAATGTTATTATTTAGCCATGCCTCTCTCTAGGCTGGCTACTTCCCATTATGAATTTTTTTTTTTGAATTCCCTCTATAACCAAACTGCGAGGTATATAGGAAGGCTACTTCCCATTATCATTTCTTTTTAATTCCCTTTATCGTCAAACTCCTAGATATATCAACACACTGATTTTCCTTTAACTTTTGAACCAATTCCAATCTGGCTTCTACACTCAGTACTCCTCAAAACTGCTCTCAATATAGATTCCAAATGACCTGTAGATTGGTAAAAATAATGAACATCTTTAGATCATGTTTTTATTTGAATTCTCGGTTGAATCTCTTATGAGGACCATCACCCTCTTCTTCTTAAAACACTCTCTTTCCTAAGACTCTCCAAAGCCACTATCCCTGTTTTTCTTTCTCCTCTGGATGTTCTTCGATCATCTTTACCAGCTCTTTCTCCTCTAGCTGTTCATTAAATACTGATGTTTCTCAGGACAACTGTCTTTTCTTCTCCTACCTTATGCTGATAATTCCCAAATTTATTCTACTAATTCTCATCTTCTATATTCTAGATGCATTATATTCAACTGCCTTCTGAAAATCTTTACTGGGATGCCACCTCACAAGTACCTCAAACTCAATATATTCAAAAGCGAATTTAATCATATCTGCTTCTCCCTGCACTGTTTTCTAAAACTGGCCACATCATCCCATTCATTTCTCAGAATCATCTCAGAAGAGTGCGGGGCATATAATAGGTACTTAAATATTTGTAGAATAAATAAGTGAATCCCTGATTCCTCTTTGATATCCTAACTCAATTATTCCCCAAGGCTTATCAAGTCTACCTCTTAAATACACCTTGAATGGTGTCATTTCCTTCTCTGGAATATGCTAACTAAAGATAACTGCAACATCTCTTATGCCTCATGCTTTTTTGCAGTGGGACCTTGACATCTCTTCCCAGGAGGTGGAGTCTAACCCTCCCCTTTAATGTAGGCTGGTTATACTGACTTGCTTTAACCAGGGGAGCATTGCAGAGGTGACAGTGTAGGATTTGTGGTTTTGCTTCGGTCTTGGGGAATGCTCACTTTCCAAATGCTTCCCAACCTAACCTAGTGTGCAGGTTTAGAGAAGTCCAAGATGCATGAAGAGGCCACGTGTAGGTACCCTGTTTGACAGTCCTAGCTGAACTCAGTCTTTGAGTCATCTGAGTGCAGGCAGCAGACATGTGAGTGAAGAAGCTTGCAGCCTTCTACGTCACCTCAGCCCTTCAATTATTCATAAGATGAGGACTCAGACATCGTGAAGCAGACAAAAGCCACCTCTACTTGGTCTGAGTTCTTGAACCACAGAATAAAAATGATTGTACTTTATGCTATGTCTGGAATGGTCTGTTGCAGAACAATAATTAACCCGAACACACTCCATCCCCAATGCCCACCCCCAAGTCCAAGTCATCCTTAACTCTCACCAAACTACTATAAAACCTAATCACATTCCCCCAACGTTTGCTTTGGCCCCTGTGTAATTCATCTTCCCCTCAGCAGCCAAATTATGCATCTCCTCTAGTTTGAATCTGTCACGGCTTATACTATCCTTAGAATAAAAGTCCCAGATCCTCAACTTGGTCCATAAAGGTCTGTTACATGAAAAAGGAGATCACGCATCAATGTGTACCGTCCTTTAAAAAAATATTTTCTTTAAACACTACATATAGCCCATGTAAGTCTTACATATGTATATATACATCATATATATATATATACTAGACTAAATTTATATGTAGGGAATATATATATATATATATATATATATATATATATATATTCCCTACATATAAATTTAGTCTAGCCCGTATTTCTCTCCT
Source organism: Felis catus (assembly GCF_018350175.1). Lineage (NCBI taxonomy): Eukaryota > Metazoa > Chordata > Mammalia > Carnivora > Felidae > Felis > Felis catus. Next base: position 69,720,838 of record NC_058377.1, read on the forward strand.
GAACTGTAAACATGTATACCCAATGCCCCACTAAGCATTTCCACTTGGATGTCTAGTAAGGGTTTCAAATTTAACATGTCCCAAATCAAGCTTCTAAATTTCTGCTCCCTATGACGTCTCCCCCATCTCACTTAATGGCAACTCCACATTTCAAGTTAAAGTTCTCTTCTGGGGCGCCTGGGTGGCTCAGTTGGTTAAGCGTCTGGCTCTTGACTTTGACTCCGGTCATGATCTCACGGTTCGTGAATTCAAGCCCCACATCAGGCTCTGTGCTGGCAGTATGGAGCCTGCTTGGGATTCTCTCTCTCTCCTTTCCCCGGCACTCTCTCTCTGCCCCTCCCCTGCTCACATGCTGTCTCTCTCTCAAAAAAAGAAAAAGAAAGTCCTCTTCTCTCTTCCCCATCCCATATTCCGTTAGCTAGCAAATCCCACAACTCTACCATCTAACATGTCCAGAATTAGATCACCTCCCACTGCTTCCACCCTGATTTAAGCCACCACTATCTCTTACTTGAATTACAGCAACAGCGTCCTAATTATCTCTTTGCTTTTACCTTATTTCTCCTTGCAGTCCATTTCCAACACACCAGCAAAGAGTAATCCTTTTAAGCCACAGTCAGATCAGGACTACAGCACCACACAACTCTACATGAAATTCTGTGTGACCAGTGCCCCGTGAAATGGTACAACATGTCAACCTCACAGATCATATCACTCCTCTGTTCAAAACCCTCCAATGGCTTCCCATCTCACTCAGAATAAAAGCCAAAAGATAAAGGCCCTACATGACCTAGGTCCCCGCCTAACCTCATCTCCTACTACGAACACTCTAACTTCCTTTACTCCAACTCTTTGCTGCTCTCAAATATGCCAGGCAAGCTGCCTCAACGGTTGCACTCATTGTTAACTTCTGCCTGAAATTAAATTTTCCTTTCCAAGTAAGGCTTCTCTGGCTATTCTATGTCCCTTCCTTACTTCTTCCCCCTCCTCAGCACCTATCACTAACATACCATATGTTACTTGTTTACCTGGTTTATTGTGTATCTTTCCCCAAAAAGTATTAAGTTCCATTATAACAGGAAGTTTTGCCTGATTTGTTCATGCTGTATCCCCAGAACTCAAAAGAGAATGGTACAGAATGAACAGTCATCAGATAGTTGTCCAGTGAATAAATTTTGTTTTCTCCCTACTCCTCTGGCCTTATTTCTCACCTCTCACACTCCATCCCTCCACTCTCGCCACACTTCCCTTCTTTCAGTTCGTTAGGTGTGTCATATTCCTTCCAACCTGACAGCCCCTGCAAACACCTTTTCTGCTGCCTGCAACAGTCAGCATCTTATCCTCTTCACCAACCCTTTAGGGGTTAGCTTTAATGTCAAAAAGATGATCTGCCATAGTCCCTTTACCACACACTTCTCATAGCATCTCATTTCTTCACTGCATTTTTCACAGCTTTTTATTACTTGTTGAATGCCTGTCTTCCCCGCTAGACTGTAAATGCCATAAAGGCAGGGACAATGTCTTATCCATCACTTCATATTTATATTTATACTCATTCATATTTATTCTCACTCATACTACATGCATGGAACTCCTAGAAAGCTTGATTAAGAAGGGAGGGGATTATAAGTTAAGCAGTAAACTAGAAACGCATAGCTGATACTTAAGAATTAAAGAATTGGAGGGGCGCCTGGGTGGCTTGGTCGGTTAAGCGTCCGACTTCGGCTCAGGTCATGATCTCATGGTGCGTGAGTTTGAGCCCCGCGTCGGGCTCTGTGCTGACAGCTCAGAGCCTGAAGCCTGTTTCAGATTCTGTGTCTCCCTCTCTCTGCCCTTCCCCTGTTCATGCTCCTCTCTGTCTCAAAAACAAATGTTAAAAAAAAAAAATTAAAAAAAAAAAAAAAAAGAATTAAAGAATTGGAAATCCACGCTGCATAGGAAATGTCTGAAGCCATAATGATGAATGGCATCACTTAGAATAAATGTACAGATTCTGTGAGAGAGAAGGTAGCTTAAGACAGAATGCTTGGGAATTACCACATTCAAGAGATATAGGAACAGGGAGCAAGTGAGAGAATAATAAACAGAAGACCTGAAAGAAGGATGTAAAAGAGCCAAAGGAAGAAAGAGTCTAGAAGAAAGGAGTGACTTAACAGTGAAACCTAAAGACAGGGATACCAGCCAGAATTATCACTACATTTTGAAACAACATTCAAAATATTCTAGACAATTAAATAAGATATCTATCTATCTAGAGAGAGAGGGAGGGAGGGAGGGAGGGAGGGAGGGAGGGAGGGAGGAAGAGTGAGTGTTATTTAGGGGCACTTAGGTGACTCAGTTGGTTAAGCATCCAACTCTTGATTTTGACTCAGGTCATGATCTCATGGTTCGTGAGCTTGAGCCCCACATTGAGCTCTGCACTCCCTCTTGCTGCCCCTCCCTGACACTCATTCTTTCTCAAAATAAATACATATTTAAACAAGAATAAAAAAAAAAAAGTGTTATTTACAACAGAGTCAATTATCCACCAAGAATATACAAGAACCAACTGAAAAACTATTAGAAATAAAGAGAATCCTGTTAGATGGCTAAATAAATACAAATGTACAAAATTCAGTAGTTTTCTCATATGTTAGCAGTTAGAAAATTTAAACATATTTTACACACAACAAAAATACAAAATATCAAAAAATAAAGAGCAGAAATAAAAATAAAACTTGGGGCCCCTGGGTGGCTCAGTCAGTTAAGTGTCTGACTTCAGCTCAGGTCATGATCTCACGGTTTGTGGGTTCAAGCCTGGGTCAGGCTCTGTGCTGACAGCTCACAGCCTGGAGCCTGCTTCGGATTCTGTGTTTCCCTCTCTGCCCCTCCCCCGCTTGTGCTCACGCATGCGCTCGCTCTCTCTCTCTCTCAAAAATAAATAAAATGTAAAAAAAAATTTTTTTAAAGAAATAAAAATAAAACTTAGTAAACAGCAGTTGGAGGAGACGGTACAGTAAATATGTTAATTCTTCTAAAACATTAACTTCAAATAATTCCAATGAAAAACTTAAAATATTTTATTTTTTGATTGTTTTTAATGTTTATTTTTGAGACAGAGTGCAAGCAGAGGAGGGGCAAAGACAGAAGGGGGAACACAGAATCCGAAGCAGGCTCCAGGCTCTGAGCTGTCAGCACAGAGCCTGATGCTGCAAGATGGTGACCTGAGCCGAAGTTGGACGCTTAACAGACTGAGCCACCCAGGCGTCCCTTCACTTAAAATATTTTAAATAATTGTTTTTTAATATCTACAACAGACATAGGTCAGATTTGAGTCTAAGGCTGAAGATTACATAGAGAGGAAAAGACTAATGGTACTAGAGAAGATGACAAGAATTGGAATAGGGTCCTAAAAAATGCATGAGGGATAAAATAATTTACTTATTTGGCAAATGTTTATTGAGTCCTTCCTTACCATGTGTCAGGCACTATGGACACAAAGCTGGAAAGGTACAGTCCCTACCCTCAAGTTCAAACTGGTTTAATGCTACAAACTAAAAAAAAAAATAGAGCAAGACAGAGAGAGAGAAAGAACACACAGTCACTCTTGTCATTTCAGTGTCTCTCTGTTTCCATGACTCCATAAGCAGGCTCTACCTCTGATCTCCCTTTCTCAATAGCTTTCACAGAACTTTAGTTTTTTAGTCTTTGGTTGCAGTCCCATTGTGTCCTACCTACAGTGTCTTTCTTCTTGGGCCCTCTGAACTGGTGCTTTATTCAAACTTTAAATTTCATTTTCCATACCACTTTTACCCACGGATACTATATTTTCATTTCTTTTAGCCCTGGGCTTTCATTCCTGAGTTCAGCTGTGGTTTTCAAACCCTTATGTGGATTACAGTGTTTGCCTGAGAAGATGGACACTGAAGAAATTTACAGCATAGTTGGGGAGCTACTATTTGCCATAGAGTTCCTTCACTATATGGTAAGTTCTATGACAGAAGATTAAGAAGTCAGTTCCTTCCTGTACTAATCTGAACATACAATTCCTTCTGTCTGGAACATACTTTCTTTTCCCCTTCCTCCAGAAAGTTTCCTTAAGCCTCCACTCCTAAGTTAGGTATGGCTCCTATATTCTCATTTAGTACTCTATTATTTCTCTAACACCATAATATAATTTAATTGTCTGTCTTCCCCACAATACTACAAGCATCATGAAAGCAGGGACTCTGTCTTTTTGTGTTGCCTTTCACATACCTAATATTTGGTATAAACTATGTGTTCAATAAAAATGCAGAAAATGACGGATAAGCCATTAAATAAGTTATTATTAAAACATATTTGCTAATATAATTATTCACAATATACTTCCATGTAAAAATACTACAAAATAGCATGTACAATATGATACAATACTTTTTAAATTTACTTTTATTTCCTAATTTTGCTATCTTTTTTAAAAGGAAACCTTTATATAATACTATGGGTCAAGCACTATTCATTTCATCTTCACAACAACCCTGTGAAATAAGTAATATTATTGTCTCCATTTTAAAGATGAGGGAACTAAGAAACAAAGTTTTAAATAACTTGTTCCAAAAACCCAGTACTCTCTATTCAATAAACATTTAGTACTTGTATGGTTTTAAGTTAAGAGAGACAGACATCTTAGTGTAAAGTGCCATTCCAGTATACAGTTAAGACACATCTTAGCAGGAAAAAATTCAGTTTTGACTCAAGCCTACACCTACACTATCCTTTTATGTTTTTAAAAGGCCATTTTGTCTCTTCAAATTCTGTATAGTTTTAATAAAGTCTATGAGAATCTCTACATTCTAAAAAACGTGTATTACAAATACTCTAGAAACAGTTACAATAATTATTTAAAAGCCAAAAGTCTAGAAAAACCATTTGGCATGTATTTTACATAAAGACTCTTACCTTTAATTCCATAACAAATAAATGAGACTTAACAATGATGACAAGGTCTATGTCCAAAGGATTACAAAACCAAATCCACATCAATTTTTTATCTGACAGTCACCAAAATTCAACATCTAATTATATGAAATGAAATAAAAAATGGTCCCATGAATAAAAAACACAAGACATGAACTAAAAAATCTGTAATAATGCTCATGGTTTAGTAAAAACATTTTTCAAGATGTGAAAACACAGAAACTTTGCTTGTGTTTACACATGTATGCTCTACCTGTCCAACTATCTGACTTTAAACTTTTAAATATCATATATAGAGAAATGGACTCAGAGGTGGACCAGCCACTTTGTCTCAACCTACTGATATTTTTATGGAGACTTTTTAAAGAATTTTTGGCAATAATAAAGTGGTACTTAGGGAAAAACTTAATAAGGCCACATATTTTCAATGAGAGCTTAACTAAGTATGAAAAAAAAATAGCCATATTGAAGCATACAGTAGGTGCCTTAAATTTCTAAATAATATTTCCATTCCCAGTTTCTAACACACTAAACTTTTGAGAAGGTATGCCAAGCTAGTGTTGAGTTTAGGTTAATCAGGTAAAGATAACCATAAGGCTGAGATTAACAAGGTTATAACCGTGCATAGGAAACTTTTTAAGTGGCTTTCCACCACATATAGGATAAAAATATAAGAACATGAGTTTGGATTTAAAGACTTTCCATAATGTGGTTCATTTATTTATTCCCATCTCCTTCTGGTACTGATACAAAGTCTCTGCTCCAACTAGGTTGTTTTCAAAATATATCTTTTGCATCTTTATTCCAAAAATTTCAACATTAGAGTCACCTCTCTACTCTACTCTTTCTAAGTTATTCCTATTTATTCTTTACTACCTGCTTCTTCTGAACTCTTTCTCAATCCTTCTAGCCCACAATAACCTCTCCTGAACTTCTTCAACCACTTAACATCCAAGTCAACATCTGAAAATTCTCCTATTCTATTTTAACCTTTCTGTGTATTATCACCCTTCCTCACCCCACCCCAGGCATGGCAGAACAATGAGAGCGAGGGATGTTGTGGAGGTAGTGAGGGGAAAATATCAAAAAGTTAGGATTTCCAAAGTTCTAGACTCTGCTCTGAGGCTGTTGGATGTTCTCAAAGTGACTTGGCCCTTGTTATGAACTGAGGGTTAAGTATCCAGTTTAAGATATGTAATGACAAATACTGTTTTTGAGAATTATTTTTATCTTCCACAGGGGCTTAAGACATTATTTCACATGCAAAGTACAAATATAGTTAAATTTTTGGTTGATGTGATCTGAAGAGTGAAGCCAAATACCGTACTTGACCAAAGCCAGGGTTCCCAAGCTGGAAGATAAAGAGTTGCAACAAAAGACAGAGACAGGGATCAAGGAGGAAATCTGGGAGAGTCTATCAAATAATAAATACATGCATACATAAATATATACATAAAATTTCTAAAAAGTTTTGGAAAATTGCACAAGATCTTGTAAAGATCTCTGTAGACTTCCACAAATCATCTTGATGGTATTAGAATGCTTTATAATCCAATTAAATATTTGATGCCTAGGTAAATAGCACTATTTCAGGCTTTTCATTCCAATACTGTAACTCTACAAACCACTTACACAAAAAACATCATACTTACTGAGATCTCTACATTTAATAGTACTATATTCAAAAGAAATACAAAGATAGTCGCATGCTTCTCTCAGTTCAGGAATAGATATGCCATCAGGACAACGGATTATTCCTGTTTTGTAGTAATCCTACAGAAAAAAGTAAAGAATGCATAAAACATCTAGAGCACAAGGTGTCCAAAACCTTTTTATTAAAATTAAGCTGGCAGCATTTTCAAAAACAGTGGAGCTCTGAGATTTCTGAACTGTGGAATTTTGAAGTTAGATGGGACCTCAGTTCATCTAACCACTTCTTCATTTTACCAATATGAAAACTTGGGTTCACTGACTCACCCAGTCATATGATTATTTAATAGCAGAGGAAAGATTAGAAACCAGGTCTCCCCATTAATGATGCATTTCTTCTCTCTACTGTATCATGCCAATTCACATGTATTTTCCCCTCTGCAAGTTATTTTTCTATATAACTATCATCAAATTTTTAAACTTTTTTTAAAAAAGAAAGGTAAGGGGCACCTGGGTGGCTCAGTTGGTTAAGTATCTGACTTCAGCTCAGGTAATGATCTCATGGTTTGTGAGTTCAAACTCTGCATCAGACTCTGCACTATCAGTGCAGATTCTCTCTCTGTCTCCCTCCCCTCTCCCTCTTTCCCAAAATAAATAAACTGAAAAAAAAAAAAAGTTAAGTGACAGATTTTAAGTTACCTTCAATATTACCGAGAAAATTGAGCAAAATTTATGGTTCTTAATAAAGAACTTAAAAGTCATATCCAAATATTAAAATATATAAACAGAATGCACAGTTAGATATTCTTCCAAATACTATTCTTTGGTGTGTCCAATTTTATGATGAACAATCAATAGCCCTCATTTCTAAAATCTATTTGAAAAGTTAAGGGTTAGCCCCCAAACTTCTTGTCACCTCTACTTGGAGGGTCAAGTGGAATTGTAAGCACTTATCCCCCAAATCAAGATCTTCCCCACCCCTCCATCAAGCTTCCTTGTGGTTCTGAGCCACAATAACGCACTTAATAAAGCTGCTACACCAGTGGAAGCAAGATGTCTTCTGGTACTTGTCCAAGTACTAACAACCCAATCAAGATCAATTTCTTTTCCTATCTTGTACCTCAGGATCCCCCTGCCTACTTTCCCTAAAATTATTTCAGGAAACCGTATTTTCAGACTGTGGCATAAACTGTCACACACTGTAAATCAAATCTTTATCACTAATTTGAAATTATAAGAGGGGACTCTAATACTAATTCAAATATTCATCAAAATAAAAGGTGAAAATCTCAAAACAAGGTTTAAAATGAAGATGCTAACAACTACATTTTGGAGGTGACTTTTACATGTTCATAACTGTCCACAGTGCCAGCTATGTGCAATAAAATATTAAAATTCATATAGTCTCATTCATTCTCAGGTAGCAAAAAATGATCAACTTATTGTATTTAAGAGAATTAGGAAGGGAGGAGTAATATGACTCCAGAAGTATTATCACTAAACCCTTCAAAGAACTACCTATTTATACCTAAGAGGTAAATCATCCCCTGTCCTATCTGTGCAAAAGTCATAAAATTCATTTATTTGTGTCATATTACCTTTATGCACTAAAATAAAAATAAATGAAATGGTATTTTTAAAATATTAATATTAACAATATTATTAATAATTATTAATTATATTAATATAATACCAATTATATTATATAAAATATAATATAAAATATTAATTATATTATAATACAATGTTAATTATATAATTAATTATTAATAATTATTAATAATATTAGTATTATTTAAAACAATATTCTGCATACAGATATACAAATCGAACTCTGCTTCCAGTCTAAGTACCTGCCAAAAAGAGGTTATGTGATTTAGCAAATACATGTAAGAAACAAGCACTCACCAGAATAGCTCGAAACACAGTGGAGCCAATTCCCTCTGCCACTTCATACTCTCCCTTCTCATTGGGACGTGTAAAATTATGTTCTCTGCCAGATCCAAACATCCTATGATGATAAATAATTGAGAAATGTAACAAACACGATACTTCCTTCAGAGGGAAAATTTATTTCATGTACATAAGTAAAAAGGAATTAAAGTTTATCAGATTAGTTCAAAACATTCTTTATTTTTATTTTTGACAGAGAAAGAGAAAGCATGCACACAAGCAGGGAAGGGGCAGAGAGAGAGAGAGAGAGAGAGAGAGAGAGAGAGAGAGAGAGAGAGAGAGAGAAAGAGAATCCTAAGCAGACTCCATGCTGTCAACACAGAGCCCTGATGTGGGGCTTGATCCCACAAACTGTAAGATCATGACCTGAGCTGAAACAAAGAGTTGGACACTTAACCAACTGAGCCATTGAGGTAGAGGTGCCCCTACCTCAAAAATTCTTATCAGCAATTTATTCTGGCAAATGTAACAAATGAAGAAATAGTAAAAGCACTTCCTTTCTGATGGGAGGGAACAAGAGTATAGATTCCCTATAAGCAAACAAAATCAAATGATAAAATTCTGAAGCTAAAGAACTTTCCAGCTCCTGCTTCTCAGGGGAGAAAAAAAATCCATCAATCAATCAGTCTAGGGGGAAAGATGATTTTTATACTAATCTTACCAGAAAGAAAAAGAAAAAGGAAACCATGTTAACTGTGCCTTCTCCTTAAGACTGCTGCCTTCTTCACTGCAAAGTTAATGCTGTAGTGCAGCACACACAGGAAAAAAGGCAGTTGAGGCTGTTTCACTTTTCATAATTTTAACTATAAATCTAAGAAATATCACTCGGAATTCTTACACTTGCATCTTAGAACTGAAAAAAACAGCAATCAAATGCTCAGGTAGAGAGGAAGGAAGAAGTTAAGAGATGAATGAAAAGTTTAAACAAATGAGTAAAAAGCTCTTAACATTAATTTTTACTTAAGAAAATACCAATTTGTATTTTTTCAAGTAATACTCTTGGCCCTTTAACAGTAACTATTTTGATAAGAGGCAACTTGCAGAATATGTTCTTTGAAATTTTCCCAAGAAAATTTAAAAATTGTGATTAAAGGAAGTTGAACCTCAGAATTCCATGATACCATTGTTCCTAAAGTAAACATGGCTGAGTATTCCACTCAACAATTTCCCAATTAAAATGGTTTCCTCTTTTATTATAACACAGAAATCTATGAAAAACAAAGCTTTTTCATTTCAAAGTTTCCAAAAGAATGCCAACTGCTTTTTACAGTTCCCATGAATATTAATTTTCATTAATTACTCAACTGACATTGGAAAAGATGACTTCACTGATTTAAAAAAAAAAAGACAACAGTCTTTCAGGAATCAAATGTCATGTAATTTTCTCAAATACTTGAAATAAAAATAAACTTTTTTTTTAATTTTTTTTTTTCAACGTTTATTTATTTTTGGGACAGAGAGAGAGACAGAGCATGAACGGGGGAGGGGCAGAGAGAGAGGGAGACACAGAATCGGAAACAGGCTCCAGGCTCTGAGCCATCAGCCCAGAGCCCGACGCGGGGCTCGAACTCACGGACCGCGAGATCATGACCTGGCTGAAGTCGGACGCTCAACCGACTGCGCCACCCAGGCGCCCCAAAATAAACTTATTTTTTAAGTAATCTCTACACCCAATGTGGGGCTTGAACTTATAACACCGAGATCCCATGCTCTGTAGCCTAAGCCAGCCAGGTGTCCCTTAAATACTTGAATTTTTTTTACAAAAGCAGAACACAGATCAATCTGGATACACACACACACATATGCGCGCACACACATATGTTGTTGGGCTTTGTTTTTTCTTTTTTTAAATGTAGCATAACAAATGAAACAAAATTTCAAATATCTACTTTTTAAGTGTGTTTCTTGGGGCGCCTGGGTGGCGCAGTCGGTTAAGCGTCCGACTTCAGCCAGGTCACGATCTCGCCGTCCGTGAGTTCGAGCCCCGTGTCGGGCTCTGGGCTGATGGCTCAGAGCCTGGAGCCTGTTTCCAATTCTGTGTCTCCCTCTCTCTCTGCCCCTCCCCCGTTTATGCTCTGTCTCTCTCTGTCCCAAAAATAAATAAACGAAAAAAAATTTTTTTTAAGTGTGTTTCTTTAAAGTTTAGGTAAAAATAAAAAGTATTAATAGTGTCAAGTCATCCTCCTGACACCTCCCATCAATAATATCCCTTTGTGGGGTGCCTGGGTGGCTCAGTCGGTTAAGTGTCCGACTTTGGCTCAGGTCATGATCTCGCGGTCCGTGAGTTCGAGCCCCACGTCAGGCTCTGTGCTGACAGCTCAGAGCCTGGCGCCTGTTTCAGAATCTGTGTTTCCCTCTCTCTGACCCTCCCCTGTTCATGCTCTGTCTCTCCCTGTCTCAAAAATAAATAAAACGTTAAAAAAAGTTAAAAAAAATAATACCCCTTTGTGCTGCTAAAAATACATAAAAGCCATAATTATTTTTTTCCTGAGAGATATAAAGTCTAATTGCCAATGTTAAAAGGAGCATTTATTTGAAAATGTAGTGTCATACGTTAGCTTTTATTCTGTATACAGAGATACTAAGAAATCACACATACACATACACAGAGACACATTCTAAATAGTTGGTTCCTCATATGCGACCTAGAAAAAAAAACAAGTTTTTTCTACATGTTAACTTCTATTCCATTTATATGCTCTTTCTTTTTATACTTGAGTGAATACAAAAAGATACTAATTTTACAATGAAAAGGTATTTGATCCTAGTTTAGGACACATTGAAAAATCAAGTGTATATTGACTGTATCATTCTTAAGACTGCAGTTCCCACAACTACAAACTACGTTAATCTCTACTCTGAACCAGCAAAGATTTGAGGATGGCTAGTACCTCTCCTTCATTCTACTAACTACTTGTTAATAATGTTTCTTTTTTTTAAGTATCTACATCAAACTGACAATTTATGCTGACTTTTCAGATAACCAACCTGGTGGGTTTTTTTCTTTAAACAATGCTGATGCCTGCTATATTTGGTGGTTGAATTTGGGAGCCCCCAGGTGAAGAAAGCACATTATTTCTGTTAAATTTACCTTGTCACATACACTTTAAGGTTTTCGGCTGTGCAGATCGTTTGGGACCCTATCTTCATTAACTAATATATGCATTTGTTTTTCCTGCTGATACAGCAAAGATGGTTAGAAATAAAACTAAGTTCAAGAGGCGCCTGGGTGGCTCAGTCGGTTAAGCATCTGACTCTTGGTTTCAGCTCAGATCATGATCTCATCATTTGTGGGATCAAGCCCCGCGTCGGGCTTCGCTTCTGCCTGTTTGGGATTCTCTCTCTGCCCCTCCCCACTCACACTCCCTCTCAAAATAAATAAAAAATAAAAATGAACTTAAAAAAACCCTCAAGTTTAAGACCTGGCTCTACCACTTTCTAGTTGTATTAACTTGAACACTTTATTTAACCTCCAAAGCTCAGTTCATCTGTACAATAGCAATGCTACATTCCAAGAAAGAATTACTATAAAACATAAATAAATAAAATAATGTGAAAGTGCTTTACAATACTACAAAGAACGGCAATAATACAAACCTGCCCAACATTGTATTTGGCTGTGCAGTAAAAATGGATGGGTCTACAACAAATCTAGTGTTATCCACTATCAGTGTTACTCGTTCCGACGTTCTTACATTCCGAGCTCCTTCTTTTGCATTTTCATATACAAACACCATCTCCCCAGATGTCTTACAGCTACCATCTGAACTTGACTGACTACTGTTTCTGCTGCTGTTCCCGGCACTGCTACTAGAACCATTTGGAGATGCCTTCTGAGGACGAGGACTGCTTGGACGAGAGGAACTGTGGTCTTTTTCTCGTTCTGAAAGAAAGATGTTTAAAAAAGCTATGCAAATTGTCCTCTAAAAAATTCAAAATCCACATATAGCTTCTAAAAATCCTGATGTAGAAAAGTTGTTTTAAATCACAGTATTTCTCCTTTTTGATTTCAAGTAAGATTTCCACAGAACACCATAAATATTATTTCCCAGAAATAAAACCTAAAACCTCAAAATGTTTTCTAAATTAATTTTTGTAGATTTCTTTTAAAGATGTACTGATGGCTAATGCTGACCCAGACCAATCAAAATTAAGGTAAACTTTATGATATTATTGTATTTAAAAATACACAGAAACCCAAGAACAGAATAGTCTTCCAACTCAAATAACTAAGCAATGAAAGCTAGTAAACGATTAATAAAAATACCAATTTTAACTGTCCTAAATTCTAAAAGTATTAGTACTATTCTGAGAACACAAAGTACAAACTGAGGACTCTCACTATGTTAATGAGAGCATTACCAAACTAGTAATTTATCTCACAAAAGCAAGGTCCCAAAGGAAGAAAAAAAGTCACTAAGGACACAGAAAGTATTTGTATTTTTCAAATGACTTTTAATGTCTCCCAAATAAAATGGCTTCAACAGCTGATGCTATAACTTTTGCTTGAATAAAAGCACTGCCACAAATTTTATAGGACCATATGATTACTATCTATAATTTTAATTAGGTAGGAAATAGTGTTAAAATTCAGAAGATACTCTTTAGCTGTTCCAATATTCTACAAAGGGAAAATTAAAACTAAGATTAGATTCTGTGGTAAATTCCCTTTAGAGGCTAGATAACTAAACTTTAAAGGTGACCTAAAAATGTACCTCCATCTATCTCATCAGATTCATCAGCTTCTGCCAAATTCCTCCATGACTCAGGCTACTTAGAACACTCTGTACAGCTTTACTGATTATATAATTAGGTTGGCTATATCTCCAGAGATATTCTGACACCTCCATTTTATTGCCTGTTTCCAGAATGCTGGTAGCATCCCAAAAGCAAAATTTGCTGAATAAAATCATTTATTACATCCTCCTATTCTCTTCCCAGGTACTGAACTTAGCATACAACAACTTATTTATACTTGTGTTGATTTCTGGCTTATCAGTGCTAGTTTGACTTTAAGGACCTACTTTGACATTGATATGATAACTTCTCTGTATAATTAGGCTCTAAGATGAACGATTTTGATTTATAACAATCAAAAACAGGGGTGGTTGGCTCAGTTGGTTAAGCGTCTGACTTCAGCTCAGGTCATTATCTCACAATTCGTGAATTCAGGGCCCCGCTGACAGCTCAGAGCCTAGAGCCTAGAGCTGATTTGGATTCTGTCTCTCTCTCTTTGCCCCTCCCCTGCTTGCACTGTCTCTCTCAAAAATGAATAAGCATTAAAAAAAATTTTTGGATCAAAAACAACCTCAAATATTAAGTCAAGGTATTAAATGTGCCCCTTCCCCAGGGGCAAATGAAAATCAGCGTGCTCACAATGCTTACGTACCTCTGCTTCAGACTGGTGCATGCATTATAGTCACACAATGTATTTACCTCAAGTATAATAATGTTCATTTATAGTAATAAGCAGGAAGAAAAAGACCTGAGCTACTTGTCAAGAAAACAAAACACTTCACACCTTCTTTTTCATCTTCTATTTTTTGAATTAAAAATTCTGTCAAAATTTAAAACAAATTACATGATGGTTATTCTAGCTTTTACTTCCTTTTCTAGCATGATTAACCAAGAATTACTATCAATAGTTTACTACAAATTTAAAAAATAAACCACTGCCGTGTATCTCATAAGATAAATATCAATTTGAAAGATTTTAAAAATCTACTTATAACAGTTTTAAAGCCTTTTTAAAAAATCACTTCTTTTAGAAGACTGTCCTAGATTCTTTAAAAAAAATTCATTTTTAAGTCTCATTTAATAAACTGATCTTTTCATAGCAAGAAGCTAAGTTTAAATAGAAGCAACTGAATAGAAGTTAATTTTACCTTGAAGTACTACGCACAATTCACTGTCATTACTGCTTTAACAAGGTAACTGCATACTTATAAAAACGTCAGGAGGATTAGTGAATTTTACATACCAACATGGTGCTGTCGTGTTGGAGAAGTAACATTTCTAATACAAGGAGTGAGTTGAGATTCCGTTCTTTCATGAGATGAATCTCGCGATCTGTCACTTGACCTTCGTCTATCTCTTGATCGTTCATGTCCCCCACTAGCACCATGGAGACTCATTTTGGTGTGGTCAACAACTCCTTTAGCAACACGTGCGGGAGTACTAATAAGTCAGAAAACAAAATTAACCATAAAAGTAGAACATAAGATTACAAATGCTTTTTAAAAAAAAAGCAATTAACATAAAACTACTACTATTCTGAAGTGTAAGAATCAAATGCTACTTTACAATTCTGAAATGCAATTTACCTTAAACTTGTAGGTTTTATAAATTCTGAAACACTGTATCTTTAAAGATCATATAATCCAATTCAGTTTTTTTAAGAATGACAAAACTAAAGCCCAGAAATGTTCATTAACTTTTGAGTTAGTATAGTAGTAATAGTAGTCGACACCACCGACATCTCCTAAATATTGTTCAAATACTTTGCTCTCTTTGATTTGGGGGATGGGGAGGTGGAGCAAGAACACCAGCTTCTGGAACTCTTAAAAAAATGAGGTATGGGACAAAGTAATTGGTTTCCTAGCCAAATAAAATACGTCTACATGCTAACTTTAATCAGCTAATTTTGATTTTGACTAACTCTTCATAATTTTTCAAAATAATTTCTCTAAAAACTTTACTATGCTGTGTAAAGTCACAGAATTGAAAATTTTAAAACATCTTAGGTAAATCTGCTCATGATAAGTGAATAACTGAGAATGATGATTAATGTGGTTGACAGAATTCAGTAACAAAATTATTTATAAACTTGTATGTACTATGTGCACAATGCTATAAAGAAGCACCCTCAAGGAACTTATGATTTAAGTGTAGCAGTAATACATGAACATGTAGAAATTTAAACAAGAGTTATCTTAAATTTCACATGTAAAATGGCTAAATATATCTCAAATATTAAATAAACAAGTTACAGATAATAAATGCTTTAAGATCTCAGAAGAAGAAGACATCACTATAAAGTTAAACACTGGTGAACCAAGGTGCTGGCAAATAAAATTTTAATAATCAAAATACATTGCAGGTAGGAAAACTGACAGAACAGAGACAGACCTAATTAATATACTGGGAATTTACCATCTTAGCATATATCATGGTTCATGGTTTAAAAATACTACAGTTTGTTATAAATAAAAATAGAAGAAACTTCACAGCTTTAGAGAAATACAGACTTAGAATCGATTTGTACTTGAATACTTAATTGCTCAACGTTGTTGAATATTACTTAACATTTTGAAACCTTAGCTTCCTCATGTGTAAAATACAGGTTCGATTTACTCTGTAGGCTTAATATAAGGATTAAAAGAAGTATAAGCAAGCTACCACCAATGTACCTGCACAAAAGAATCATACATTAAATACTAGTTTAGTTATGACCGATGAAGATATTAAAGTTCACTTATGAGATTGCTCAGTCACGAGATATTTAGTAGATATGCTAATAACACTGTAACTCAAGCCTTTTGATTCATTCCAGGGCCCCCTCCATAATATTACCCTGCACTCCATCACTGAAACCACACTAATTAAAATTTAATCTTCTTGATTTCATTTTAAATTCCTTAGTGCTTCAGGGTCATCTCCTCTGTTGGCCTATTACCTATAATTCTTTGTTATTTTAGTGGTTTCTTTCATTATGAAAATCAGTCATCACCTCATTATAACAGACTACAAAGATAAAAGATAAGGCCAATTTTTGCATTTACCCTAAGAGTTACTTGTAGGAAAATAAAGACAACCTATCACCCTTTGTCAGTTGTCTTTCATAAACCTATAGAAAAAATAAAAAATTCGACTACCACCTTCTTTCAGTAAAAGAGATCAGAGTAGGATTGCATCTTTGAAACGTACTTTTTCTTCGAATAGAAAATATTCTACTGCATTCATGGTAAAAACCTTAGAGTAGAAACCATGGACTTTCTGGTTAATGTCCTAAAGTAGGAAAAAGAAAGCAATCTACAATAACGGAAGGATTATATATTGAAAAAATTAACTCCTCAAATTATTCTAGCAGTTAAGTTTTAAATGTGTCAAGAAGCACATTTTCAAAATATGAATCTAACTGATAATCTAATGGATATGGTATATACAACAACTACAACTAAGGCAAATGCAGGACAAATTTCAGTTTGTGCAAGGGCCAAGCAGACTGATTAATTGAAAAAACATTTCCACCAGACATCCCTGTAACTGAAACATTAAATACTACTAAGCATTCTGCTAAAACACTGGCTTCGCTTCTCAACCGTATAGATTTTAAATAAATACAAAAGTTGTCATAATATACTTCCATTCTTTCTTTTCATTCCCAAGTGGAATGTACTCTGAATCAGATCTTCAAAACCAGATGTCATGGAAGACTAATGATGTCCTACTTTATTTAATTAAATAATTTTAGATCAGAAAAGCACTCCAAGGGCAAAAATAATTAACATGTGTAAAAGAAAATGAGGACAAGCAAGTTCAGAGGGGATAAGTCTGCTTCATGCTGCATTTAAAAGAGTTGGAGATATGTGACTGACATCTATTTCTAGTCAAGACAAAATAACAAGGACTGCATTTACTTTCCTATCTGGAAAAATAACCGAAATGGATAAAATATATAAAACAATGGCTTGCAAGACACAGCACATCAGCAAAGAAAGAGTGATCCCTGAAAGATCAAAAACAAAGGAGATAACTGCTCCAAATTATGGTCTTCGAGTTTCCAGGGGCACCTGGGTGGCTCAGTTGGTTAAGCATCTGACTCTTGATTTCGGCTCAGGGTATGACCTCAAGGTTCATGAAATCGAGCCCCACACTGGGCTCACTCTGACAGTAGAGAGACTGCTTGGGATTCTCCCTGCCTCTCTCTGCCCCTTCCCTGTTCACACAGTCTCTGTTTCTCTCAAAATAAATACACTTTAATAAGTAAATAAATGAATAAAAAATAAAGGGGGGGGAATGAATTTTCAGGCAAACACACAAAAAGATGAATGAATTCATCATGAGCAGACCTGCATTATTAAGAAGAGTTACAGGAAGCCCGTTAGAAGAAAAAGTAATGCTAGATGAAAGTATGAATCTACACAAAGGAATGAAGAACACTGGAAATAATAACTGCCTGGGAAGATACAGGCTTTTTTAATTGTTTAAATCTCTTTAAAGGATTAAACAATAATTGTAAGAATACAGCATGTGGTTTATAGCATACACATATAACTATAATAGCATAGTTTGGGAGGAGAGACACAGAAGTACACTACTGTGGCTCTTAAACCATTTCTTGTGTTCTGTAATATCATTTGAAGATAGGCTAATAAAGATGTGTATTATAAGCCCTAAAGCAACCACTAAAGTAAAGAAATAAAGAATTACAGCTAATAAGCCAACAAAAGAGAAAATAAAATTGTAAAAAAAAAAAAAATACAATTAATCTAAAACAGGGCAAAGGAAAAAGGGGGAGGATGGGGACACAAGAACAAATGGGGCAAATAGAAAATAAACAGCAAGATGACAGACTTAACATTAATCATATCTATCATTACATTAAATGTAAGTGGCCCAACCCACAAAAGATTATCATCACACTGGATACATAAGTCAGACCCATCTATATGCTGCCTACATGAAACACACTTTAAATATAAAGCTACAAAGAGGTACAATATTAATGGATAATGAAAGATAAAACATTGTAAACACTAATCAAGAGAAAGCAAAAGGAGCTATGTTAATATCAGACAAAGCAGACCACAGAACAAAGAACATGACCAAGGCATTTCATAAGAATAAAGGAACATATTCATTAAAAGCACATCCCAGGGGTGCCTGAGTGGCTCAGTTAGTTGAGCTTCCAAACCTTGATTTCAGCTCAGGTCATGATCCCAGGTCTATGGGATCAAGTTCCGCACTGGACTCCATGCTGGTCATACAGGCTGCTTGGGATTCTCTCTTTCCCTCTGCCCCTCTCCCCCACTCATGCTCTCTCAAAAAATTAAATAAAAAATAAAACAAATAAAAGCATGTCCCAAAAGTCCTTCTGCCTCATAACAGAGCTTCAAGATACATGAAGCAAAAACTACAAATATAAAATTACAAGAACTCCACAATTATGACCAGAGATTTCAATACTCTCCTTGTAATACTTAATGGAGCAAGTAGGCAGAAAATCAGAAAGACGAATACAATTTGAACACTAATAACTGCCTTGACCTAATTGATATTTATAGAACATTTAACCCAGTAAGAGCAAAAACTTCATGTGTTTCACAACCACACAAAACATTTACCAAGACAGACTATATATTCTGGGCACCAAAACAAGTCTCGATAAATTTAAAAGAATTTAAACACATACAATATGGCCTCTGATTACAATGGAATTAGATTAAAATTCAATTAACAGAACGATATATGGAAATTTCCCAAATATTTGGAAATTACATAACATCTTTTAAATAACCCATGGGGCAAAGAAGAAAGCAAAAGGGAAAATGGAAAATGTTCAAGTAAAAAAACCCCAACATAATCAAAATTTGTAGAATGGCACGACATTATAGCAGTGGTTAGGGAGCAAATTATAGCACTACACGTCTACATTAGAAAAAAAAAGGGGGGGGGGCGCCTGGGTGGCGCAGTCGGTTAAGCATCCGACTTCAGCCAGGTCATGAGCTCGCGGCCCGTGAGTTCGAGCCCCGCATCAGGCTCTGGGCTGATGGCTCAGAGCCTAGAGCCTGGAGCCTGTTTCCGATTCTGTGTCTCCCTCTCTCTCTGCCCCTCCCCCGTTCATGCTCTGTCTCTCTCTGTCTCAAAAATAAATAAACGTTGAAAAAAAATTAAAAAAAAAAAAAAGAAAAAAAAAAGAAAGTTCTAAAGAAAAAAAAACACCTCAGTTTCACCTTAAGAAATTCAACAAAACTAGGGGTGCCTGGGTGGCTCAGTTGGTTAAGCATCCAGTTACGGCTCAGGTCATGATTTCATGGTCTGTGGTTTCGAACCCCATGTCAGGCTCTGTGCTGACAGCCCAGACCTGGACCTGCTTCAGATTCTGTGTCTCCTTGTCTCTCTCTGACCCACCTCTGTTTGTGCCCCACCCCACCCCCCCCTCAAAAATAGTAAATAAACAAACATTTAAAACAAGAAAAAGAAACTAAACAAAGACCAAATCAAACCCAAAGTATAAAAATCAGTAATAAAGCTCAGAGTACAAAGCAGAATTAACAGAACACAGAAAAAGAATAGGTAAAATCAAGGAAAACAAAACCTAATTTCTTTGGGGGGGAACAAATTTATAAACCTCTAGCCAGACTGGGAAAAAAAATAAGATACAAATTTCGAGTATCAGAAATGAGAAAATTGACATTCTACAAAGGTCACCTATGTCTAAAAAGTAATAGAAGAATATTATAAATAACTTTATGCAAATAAATTCATCAACTTTGAAAAACTGGTCAAATTTCAAACTACCAAAACTCACTCCAGAAGAAACAGATAAGGTGCATAGCTCTATTTCTATTACAGAAATTGAATTTGCAGTTAAGAACTTTCCCTCTAAGAAAACTCCAGGCCCAGGTAGCTTCACTGACGAACATTGACAAGCACTTAAGAGAGATAAAACACTAATACCTACATAAACTCCTCCAGAAAACTGAAGAAAACATATGTCCTAATTCATTCTATGAGGTCAGCATTACCCAGGTACCAAAACCAGACAAAGCCTTACAAGAAAACTAAAAACTGACATCCCTCAGAATATGCATATTTTCAACAAAATTTTAATAAGCCAAATAGAGCAATATATACAAATGTCACATCATGATCTAATGAGATTTATCCTAAAAATGCAAGATTGTCTGAATACTCAAAATCAATTACTATGTCAATTATACTTCAATAAAAGACTCTTTCCTCAATCAATATAATTCACCATATTAACAAATTAATGAAGAAAAATCTGTATCTCACTAAACATACAAAATACATTTGGCAAAATACAAAACCCATTCCTGATTAGGGAAAGAAAAAGAAAAACCCACCTCTCAGCAAAAGTAGGAATACAACAGAATTTCATGAACTGGACAAAAGATATTTATGGAAAACCTACAACCAACATCATACTTATACAAAGATGTCCACTCTCACCACTTTTATTCACCAATGTACGAAAGATTCTAGCCAGAGAAATATGTCAAAAAAAGACATTGAAGGCACACATATTGGAAAAGAAGTAAAACCAACCTCATATGCAGACAACATAATCATTGATTGTAGAGTCTAGTACAAAAAGTTACTAGAACTAATGAGTTTATTAACAAGGTTACACAGGGAACCAACCCATGCACAAATGAAAATTTGCGTAAAACTTCCGACTCCCCCAAAATTTAATAGCCTACTGTTCACAAAAAGCCTTACCTATAAACAGTTGATTAAAACATATTTTGTATGTCATATGTATATTATAATAAAGCTAAAGAAAACGTTAAGAAAATCGTAAGGAACAGAAAATACATTTACAGCACTGTATGTATAATAATTGAGAAAACAAAAATCCACATGTAAGTAGTCCCACACAATTTAGATCCATGTTGTTCAACGGTCTCTATACTAGCAACAAAATATCCAGAAATTGAAATTTTAAAACAACACTATTTACAATAGAATTAAAAACTTGAAATACATAAGGATAAATCTGACCAAAGATGCCAAAAACTACAAAACATTGCTGGGGGTAATTTAAAAAGACCTAAATAAATGGAAAAATTTACCATGGTCACAAGTCAAATAATTCAATATTGTTAAGATAGCAATTCTCCCCACAAGTTGATCTACAGATCTTTTTTTTTTCTCAATATATGAAGTTTATTGTCAAATTGGTTTCCATACAACACCCAGTGCTCATCCCAAAAGGTGCCCTCCTCAATACCCATCACCCACCCTCCCCTGCCTCCCATCCCCCATCAACCGTCAGTTTGTTCTCAGTTTTTAAGAGTCTCTTATGCTTTGGCTCTCTTCCACTCTAACCTCTTTTTTTTTTTTTTTTCCTTCCCCTCCCCCATGGGTTTCTGTTAAGTTTCTCAGGATCCACATAAGAATGAAACCATATGGTATCTGTCTTTCTCTGTATGGCTTATTTCACTTAGCGTAACACTCTCCAGTTCCATCCACGTTGCTACAAAGGGCCATATTTCGTTCTTTCTCATTGCCACGTAGTACTCCATTGTGTATATAAACCATTCATCAGTTGATGGACATTTAGGCTCTTTCCATAATTTGGCTATTGCTGAGAGTGCTGCTATAAACATTGGGGTACAAGTGCCCCTATGCATCAGTACTCCTGTATCCCTTGGGTAAATTCCTAGCAGTGCTACTGCTGGGTCATAGGGTAGGTCTGTTTTTAATTTTTTGAGGAACCTCCACACTGTTTTCCAGAGTGGCTGCACCAGTTTGCATTCCCACCAACAGTGCAAGAGGGTTCCCGTTTCTCCACATCCTCTCCAGCATCTATAGTCTCCTGATTTGTTCATTTTGGCCACTCTGACTGGCGTGAGGTGATATCTGAGTGTGGTTTTGATTTGTATTTCCCTGATGAGGAGCGACGTTGAGCATCTTTTCATATGCCTGTTGGCCATCCGGATGTCTTCTTTAGAGAAGTGTCTATTCATGTTTTCTGCCCATTTCTTCACTGCGTTATTTGTTTTTCGGGTGTGGAGTTTGGTGAGCTCTTTACAGATTTTGGATACTAGCCCTTTGTCCGATATGTCATTTGCGAATATCTTTTCCCATTCCGTTGGTTGCCTTTTAGTTTTGTTGGTTGTTTCCTTTGCTGTGCAGAAGCTTTTTATCTTCATAAGGTCCCAGTAATTCATTTTTGCTTTTAATTCCCTTGCCTTTGGGGATGTGTCGAGTAAGAGATTGCTACGGCTGAGGTCAGAGAGGTCTTTTCCTGCTTTCTCCTCTAAGGTTTTGATGGTTTCCTGTCTCACATTCAGGTCCTTTATCCATTTTGAGTTTATTTTTGTGAATGGTGTGAGAAAGTGGTCTAGTTTCAACCTTCTGCATGTTGCTGTCCAGTTCTCCCAGCACCATTTGTTAAAGAGACTGTCTTTTTTCCATTGGATGTTCTTTCCTGCTTTGTCAAAGATGAGTTGGCCATACATTTGTGGGTCCAGTTCTGGGGTTTCTATTCTATTCCATTGGTCTATGTGTCTGTTTTTGTGCCAATACCATGCTGTCTTGATGATTACAGCTTTGTAGTAGAGGCTAAAGTCTGGGATTGTGATGCCTCCTGTTTTGGTCTTCTTCAAAATTACTTTGGCTATTCTGGGTCTTTTGTGGTTCCATATGAATTTTAGGATTGCTTGTTCTAGCTTCGAGAAGAATGCTGGTGCAATTTTGATTGGGATTGCATTGAATGTGTAGAT
This sequence comes from Felis catus, assembly GCF_018350175.1. Taxonomy (NCBI): domain Eukaryota; kingdom Metazoa; phylum Chordata; class Mammalia; order Carnivora; family Felidae; genus Felis; species Felis catus. Next base: position 69,743,856 of record NC_058377.1, read on the forward strand.
AGCTTTGGGTAGTATTGACATTTTGACAATATTTATTCTTCCAATCCATGAGCATGGAATGTTTTTCCATTTCTTTATATCTTCTTCAATTTCCTTCATAAGCTTTCTATAGTTTTCAGCATACAGACCTTTTACATCTTTGGTTAGATTTATTCCTAGGTATTTTATGCTTCTTGGTGCAATTGTGAATGGAATCAGTTTCCTTATTTTTATTTCTGTTTCTTTATTTTCTTTCTTTCTGTTGCTTCATTATTAGTATATAAGAATGAAACTGATTTCTGGACATTGATTTTGTATCCTGCAACTTTGCTAAATTCATGTATCAGTTCTAGCAGACTTCTGGTGGAGTCTATCGGATTTTCCATGTATAATATCATGTCATCTGCAAAAAGTGAAAGCTTAACTTAATCTTTGCCAATTTTTGATGCCTCTGATTTCCTTTTGTTGTCTGATTGCTGATGCTAGCACTTCCAACACTATGTTAAACAACAGCAGTGAGAGTGGACATCCCTGTTGTGTTCCTGATCTCAGGGGGAAAGCTCTCAGTTTTTCCCCATTGAGGATGATGTTAGCTGTGGGCTTTTCATAAATGGCTTTTATGATCTGTAAGTATGTTCCTTCTATCCTGAGTTTCTCGAGGGTTTTTATTAAGAAAGGTTGCTGAATTTTGTCAAAGGCCTTTTCTGCATCGATTGACAGGATCATATGGTTCTTATCTTTTCTTTTATTAATGTGATGTATCACGTTGATTGATTTGTAAATGTTGAACCAGCCCTGCAGCCCAGGAATGAATCCCACTTGATCATGGTGTATAATTCTTTTTATATGCTGTTGAATTCGATTTGCTAGTATCTTATTGAGAATTTCTGCATCCATATTCATCAGGGATATTGGCCTGTAGTTCTCTTTTTTTACTGGGTCTCTGTCTGGTTTAGGAATCAAAGTAATACTGGCTTCATAGAATGAGTCTGGAAGTTTTCCTTCCCTTTCTATTTCTTGGAATAGCTTGAGAAGGATAGGTATTATCTCTGCTTTAAACGTCTGGTAGAACTCCCCTGGGAAGCCATCTGGTCCTGGACTCTTATTTGTTGGGAAATTTTTGATGACTGATTCAATTTCTTTGCTGGTTATGGGTCTGTTCAAGCTTCCTATTTCCTCCTGAGTTTTGGAAGCGTGTGGGTGTTTTAGGAATTTGTCCATTTCTTCCAGGTTGTCCAGTTTGTTGGCATATGATTTTTCATAGTATTCCCTGATAATTGCTTGTATCTCTGAGGGATTGGTTGTAATAATTCCATTTTCATTCATGATTTTATCTATTTGGGTCATCTCCCTTTTCTTTTTGAGAAGCCTGGCTAGAGGTTTATCAATTTTGTTTATTTTTTCAAAAAACCAACTCTTGGTTTCGTTGATCTGCTCTACAGTTTTTTTAGATTCTATATTGTTTATTTCTGCTCTGATCTTTATTATTTCTCTTCTTCTGCTGGGTTTAGGCTGTCTTTGCTGTTCTATTTCCTTTAGGTGTGCTGTTAGGTTTTGTATTTGGGATTTTTCTTGTTTCTTGAGATAGGCCTGGATTGCAATGTATTTTCCTCTTAGGACTGCCTTCACTGCATCCCAAAGCATTTGGATTGTTGTATTTTCATTTTCATTTGTTTCCATGTATTTTTTAATTTCTTCTCTAATTGCCTGGCTGACCCATTCATTCTTTAGTAGGGTGTTCTTTAACCTCCATGCTTTTGGAGGTTTTCCAGACTTTTTCCTCTGGTTGATTTCAAGCTTCCAGATACACTATGATTCTAATAAAAAACTGAGGTTTCTTACTCGAAAGTGACAAATTGATTCTAAAAATTCATACAGACAAACAAAGGAACTACAATAGTCTATGTAACTTTTTAAAAAGAACAAATATGGAACAGTAACACAACCTAATTTCAAGGCTTATTATAAAGCTATAGGAATGAACACAGGATGCTACTGGCATGATGACAGATAACTAGATCAATAAATCAGGCAAGGGCCCACATACATACATAGACAACACATTTTCAATAAGGATTCAAAGTTAATTCAAGAGTCTTTTGATCACATAGTGCTGAAACGTATGAATATAAATGTATATTCCACTGCCAGCACCTAGAAAGGGGGGTGGGGGGGGGAGTTGCAGGAAAGGGAGAACTGTGATCTAAAGTTTGCATCATATACAAAAAGTGAAGTCAAAATGGATCAGAACCCTAAATCCAAAACCTAAAATTATAAAACTCTGATGGGGGAAAAAAAGCACAGTTCATTAATAAATAAATTGATGGACTGGGATTACATCAAAATTAAAAACTTTCACTCTTCCAAAGAGCAAAATTTCATTCTCACTTGAGAATGAAATCACAACCTTAAAGAGCTGGAAAAGTAACCGCAAATAAAACCCAAAACCAGAACACAGGAAATAATAAAGATCAGAGCAGAAGTCAATGCTATCAAAACCAAAAACAAACAAACAAACAAACAAACAAACAAAAAAAACAGAATGAAACCAGAAGCTGGTTTTTTGAAAGAATTAACAAAACTGATAAAACCCTAGCCTGTCTGATCAAAAAGATAAAAGGGGCACCTGGGTGAATCAGTCGGTTAAGCGTCCGACTTCAGCCGGGTGACGATCTCGCGGTCCGTGAGTTCGAGCCCTGCGTCGGGCTCTGAACTGATGGCTCAGAGCCTGGAGCCTGCTTCCAATTCTGTGTCTCCCTCTCTCTCTGCCCCTCCCCCATTCATGCTCTGTCTCTCTCTGTCTCAAAAATAAATAAACGTTAAAAAAAAAAATTAAAAAAAAAAAAAAAAAGATAAAGGAAAGGACCCAAATAAAATCAAGAATGAAAGAGGAGAGATCACAACCAACACAGCAGAAATACCAATAATAAGAATATTACAAGCAATTATACACCAATAAAATGGGAAATCTGGAAGAAATGGACAAATTTCTAGGAACATATAAACTACCAAAATTGAAACAAGAAACAGAAAATTTGAACAGACCCATAACCAGTAAAGATATAGAATTAGTAATGAAAAATCTCCCAAAAAACAAGAGTCCAGGGCCAGATGGCTTTTCAGAGGAATTCCATTGTTCCAAAAAATAAAAATGGGGGGCGCCTGGGTGGCACAGTCGGTTGGGCGTCCGACTTCAGCCAGGTCGCGATCTCGCGGTCCGGGAGTTCGAGCCCCGCGTCGGGCTCTGGGCTGATGGCTCAGAGCCTGGAGCCTGTTTCCGATTCTGTGTCTCCCTCTCTCTCTGCCCCTCCCCCATTCATGCTCTGTCTCTCTCTGTCCCAAAAATAAATAAAAAACGTTGAAAAAAAAATTTAAAAAAAAATAAAAATAAAAATAAAAATGGAAGGAAAACTTCCAAACTCATTCTATGAAGCCAGCATTACCTTGATTCCAAAACCAAAGACCCCACTAAAAAGGAGAACTACAGACCAATTTCCTTGATGATGCAAAAGTCCTCAACAAGATACTAGCCAACCAGATCCAACAATATATTTAAAAAAATTATTCACCACGACTAAATGGGATTTATACCTAAGATGCAGGGCTGGTTCAATATCCGCAAAACAATCAATGTGATACATCATATCAATAAAAGACAAGAACCACATGATCCTCTCAAGAAATGCAGAGAAAGCATCTGACAAAATACAGTATCCTTTCTAGATAAAAAACCCTCAAGAAAGTAGGGATAGAAGGATCATACCTCGAGATTATAGAAGCCATACATGAATGAGCCAATGCTAATATCATCCTCAATTGGGAAAAACTGAGAGCTTTCCCCCTAAGGTCAGGAACAAGACAGGGATGTCCACTCTCGCCACTGTTTTTCAACATAGTATTGGAAGTCCTAGCCTCAGCAATCAGACAACACAAAGAAATAAAAGGCATCCAAATCAGCCAGGAGGAGGTCAAATTTTCACTCTTCGCAGATGACATGATATTCTATATGGAAAACCTAAAAGATTCCACCCAAAAACTGCTAGAACTAATCCATGAATTCAGCAATGTTGCAGGATATAAAATCAATGCACAGAAATCAGTTGCATTCCTATACACCAATAATGTGGCAACAGAAAGAGAAATCAAGGCATCGATCCCATTTACAATTGCACGAAAAACCATAGAATAGCCAGGAATAACTCTAACCAAAGAGGTGAAAAATCTATACACTGAAAACTACAGAAAGCTTATGAAAGAAGTTGAAAAAGACACACAAAAAATGGAAAAATATTCCATGCTCCTGGATAGGAAAAACAAATATTGTTAAAATGTCAATACTACCCAAAGCAATCTACATATTCAATGCAATACCTATCAAAATAACACCAGCATTCTTCAGAGAACTAGAAGAAACAATCCTAAAATTTGTATGGAACCAGAAAAGACTCCGAATAGCCAAAGCAATCTTGAAAAAGAACACCAAAGCAGGAGGCATCACAATCCCGGACTTCAAGCTGTATTACAAGGCTGTAATCATGAAGACAGTATGGTATTGGCACAAATACACTCAAATCAATGGAACAGAATAGAGAACCCAGAAACGGACCCACCAACCTGTGGCCAACTCATCTTTGACAAAGCAGGAAAGAATATCCAATGGAATAAAGACAATCTCTTCAGCAAGTGGTGCTGGGAAAACTGGACAGCAACATGCAGAAAAATGAACCTAAACCACTTTCTTACACCATACACAAAAATAAACTCAAAATGGATGAAAGACCTAAACCTAAGACAGGAAGCCATCAAAATCCTCGAGGAGAAAGCCGGCAAAAACCTCTATAACTTGGCCGCAGCAACTTCTTACTCAACACGTCTCCGGAGGCAAGGGAAACAAAAGCAAAAATGAACTATTGGGACCTTATCAAAATAAAAAGCTTCTGCACAGCGGAAGGAAACAAACAGCAAAACTAACAGGCAACTGACAAAATGGGAGAAGACATTTGCAAACAACCTATCAGATAAAGGGTTAGTATCCAAAATCTATAAAGAACTTACCAAACCCAACACTCAAAAAACAAATAATCCAGTGAAGACATCGGCAAAAGACATTAATAGACACTTCTCCAAAGAAAACATCCAGATGGCCAACAGACACACGAAAAAATGCTCAATATACTCATCATCAGGGAAATACAAATCAAAACCACAATGAGATACCTCACACCTGTCAGAATAGCTAACACTAACTCAGGCAACAACAGATGTTGGCAAGGATGTGGAAGAAAGGATTTCGTTTGCACTGCTGGTGGAAATGCAAACTGGTGCAGCCACTCTGGAAAACAGTATGGAGGTTCCTCAAAAAATTAAAAATAGAACTACCCTACAACCCAGCAATTGCACTATTAGGTATTTATCCAAGGGGTACAGGTATGCTGTTTCAAAGGGGCATACATACCACAATGTTTATAGCAGCACTATCAACAACAGCCAAGGTATGGAAAGAGCCCAAATGTCCATCGATGGATGAATGGATAAAGAAGATGTCATATATATACACGATGGAGTATTACTCAGCAATCAAAAAGAATGAAATCTTGCCATTTGCAACTATGTGGATGGAATTAGAGGGTATTATGCTAAACGAAATTAGTCAGAGAAAGACAAATGTCATATGACTTCACTCATATGAGGACTTTAAGATACAGAGCAGATGAACATAAGGGAAGGGAAGCAAAAATAATATAAAAACAGGGAGGGGGACAAAACATAAGAGACTCTTAAATAGGGAGAACAAACAGAGGGTTACTGGAGGGGCTGTGGGAGGGGAGATGGGCTAAACAGGTAAGGGGCATTAGAATCTACTCCTGAAGTCATTGTTGCACTATATGCTAACTAGCTTGGATATAAATTAAAAAATAAAGAAAAAAAAATAAATCTAATGATGATGACCCCCCCCCAAAAAAGAGAATGAAATCACGTATCTGATAAAGAACATGTATTTAGAATATGAAGAACTCCCAAAGTAATGTGCAAAAAAACCTTGAGATATACAGATGAAAAAAAAATTAAGGACATGAAAAGATGCTGAACATCATCACTCTTAAAGAAACGCAAATTAAAACCACAATGTAACACCATTTCACATCTATTTGAATGGCTAAATAAAAGCAATGGCCATATCAAGTGACGATGAATTTGTGTAAAAATCAAACTCTCACATATTCCTGATGATAATGTAGAATGGTACCACCACTTTGAAAACCGTTTTTGGAAAACAGTATGAAAGTTTCTTAAGAAGTTAAATATATTCTCCCAGCCATTCCATCTTACCTATTTACCCAAAAGAAATAAAAGCATATGTCAATAAAAAGATACAAACATTGTTAGTAGCTTTACTTGTAACAGCCCCAAATTGGCAACAACCTAAATGCCTATAAACAGGTAAGTGGATAAACAATTTTGGTGTATGCATACAATGGAATACTACTCAACAAAAAGGAGAAACAAATTATTAATACAAATTACAACATGGGTCAAGTTCAAAATTATACTGAGCGAAGGAAGCTAAATCACTACACCATCCAAAAAAAGGGAACATTTATATCAAACTCTAGGAAACACAAACTAAAGTACAGTGTCAGAAAATATAGTGGTACTTGTATGGGCATGGAATATGGGTGTTGAAAGAGGCCGAAGGAAGAGTTACAAGGGATCCCAAGCAGAACTCTTTGAGTAGAAAGAAAAGGCAACAACCAGAAGAAAATTATGAAAGGAGAAAATTCCATAGATAAAGCAAACATATAACAAAGGTAGTAGATTAATCATTTATAAAAGGAGCACAGAGGTTGAAACAGAAAAACAGTAAAATCAATTACATCCACAAAAATCAGTCAAGACATACACAAAATAAAAGATGTAAATATGACATCACATACCTAAAATGTGGAAGGAGGAATAAAAATTTAATGCTTTTAGAATGTGTTTGAATTTAAGTGACCATTAACTCAATATAAACTGCTATACGTGTAAGATGTTATATATGAACATAATGGTAACCACAAACCAAAACCAAAAATAAAGAGAATGGAATCCAAGCATAACACTAAAGAAAACCATCATACCAGGAAGGAATAGAACAAGAGAAAAAGAAAGGAACAGAGAAAAACTATAAAAACAACCAGAAAGCAAATAAGTACATACCTATCAATAATTACTTTAAATATAAATGGAAAAAAAAAATTCCAACCAAAAGACACTAGATGACTGAATGGATAAGAAAAACAATACCCATTATATGTTGCCTACAAGAGACTCACTTCAGACCTAAACCCATGTACAGACTGAAAGTGAAGAAGGGCTGGAAAAACATATACCATGCAAATGGGAGTGAAAAAAAAAAAAAAAAAGTCCAGGTGCCTTATAACAAACAAAAGAGACTTCAAAACAGACTATAGCAAAAAACAGAAATAAAATAAAAAATAAAACAGACTGTAGCAAGAGAAAAAGAAGGGCACTATGTAATGATAAAGAGAACAATACAAGAGGATATAACAATTGTAAATATCTATGCACCCAACATAGTAGCACCTAAATGCATAAAGCAATTATCAAAAGACATAAAAAGAGAAACTGACAGTAATACAGTAATAGTAGGGGACTTTGGCACCCCACTTACATCAATATATAGATCAGCCAGACAGAAAATCAAGGAAACAGTGATTGAAAGACATATTAGGCAAGATGGACATAACAGATATTTACGGACATTCCAACCAAAACCAGCAACATATACATTCTTTTCAAGTCCACATGGAACATTCTACAAGACAGATCATGTTAGGCTATAAAACAAGTCAATAAATTTAAGAAGACTGTTATCATATCAAGCATCTTGTCCAACCACAACAGCATGAAACTAGAAATCAATCACAAAGGGCGCCTAGGTGGTTCAGTTGGCTAAGCATCTGACTTCGGCTCAGGTTATGATCTCACAGTTCGTGAGTTCAAACCCTGTGTTGGACTCTGTGCTGACAGCTCAGAACCTGGAGACTGCTTCACATTCTGTATGTGTCTCTTTCTGCCCCTCCCCCACTTGTGTTCTCTCTCTCTCTCTCTCTCTCTCTCTCTCTCTCTCTCTCTCAAAAATAAATACACATTAAAAACAATTTTTCTAGGGGAGCACCTGGGTGGCTCAGTTGGTTAAGCAACCAACATTGGCTCAGGTCATGACCTCGTGGTTTGAGAGTTTGAGCCCCGGGTCGGGCTGTGTGCTGACAGCTTAGAGCCTTCAGTCTGCTTTGGATTCTGTGTCTCCCTCTCTCTGCCCCTACCTGGCTTGTGCTCTCTCTCTCTCAAAAATAAACAAACATTAAAAAAAAAAAATTTTTTAAGCAATCACAAGAAGGAAATCTGGGAAGAACACACATACATGGAGGCTAAACAACATGCTACTAAGCAATGAATGGGTCAACCAAGAAACCAAAGAAGAAATAAAAAAATACACAAAGACAAATGAAAATGAAAACACAGTGGTCCACAATCTTTGGGACACAGGAAAAGCAATTCTAAGGGAGAAGTTTACAGCAACACAGGTCTACATCAAGAAATAAGAAAAATCTCAAACAATTCAACCTTACAAAGAATTCAACCTTACACCTAAAATTAGGAGCTAGAAAAAAGAACAACCAAAGCCCTAAGCTAGCAGAAGGAAGGAAATAGTAAAGATTAAAACAGAAAAAAGAAAAAAGATTAAAGCAGAAATAGAGGATTAAAAAGTAAAAGTAAGATCAATGAAACCAGGAGCTGATTCCTTGAAAAGATAAACATTGATAAACCTTTAGCCAGACTCATCAAGAAAAAAAGATAAAGGCTCAAATAAATATTTCAGAAATAAAGGAGAAATAACAACTTACACCACAGAAATACAAAGAAGCATGCCAATAAATTGGACAATCTAGGAGAAATTGATAAATTCTTAGAAACATATTATCTTCCAAAATCAGGAAGAAATAGAAAACCTGAACAGACCAATTACTAGTAAAGAAAGTGAATCAGTAATCAAAAGACTCCCAACAAACAACAGTACAAGACTAGACACTTTCAAAGGCAAGTTCTAGCAAACATGAAGAGCTAATACTTATTCGTCTCAAGCTATTCCAAAAAAATAGAAGAGAAAGAAAAACTTCTAAATTCATTCTACAAGGCCAGCATTATTACCCTGATACCAAAACCAGGCAAAGACACTGCAGAAAAAGACAACTACAGGCCATGATCTCTGACAAACATGGATGCAAAAATCCTCAACAAAATATTAACAAACTGAATTCAACAAAACATTAAAAAAGCAAGTCACCACAATCAAGTAAAGTTTAGGTATGGAAGGGTGGTTCAATATTCGCAAATCAATGTGACATCACATTAACAAAAGAAAGGATAAAAACCATATGATCATCTCAGAAAAAGCATTTGACAAAATATAACACCCATTCATGATACAAATTCTCAACAAAGCAGGTTTAGGTGGAACATATTTCAACATAATAAAAGCTTTATGTGGAAAACCCACAGCTAACATCATATTCAATGGTAAAAAACTGAGAGCCTGTCCTCAGATTAGGAACAAGACGAAGATATCCACCCTAGCACTTTTATTCAACATAGTACTGTAAGTCCTAGCTGCAGCAATCAGACAAGAAAATGATATAAAAGGCATCCACTGGTAAAGAAGAGTAACTCATTATTTGTAGATGACATGATAGTATATATAGAAAACCCTAGACTCCACCAAAAAACTATTAGAACTGATAGTAAAGTTGCAAGACACAAAATCAATATACAGAAATCTGTTCCATTTCTACAAAGTAGCAGAAAGAGAAATTAAGAAAACAATCCCATTTACAACTTTACCAAAAAGAATAAAATACCTAGGAATAAACTTAACCAAGGAGGTGAAAGACCCGTACTTTGAAAACTATAAAACACTGATGAGAAAGTGAAAGTGACAAACACAAATGGAAATCTATTCCATGCTCACAGGTTGGAAGAATTAATATCATTAAAATGTCCATACTGCCAAAAACAATCTACAGACTCAATGCAATCCCTATCAAAATACCAACAGCATTTTTCATAAAACCAGAACAAATAATACTAAAATTTGTATGGGACCACAAAAGACCCTGAATAGCCAAAGCAATCTTGAAAAATAACAACAAAGCTGGAGGTATCATAATGCCAGATTCCGAGATACATTACACAGCTGCAGTAATCAAAACAGTATATAGTACTAGCATAAAGACACACAGACCAATGAAACAGAACTGAGAGTCCCGAAATAAACCCATGCTTATATATTCAATTAACCTACAACAAAGGAGGCAAGAGTATACAATGGGGAAAAGACAAGTCTCTTCAATAAATGGTGCTAGGAAAATGGGACAGCTACATGCAAATGAATAAAACTGAACCACTTTCTTACCCCATACACAAAAATAACCTCAAAATGGATTAAAGACCTAAATGTGAGATGGACAAAACTCCTAAAAGAAATCACAGGCGGTAATCTCTTGGACATCAACCTTAGCAAACACATTTATGGATATGTCTCCCAGGTAAGGGAAACAAAAACAGAATTAAACTATTGGAACTGTACCAAAATGAAGAGCTTTCGTACAGCAAAGGAAACCATCAACAAAACAAAAGATAACCTACTGAATAAGAAAAGATACTGGCAAATGATATATCCAATAAGAGATTAATATCCAAAACATATGAAGTTCTACAACACCCCCCCCAAAAAAAAAACCCAAATAACCAGATTAAAAAACAGGCAGAGGACTTGAATAGACATTTTTCCAAAGAAGACATACAGATGGGCAACAAGCACATGAAAATATGTTCAGCATTGCTAATCATCAGGGAAATGCAAGTTAAAACCACAATGAGATATCGCCTTACACCAATCAGAATGGCTAAAACCAGAAAGAATTAACAAATGTGGAGAGAAACGAACCCTCGTGGACTGTTGATGAGAATGTAAATTGGTACAGCCACTGTGGACACCAGTGGTGGAAGTTCCTCAAAAATTAAAAATAGAAATACTATATGATCCAGCAATTCCACTACCCAAAGAAAACAACAACAGAACTGAAAAGATATATTCATCTGTGGGACTCCTGGCTGGCTCAGTCAGTAGATGCAGCTCTTGATTTCAGGGTTGTAAGTCTGAGCCCCACATTGCTGTAGAGATTAGTTAAAAATATAATCAGAAAGATGGGGCTCCTGGGTGGCTCAGTTGGTTAAGCATCCGACTTCGGCTCAGGTCACGATCTCATGATTTTGGGTTCAAGGCCCGTGTCAGACTCTGTGCTGACAGCTTGCTGAGAGCCTGGAGCCTGCTCCAGATTCTGTCTCCCTTTCTCTCTGCCCCTGCCCCGCTCACACTCTGTCTCTGTCTCTCTCAAAAATAAATAAACATTAAAAATAAATAAAATAAAATAATAAAATCAGAAAGAAATAAAAAGGGAGGGAGGGGAAGGGAGGGAGGGAGGGAGGGAGGGAGGGAGGGAAGAAGAAAAGACACACGCATCCCTATGTTTATCACAGCATTACTTACAACAGCCAAGACATGGATGCGACCCAAGTATCCATCAATAGATGAATGGGTAAAGAAAATGCAGTGTATATACTATAATGGAATACTACTCGGCTATAAAAAGAATGAGATCTTGCCATTTGAAACAACATGAATGAACCTAGAGGGTATAGTGCTAAGTGAAGTAAGTCAGAAAGAGAAAGACAAATATTTTATGATTCCACTTATATGTAGAATCTAAAAAACAAAAACAAAAACAAAAAGGCAGATTCTGAAACACAGAGAACTGGTGGTTGCCAGAAGGGAGGTAGGTAGAGGGAATGAGAGAAACAGATAATGGGGATCAAGAGGTACTAACTTACAATTTTTTTAATTTTTAAAAAACGTTTTTATGTTTTGACTTATTTTTTAGAGAGAGAGAGAGAGAGAACACAAGAGAGCAAATGGAGGAGGGGCAGAGAGAGGGAGACACAGAATTTAAGGCAGGCCCCAGACTCTAAGCTATCAGCACAGAGCCCAACACAGGGCTCAAACTCACAGACCATACAGCAAGATCATGACCTGAGCCAAAGTCGGAGGCCCAACTGAATGTGCCACCCAGGCACCCCATAAGGTCCAAACTTACAATTGTAAATCACAGAGATGGAAAGTGCATCATAAAGAATATAGTCAACAACACTGAAGGAGCACCTGGGTGGCTAAGTTGGCTCAGGTCATGATTTCGCCATTCAGAGAGCAAGCCCTCCATCAGGCTCAGCGTGGAGCATGGAGCCTGCTTGGGATTCTCTTTCCCTTTCCCTCTGCCCCTCCACTGCTCATCCTTTCTTTCTTTCTCTCACTTTCAAAATAAATAAAATTTAAAAAGTTATAATAATATTGCAGTAATAATGTTGTATGGTAACAGATGGTGACTACACTTATCGTGGTGAGCACTGAGAAATGTAAAGAACTGTTGAATCAATATGTTACATGCCTGAAATTAATACAGCATTGTATGTTAATTATACTTCAATATTAAAAAAAAAAAAAAGACCCCAAGGAAGCTTTTGGGTGTGATGGATATGTTCATTTACTGGTTGCAGTGATGTTTCATAAGTACATACCTATATCAAAACTTATCAAACTCTACACCAGAATTGGCCTCTTGGCTAAAACATGGCTTGCTTAAGGCTATCCTCCCAGAAGTTTCTACTTGTCATTTCAATTACACTTAAGTAATAAAAGTCATGCCTTTCTCCTAATAAATTCTAAACTCTCTTTCACTAACCAACATAGATTCTTGGATTTCCTCTCATAACATGGTTCTTGTTCTCATGAAGCCATAAACATTTAGACAATAAGATTAAAAACAATTACCATCTCCAACTGATCACCACTTGAAAACCTCACAGATCAGCATTTAATACCCAACAATTACTACAAGAAACCCAAATCAGAATTCATAATCATGAATTCCCTAAGATCACAATTTTCATCAATAATATCACTCACAGCACCTCGCTAATAAACCAACCTTAAACACAAATCCTATTGCCAAAAGAAAATACTTACATTTTTAAATCTTGCAACTTTATAAGCTAATTATGCTTCCGACTTATTTTATACCAACTATTCACTTAACTTCAAAATCATACTTTGAAGCAAAACATAAGTCAACAGGCAGTAAGTCTCCTCCTGTCAAAATTAAATCTTACTAAGATGGTCACTCTCAGAAGCAAATATCTATTTATATCAAGCTTCAGAATGTTCATTTTGTATGAATCTCTGCTTATGACCTTGCCACCTAATTTGTTTCAAAATTCCAATTTCGGCAACAGATTCCAATGGCAGGGAAGTTCCTAAGGACTGAAGAGCAATTTAAGGGTCTTTTTTATTTTGTTCAGTAAAACTAAAAACTCTTACAGGGGGGGGAAATAGTAAAGTAGTATGTATAGAGTTTGAAAAATCCAACAGTATTGCAATCTCTGAAGGGATAAACAAACTGTGGTATATCCATACAATGGAGTAGTACTCAGAAATAAAAAAAAGAACTACTGATATGTACAATGTGAATGGACCCAAAGGCATTATACTCAATGAAAAACCCCAAACCCAGAAGTTTACATACTCTCTGATTCCATTTATATAATAGTCTCCAAATTATGATGATGGAGAACACATCAGGGGTTGCCAGATGCTAACGAGATAGCAGGAGGGAAGAGTTTGCTTGTGGTGATGCAACAGTTCTGTTTCCTAATTGTGGATATAGTTACATGAATCTATGTATTTGATAAAATATCACAGGATATATACTAGAAAAAAAAGTTTATCTAAAAACTGCTGCCTACAGTTAATAGTACTGTACCAATGTTCATTTCCTGGTTTGCTAATATACTACACTTATGTAAGATGTTATCATTAAAGAAAGCTGGGTGAAGAGTACCCAGGAACTCTACACAATTTTTGTAATTTTTTATAAATCTAAAAGTTTCATAATAAAAAGGTTTTTTTTTTTTTTTAATTTTTTTTTTTTCAACGTTTATTTATTTTTGGGACAGAGAGAGACAGAGCATGAACGGGGGAGGGGCAGAGAGAGAGGGAGACACAGAATCGGAAACAGGCTCCAGGCTCCGAGCCATCAGCCCAGAGCCTGACGCGGGGCTCGAACTCACGGACCGCGAGATCGTGACCTGGCTGAAGTCAGACGCTTAACCGACTGCGCCACCCAGGCGCCCCAAAAAAGTTTAATAAACATAACAAAAAGAAAACAGACAATGTAGAGAGAAAAAGAGCAAAACAATAATTAATAAACTCTGATTTGGAAAAAAATATTATAACCATAAAACAAGGACAGGGATATTGTTTTTAAAAAAATAGAGAATAAGCAGTCTTAGAAATTCAAAACACAACAGCAGAAGCTTTAAAGGATTACTAGAAGAACTGAAAGATAATATTGGGAATAAAAGACAAATAATAGAAAATAAAGAGAGAAAAGATGAGAAAATTAGAGAATTAATCAATGAGGTCAACATTCAAATAATATATGTTCAGAGAGAACAGAGAAAATGGAGGGAAATGATACATGAAAAATCTCCAGAAGTAACTGATATTACTAAGCACTGGAAGTAACTGATATTACTAAGCACTGCTGCTGGTATCCAAGAGAAACTAGTTGTAATAAATACATAAAAAGTAAAATATCTATAAAGTGAATGATATTCATTTCTGTGTGGCACCCTTATGTAGTACACACATATTACAACCTTATGTGAAAGCACTTTCCTAGTTTGAGCAATTATATTGCCTATATTTAAACACTTCCAGCAACTAACATCATAACCTGGTGCATCTTATTAATGTTTGTTGAACTTAGCTGAAGTTTCAGGGTACATATAATATCTAAGCGTTTCCCTTCACTGGTTGCTTATTCTTTGCTGTGTGTGTGTGTGTGTGTGTGTGTGTGTGTGTGTGTACAGGGATACAAAGCTTTACAGTTTATAAGGTGTTTTAGACATTTAATCAAGCTTTTAACATATACCATTTCTTAAAAGTGAGGTTAGCATCCTTGTAAATTTTGCATTAGATGTTCCTATCCATTAGCCTGTCCTTAAAACAGCAGTATTTTAAAGCCTATTTTTATTTTGGGGAAAACTATGTTTTTATTACTATAACAAGTATCATATTTTATGTTTTAGTTTTTTTAAGTAAGCCTTTTAAATGATTTCATATTAATATGTTTTTAAGCACTTAATCTGTGTAAGCTGTTTATAGTTTTTAAGGTGTTAAGAGATTCAAAACCATGACTCATGGACCACTTGCAACCCATTACTTGATTTTGTAAATAAAGTTTTATTAAAACACAACTATGCCCATTCGCTTAAACATTGTTATGACTGTTTTCACTCTATAATGGCAAAACTGAGTGGTTGTAATGGATACTGTGTAGTCCACAGAGTCAAAAATATTTACTATTCAACCCTTTACAGAAAATTTTCCCATTTCTACATTAAGTGTCAGTAACCGTGATGATATAAGAAATGCTATCAAATTTCTAAGTCTATTTTCAACAAATTTAATGCAAATTTCATCTTCCGCCCCACCCCCTTTTGTCAATTAGCCTTTCTATAAGCTTTTTTTCTGCTTAGTATATTGTCAGTTTCCCAAGGAACAAAGGCTAATTACTGAAAAGGGAAGCTCTCAACTGAGGACTGAGCTATGGTCTCAAAGGTCATCTTTAAGTCTGTTGTTTAATCCATTTTTCCCATAGAAATATTTTAAATGTTACTTAAATCCCAGATTTCCCCACTAAAGACAACTTTAGCAAGAAATACAGCCCAAGAGTAGTTTTAATATGAGTCCTAAATCCTAACATCTTTCTCTTCCTAAAAAATCCCATTGTTAGATTGTCAACAAGTCTAGTAAGGCAGCTCCAGGGAACAAGCAGCAAGAAAGTTCAATAGAAAAAAGTACCCTTGTACACTGTTGGTGGGAATGTAAATTGGTGCAGCCATAGTGGAAAGGGTTCCACAAAAAATAAAGGTATGAAGATTCCTCCAAAAATGAAAAACACAATTATTCTATGATCGATCCAACAAGGTGGAATCCAACAATTCCACTGCTGTGTATTTATCCAAAGAAAATGAAAACACTAATTCACAAAGATATATGCACCCCAAGTTTACTGATTATTTACAATAGCCAAGATAGGGAATCAACCCAAGTGTTCACTGATGGATAAAGAAGATGTAGTATGTATCCACGGTGTATACATACATACGTACATTCAAGGGACTGTTACTCAGCCATCAAAAAGAATGAAATCTTGCCATTTGTCACAATGTGGATGGAACTAAAGTGTATTATGCTAAGTGAAATAAGTCAGAGGAAACCAAATATATGAGTTCACTCATATGTGAAATTTAAGAAACACAACAGATGAACATAGAGGAAGGGAAGGAAAAATAAGATGAAAACAGGGAGGCAAACCATAAGAGACTCTTAAATATGGAGAACAAACTTGGGGGTTACTAAAGGGGAGGTGAGTCGGGGGGTGCGTTAAATGGTCGATGGGCATTAAGGAGGGCAATTGTTGGCATGAGCACTCGGTGTTATATATAAGCGATGAATCACTGGGTTCTACTCAAACCAATACTACACTGTATGTTAACTAACTTGAATTTGAATGAATGAATGAATGAATGAATGAATAAAGGGCTTTTGCTGTTGATACCAGTTAACTGTAAATTACATAATCTAGGGGCGCCTGGGTGGCGCAGTCGGTTAAGTGTCCGACTTCAGCCAGGTCACGATCTCGCGGTCCGGGAGTTCGAGCCCCGCGTCGGGCTCTGGGCTGATGACTCAGAGCCTGGAGCCTGTTTCCGATTCTGTGTCTCCCTCTCTCTCTGCCACTCCCCTGTTCATGCTCTGTCTCTCTCTGTCCCAAAAATAAAATAAAACGTTGAAAAAAAAATTAAAAAAAAAAATAAATTACATAATCTAACTTATGTTAGATCAAGTGGACAATGCAAGAAAGGATGCAAAGGTAGAATCAAGTGACCAATTCAGAGGCTACTGCAAATAATCCAGGTGAGAGCTAAAAGTGACTGGGACCAGAGTTGTAGCAGCAAACATGGCAGAGTGGACTAGCCTAGATATTTTGAAGAATAAGACTCTGAAATTTCAGTGGTGCCTAGGTGGCTCAGTCGGTTAAGTGTCCAACTTCGGCTAGGGTCATGATCTCACAGTTCGTGGGATAGAGCCCTGAACTGGGCTATGCACTGACACTTTGGATCCTCGGTTTCCCCCGCCCCCATCTTTGCCCCTCCCCTGCTCATGCTCGCGCTCTCTCTCTCTCTCTCTCTCTCTCAAAAATAACATTTAAAAAAAGACTTTGAAATTTCAGAAATCAAACGTAGGATATGAGACAGAGGAGTCAAGGAGGACTTTATGATTTTGGTCTGAGCTGCTGAAAGAATGGAAGTTCCATTTCCTGCATGAGAATGACAGTGGGAAGCTTAGGTTTGAAAAGGATACATATATCTTAGACATGTTAAAGAATGAGATGTTTATTCAACATCCAATGCAGACATCAAATAAGGAGTTAGACACATAAGTCTAAAGTTCCGGGGAAAGGTCCGGGTTAGAGATAAAAATTTAAGAATTGGAATCTCCAAATACTTGACATTCTCAAGCAGCTCCCTACCATAGAAAATTATAAAGTAGCTTTAAAATATAGCTAACCACTATTAGAAACTGCACAGATCTAAATTAATGGTCAGATATATTTTGTATCTATTGATTAGTCATTCATTCAACAAATATATACTGAGTACTTTATGCCAGTTGCTATTCATGACTGAGAGTAATATTATAATGCATACATAATCACATACTGTTAAAGGTGCTTCAAAAATTACTATTTTTAAAAACCTTTTGGAGCACCCATCCTACTTATTACTAAAGGGGGGAAATAAAACAGTGGGGAAAAAAGGTAAGAAATACAAATACCAGATTTCATTTTAGAAATATATATCAAATTGTGAATATTTTAACTAATTAGTTTCACAAAACACCTTTCTAGAGAGAAATTATAGCAACTCCACAATCACTCATATTTCCAAATGTCCTTTTGAAAACAGACTTATTCCATTAAATTCCCTTCTCTATGCCTCATGCTAAAATTTTAAGCAGTAAAAGAATTAAAATTAAAAATCTAGGCAGCTCTTCCTGTCTCCATGCTTCAATAAAACCACCTTAAAAAATAAATAAAAATTAAATTAAATTAAAAATCTAAACTACCCTGCTAAACTAAACTAGATTGATAAAATTAAAGAATGAGAGAATTTACATCAGAGTCCTTTTAACACCGGGCATTCAATATGCCTAAATATTATCATGAGAAATAACTATAGAAACACAGAATCTAAGTTCAGGAAAACCCTTTTAGAAATGTAATCTAAACACCTATCTCGTTTCTGAATCTCATCTACCAAGTTCTCATGAATTGGCTGACCTATTGCTGTTAATGACAGGGAAGGGTAACTTGTTTTTTTTTTAAACAGTTTTGTTCCACCTTTGGAAAGCTCTGACTTAGACGGCTTTTCTTAACATTAAAGCTTAATTAAACCTTGTCATCCGACCCTAGTTCAGGGCTTTGGGCCAGTTAATTCTTTGTTGTGCGGGAACTGTCCTGTGCCTTGTAGGATGTTTAGTAGCACCCCTGGCCTCCACCCACTAGGTATGAGTAGCACTCCCTCTTCCCAGTTGTTAACAACCAAAAATGTCTTTCAGACATTGCCACAGCCAAATGAGGGGCAAAATCATGCCTCTAGTTGAAAACCACTGTCCTAGCCCTATCTACTACGACCGAATAACAATAACAACAACACTAAGATCTAAGCAGTTAATACATGCCAGGCACAATTCTGAGCACCTTACATGTATTTTCATTTAATCCTCAAAACCATCCCCAGTTGAGAAAATGGAAGCTTTATTTTTGAGAGACAGAGAGAGACCAAGCATGAGTGGGGGAGAGGCAGAGAGAGAGGAAGACACAGAATCCCAAGCAGGCTCCAGGCTCCGAGCTGTCAGCACAGAGCCCAACAAACACGGGGCTCGAACCCACAAACAGTGAGATCATGACCTGAGCCGCAGTCAGATGCCCAACCAACTGAGCCACCCAGGCTCCCCAAGAAAATGGAAGCTTTAGAAGCTAAGGAATTCACCTAAAATTAGGTGCAAATAGCAAATTAAGTGGCAGGTCTGAGATGGGAAGGAAGCAGTTCAATTTTAGAGCTCATGCCTTCAATCTCAAACAAGTCTGACTCAAACCAAGTCTAATGTCATTTCCAAAGGGCAAATCTTCACATATCTGAAGATGCCTCTTATAACGAGATTCCTTAATATCAATCAGGGTTGCCCCCAAGACCTCTAATCAGTTCCTTAAACTTACAAGGTTTCTAACTTCTTCACATCCTTCCTCTGAATATACATAGAACTGAAGACAATACTTTGGTGTACAGCAGAGTGGCTCTAGCCTTCTTTTCCATTAATTATGATGGTTTTTTAGTGGGGAGGGTGGGGGAGAAAATGGGATGATGGCAGTTATATTGTACTTTTGTATCAAGTTTACTGCCAAAAACCACCCCCAGGTCTTTTCCATGTGCAGTGTTTTAAAGCCATGCTAACTTAATGTATGTTAGTGTTTTTCAGGTCTTACGTAGATTTCCAAAAAGAAAATTCATTTTAATTTAGTCCAACAATACCAACTCAGAGATCATACTGGATCACTTAATTGATCATGCACTGTCCTTCTTTGTTCATGGTCACCTATAAATTTGTTAATTTGCCTTTTCCAGATGTGCAACGAGACAAAGCAAAGAACAAAGCCACCTTCCAAGATCAGTAATCTCGGGTAGGGTCATTCAAAATTGAAATCATGTTAACATAATCAACTTGTAGCTAACTCATTTTTCCTTCACCATACACCCAAGGATATAAAAAAAGACTTTACCAAAAACGAAGCTTAAGTCCAAATACATTATATTGCTACTAGTCAAACAACTGCATCAGAAAAAAAATCAAAGTTGCTCTGACCATCTATTTTTAGCAAACCCATTCTGGATCATTTTTAACCTATTTTTCTTCAAGTTAGTCATAAAACTACCCTTTCATTTTTTGTTCTAAAATCTTCTACTTCTCAAAATCAGACCTAGATTCCCCTATCTTTTAGTACTTCTTGTATTCTAAAACCTTTAGAAACCACAAATACCAATAAGCTTAAAATTTTATAGGCATTTCCTTTTGTAAAGGTTAAGATGTTTCAACTAGCTGAGAAGGTAATCCATTTAACTAGATGCGTTCTTTATCTCTATCCCCATGTTGTCTTTTATGTCCTTCATAGCAATGTTTGCTTTGTAATTATGTATTATTGGTGGTAGTGGTGGTTTGTTCTTCCTCTTTAAAAGAGAAGCTTCCTAAGAGCTAAGGGATTTTTTCTCTTCCTTCATTGCTAGGCATTATTATTACACTTTCCTTGATTACCTTTTTAAATGTATTATAAGAAACCCTTTGGTTGATCTTAGCATTTTTTAAACATCTCAGCTCATTTGAGCTCCTGCTTTCCTAATTTTCATAAAGATTTATTTTTTATAAACTTTATTATGGCAATCTTAGCTATTTGCTCTGTTTTAAAAGTAGTGCATATCTTTAAAGAGTTTATTGTGTAATCACACTAAGGATCTTTTTCCGTCCAAAAAACATCAAAATTACATTTTTACTTAACTCCCTAAGACATTATTCCTTTTTAAGAGAAATTTATCCTATAGAATCATGATGATCTTTTCTCTAATCAAAAGTTGGGAAAACTCAAATTGGCAAGTTAAAAAATATATACACACAAAACACTATGCAGTTCTTAAGAATTATGCTATAAAAGACTATTTCGTGACAAAGGGGATGTTCATGATTGTTTAAAAAAAGGGTTATATAACAGTATATACAGTAGTAATAATTCAAAACCACTTTTAAAGATATGTGTGATTTTATATTTTTATATACACAAAAAAAGGTTAGATGCAAAAATATTTAAAGTATATTTCTTTTGATCACAGATAACATTTTTGTTTTCTATGTGCTTTCTATATTTATAAATTCATGTAATGAATATGTATCACTTTTACAATAACACAGGCATTATTATTTTAAAAGAACCAACAAAACCAAAGAAAATATTCTATAAAGTATTAGACAAAAAGGTCTAGCTTGAGATTTCTGCTTTTATAACTCTATTTCTAAAACAAGCTTAGAAAAACATTTCTGGTCACCAAACCACAAAAAAAGCCAACACAAGATACCAGTTAGCCTAAATATATAAATAAGTCGTGACAACCATTAAGATGACCATTCAAACTTTTAAAAATTAAATGGGGGGAAATCACAAGGATTTCCCGTCATTTCAAGGAAAGTCTGTCATGAACCATTTAAAAACCATTAAAAACAAAAAAAATGTTAAAATGTATATTCTCCCCCCGACCCCAACCCCCACAAAATGAAGGGTCAGTAGGCTAGGGATAATGAAGACAAAAGGAAAAAAATTAGTCAAATTGTTTAATACTGAGCTAAAATTTCCAAATATAAATAAAGTAAGCAATGTCACCTGTTAAGATTGAAAATCTCGTAACAAGAACAATTATCTTTACTTATAAATTCTGTGTGGTTGAAAATAAATTTGCAATAATCCAAAAACTTATCTGATTTACTCTCTATTTCAATGGCAGCATCTTATTCAGAGTCTACGTTCTAAAAGACTAGAAAAAAAGTCATTTTAACCAATTAAAAGTCATCATTCAAATGTATTCAGTTTTGTAAAATACTACTACATGTAAGTGGTTCAACTAATGATTAATTCATCCAAAAGTAAAAATGCATTTACCCCCTTCTTTAGGAAATTATTTCAACGATTTTATTTGTATATCTTGAATTTAATTTTCAAACATATTAAAAATATTATTTTAAATTAGCCTTTCCTTAAATTTTTTATGATATTCATAAAAAACAATACCAAACATAATGCATTCTCTCAAGTTACATGAAGATTCTACTAACACTTTAAACGAAATAAAAAACAAAGCATCAAACCCATGAAAACAGTAAAAACACACTCCATTTATTTTAAATACCTTGCCATTAAGCTGACAATCTTTTCATCCAGAAAAGTAAATGATCATAATGAAATAAAGGCCAAACATCTTTCTCAATCTCTCTCATATTCATAGATGTATAGAATTATAACCCAGTGATATCATGTAATAAATGAATACACACCTTACTTTAGTATATGCCAAGGTAGACACACAAAAACAAGAAAAAAATTCTGAAATCAGAGTATAAAGGGACTCTGCTTTTTCAAACAATGCAGCACTGAAAGCCAGGTCAGCATCCTTGGGCATTACTAGGAAACTTTAGCACATCTGATATTTCCATCATCTTCAAGATTCTTCTGAACATCAGAAAATATGCAGTCTCCCCCTACCTCACCTGTCCACAGACTTCCTCTAGCTTTCCTCCCTCTACTATGTAATAATGCTATTGCGGTTATTTAGGCTGCAAATGTTCAGAGATACAACCCCCTCTACATATTAATTCAGTTCATTTTCTCACAGACACTGACTCAGCCGTGGGTTGTGCAGCACTGACGTTTCTAACCAAACAGCATCGTGTGAGCTGTGATCATCCCATTTCTCCATCTCTGTGCAGTGATTGGATATTGTAATTGATAGACAGGCTGAAGAAAACTCAGGAGATGAGGGCTTAGTGATATGTAGCTGTGTTGCCAAATGCCATCTGTAATGCTAATTCTAGCTCTGCCAGCTTGCCAGGTTTTAGAAAACTAGGATGCAGCTAACTTTCTTCTTTTCCTTTCAATATCTTATTGTGTACTCATTCTGGGCAGTAAAGCTTCTCTTTAAAAAACAAAGGAAAAATATTCTGTGTACTTTAAGAATCCACTCAAGAACTATTCTTTAAAGTAACCAAACTTTTCTATTTCTAAACTGAGACTACAAAGTGGCTTAAAAAGGAAACTGTAAAGCTCAATCTTCACGCAGTCTCAGAAGAAATGAGCATGCGTACTTGTATGTGGGAATGAAACCTTGCAGCAAAGTCTGATATTGAATGTATGATACGTTTATCTTTAGTAACCTGAGCAGACTGCAGCTCTGAGTTTTAAATAGTTGTATTTAACCCAATTCAAATATTCAAGAGCTTTTAATAAGCATATTGTCAATCTAGCCATTTTAATGCTAGTTGTACAGAAAAGGTGTTCTTTTTCCTTTTTAAAAACAAAAACTATTGTAATTTATAAAGAAAGCTGCTGCAATTCAGGCCAAATACACTTCAGCTGAAATGGATCTTTCAGCAAGCTACAAGGGCCTCTACACAAGTATTAACTACACAACTACTCAAAAAGAAACAAAGTTCAGTAATTTATTAACCCATTTATTTGTATGCACTTGCTTAAGCCAGAGGGAAGAGACACCCTGAAGTACATCCGTGTTGAGATTAGCTTCCTTGTCTTGTCTTTTATATCACAATGCTATACATACCCAATCTACATTCAAAAGAAAATTCAGAGAAGAAAGTACCTTAAAGTTTATTAGATGGAAATGAAACCACAAGGCAATGCCCAGTAAACCCTCAAACCTCACTGGTAAGCATACCTATATAGTAACTATTGTTATTACTTTTAGAATTCAAGAAATTTGTTGTTACACTTGCCAGTAAAGGTGGGGGAGAAAAAAAGACTGAAAAATGCATGCAATTCCAAAATGGGAATAGAACAAAATAGAAGTTTAAACAAGACAACTTTTTAAATTATGTGTAAAAACTGAATCACTAAGAAATAAGGAATGCTCATTTCTTTGCTGCTAAAGACTGAGGTTTGTGCCCCCCCCCCCAAATTCACGTATTGAAATGTATTCCCCCAATGTGATAGTATTTGGAGGTAAGGAGGTAATTAGGTTGAGGACAAAGCCCTCATGAATTGGATTCGTACTTTATAAAAAAGACCCCAGAGGATTCCTAGCCCCTTCTACCATGTGAGGACACAGCAAAAAGAGAGTTGTCTGAACCAGGAAGGGAGCCCTTATTAGATATCAAATGTGCCAGCACCCTAATCTTGGACTTCCTAGCCTCCAGAACCATAATGAAATAAATTTGTTGTTTATAAGTCACTTGATCTACAGTATTCTCTTATAGCAGCATGAACAGACTAAGACATTTACTTTTTATAAATTTAAATCCCCGACTCAGTTTCAGGTGGCAACATGACCATCTATATTTCTTAGCCTCTATGATCCAGAGATGACCATATGACATAGTTCTAGCCAACGATTTATAAGTAGATGCCTGCCTGCTAGAAATTTCTGAAAATTTTAATTTCCTAATACAAATGAAACCCCTTTCCCATTGCCCCCTTCTCCCTTCTCCCTCATTCTTGTCCGGAAGGTGGACATGATGGCTGGAGCCATCTTGCAATCATGAGAAAAAACAAAGAATATCAGAGATTTTTGATCCTAATATACTTAAGCCACTAAATCCACATCAAGTATTGCCTACTTGTGAACTTACATAAAAGAAAAACAAACCTCTAACTTTAACCAGTGTTTAGTCTGGCTTTCTTTCACTTAAATATCCCTAAATAAAATACAAAAGATCAAAAAAAAAAAAAAAAAAAAAAAAAAGGATGAGAGTAGGTAGAAGCATAAATGAAACCCAACTGGTCATGAGTTGATATAACCTGAAGTTGAGAGATACGTACAGAGGAGTTTATTATACCCGTTTTCTCTACTTTGCATATATTTAAAATGTACCATAATAAGTTATCAACATTTTTAAAAATAAAAAGAATGAGAAACTTGGTTATAAATTTTAACTTTGCCATTTAGAATTTGGATGGTCTTGGGCAAGTTTATTAACATCATTTTTTTTTTCATCTGTCAAATGGGGACGGTAATACTTACTATTCATAGAGCTCCACCTTCCAATCTAGTCACAGTTACCTACAGAAAGTCCCTGGCAGGAATGTCCTCCATCTACCTGATCATCCAAAGATTAGTTCAAGTCTCATTTTTACCCACTCAAGTTGATACTGAATCCTTCTCTGAACTCTTATTTTACTACAACTCACTACCACAGTTCGGTGCCCTGTTGTCCTCTAATTGTTCCACGTGTGGATATTAAAGCATTCCATGCTGGTACCCTGACAAAGTTTTTTTTTTTTTAAGTTCATTTTATTTATTTTGAGAAGGAGTGCATGCACACACATGCATGTGGAGGAGGGGCAGAGAGAGGGAGAAAGAGAATCCCAAACAGGCTCTGTGCTATCAGCACAGAGCCCAACACGGGGCTTGATCTCACAAACCACTCAGGACCTGAGCAGAAATCAAGAGTCAGTTGCTTAACCAACTGAGCCACCCAGGCAAGCTGAACCCTGACAAACTTCTGAATCTCTCCTGCAATGAGTACAAGTTCTTAACAATATTTGCTGATTGTTAGTTTTTAAAATCTCCCAATTAATTTAATATCGATTCCAAAAAAATGCCATTTTTAAAAAGTCAAATTGTATACATTTTTAAAGTATCCTAAGTCATATGTTCCTAAGTGTATAAGATCAAGAGGTCTCTAAAAGTAAGCTATTTTCCCTTGGGCAGAATTTCCATAAATGTGGTTAAAATAAGCCCAAAGGAGTTCACGGTCTTTTCATTTAAAACAAATAATGTATTGGTATTTTTTTTCTATTTCTCTTTAATAGTTTTCACTGAAACAACCAATATTGATGCAGTCTACATGAAAAAAAGCATCAAAAAGTTACTGATGCTATAGCTATCAAGAAGAGCTATGATATTTATCACTGAGATACAGGAATGAAAAAAAAATACTGTTAGTTTTTATAAATTTTCCTCATTGTATGCATGCACCTTTTATAAAATAAACAATAGCTTATTTTTACCTATATATGAAGTCACCATTTCACATATAATGTAGTACTGTACGTTAGCATAAAAATATTAAGAACTAGAAAGGATAACATAGAATTCACCTGGAAAATGTATACAACATAGCAGATATAAATAGCCCACACTTAATGAGATAAAACTAATTTCTCTTTAATCTCAAAGACAAAATAATTATCCACATAAGCAGGATAAAGAAAAAGTACTAGAGCACCAGTTGAAGCACACACACATACACACACACACCCAAAAAAACAAAGCAAAAAACACTCATACCATTGCTGTGCCCTTATAAATTAATAAGTCAACTTAACTTTTTCACTCAAGCACATTAAAAGTCCACAATAAAGGCAGACATCTCGTCAGGAGACTTTTTAAAAAAGTACCAATTTCTCCTATTTTCTAGCTACAGCATATGGTTTAAAAGTACCTGGATTATTTCTTTAAAATTACAAAAAGGATTTCAAAAAAAAAATTACAAACAGGATTTCAATATCATGGCATTTTCACGAAAACTACTAACAGTTATCAGATTAGAATTTTACATTCAAGTAAGTTAAATGCCTGTTAATATTCCCTAAGTAAATATTCACAAAGCACAATACTCTATAGGAAAACATGCTTACATACCTGCAATATGTGAGGTTTATGAGCTGCCAATTAACACAGTAAATTATCAGATAATGAAGTGTTCTAAATGAAGTATTCCTCATTAAGCTGCACAGCACAAAATGAAAGCCTTACATATAATACATAAATGGGCCGAAATTTTTGAAATGAATTTCATTCAATGCATCAAACTTTAAATGAACCTGTAGACTCATTGCAGAAAGACTGGTTTTCCCATTAGTATCGAGATGACAACAAAATATGACATAGCCTGTAAATTATTATATATAATCTACACAGACAATATACTTAGAACACAAAATAAATTTCAACTGGAGAGTTTTAAATACAAAAAACTAACCTGTCTTGCCAGGATTCACAGTTAAATTAATTATAGCATTTATTCACAGGATCACTAAGGAGATTTTAACATTACTTAGAAACAAAAATTCAAATAAATACAAATATAAGAAAATTATAAATACAAATATAAGAAAATTAAAAGGAAAGAAATGTTTCTGTACAAGTTTTTTAAGGAGGAATGCAAACATAATTCTTTGTAAACCAGCCCCAACCCCTGCAGGACTTGCCACAACCAAATGCAGTTTGGTTCTTTATAAAGGTCAATTTTATCAGAGCTTTTGATATGTGAAATACATATTTTCTACCTACCTTGAATGTTTATAAAGTTTACGAGGTCTACTATGCAATTTCCGATCCCAATTCTCTGGATCACTGGAGTTACTGTCATAAGGATGAGGCCGTCCTGCCATCCCACTTCAAGCTTCCTCACACTACTGCTCTGAAAGCATATGTAGCACCCATAACCTACGTGAAAGAGTAGTGTTGACCTTTAAATCTGGTCCACGCAGAATAAAATAGTCAACAATTTTACATGCTTTCTGACACTACTGTGACAGATTTTTAAAGTGATGAACAGGATTATAAAATATCAGACATACAAACTGCCACAAATGGGATTAAAACAAACACCATAAGTCTTTTCAGGTACTTTTAATCTGATTCGTCTATTAAATCTGCTTACCCCTATGCAACAGTTTAACGGTGTGTTATTTATACTTAGCAAATACACTTAACTGCCCTCTGGGTACCTCAAGTTTCCAAACATTAATATAGAACCAAAAAAAAGCAAAGCAATTCCACAAAATGATTCTTTTGGACAAAATTTCACCTGGAATACATTTCTTAATTACTAAAAGTTTTAAGATGCTTAACAAAGCATCTAGTAAAACCAAATAACAAAGCTGTTATTTCTTTAAGAGCCCCTGTAGAAATTTAGTGTGGGCTCTAAAATAAAAGTATGTAAACACTTTACATATCTAAAATAAAAGTATTTACACTATCTAAAATAAAAGTATGTAAAAGTATGTGATGTTTCCTTACATTGTAATTACCACAAAAATACAGTATTGATGTGATTCATACATTTCATGCCTTTTCACATGCGAGACTTGTGACTGTTTTTTCTACTAAAGTCATTAAATTA
Source organism: Felis catus (assembly GCF_018350175.1). Taxonomy (NCBI): domain Eukaryota; kingdom Metazoa; phylum Chordata; class Mammalia; order Carnivora; family Felidae; genus Felis; species Felis catus. The sequence goes on from NC_058377.1 coordinate 69,772,036, forward strand.
TAAGAAAATTAACAACAGCTTTACAGAACACCTGAGCTAAGTACTTTAAAGTATATTCACTATCCAATTTAACCTTTACCTTACAAGGTGGGCATTATTATCATAAACGGAACAGAAAGTGGTCTCAGTAGTTTAGTAACTTTGCCAAAGGTCACAATGTCAGTAAATGGCAGGATTATAAAGAATAATGAGAATTTATTATATGGAATGAAGTCTTGATCTTGATAAATGTTCAAGCAGGAGTATTTTGTTTGGATATAATCAAATTTGACTTTCAGAGTCTCCAAACATCAAAAACAAACAAACAAACAAACCACACACACACAACTAAATGAGGTTAGACAATCCAGAACAAAGTTATAGAATTTGGACCAGAACAGAGGTTTCCTGACACCCACTCCTACATGCTTCCTATGCACTTTTCCAAGATGGATTTGATAGAGGAAAGTGAGGGGAGTTGTACATAAACATCAAAAGGAATCCAGATTTGGAAAAATACTATACCTTACTTTTATAAAAAATTCCAATACAATAGGGGTGGCTTGGTTGGCTCAGTCGGTTAAGCGTCTGACTTCAGCTCAGGTCATGATCTCGCAGTTCGTGAGCTCAAGCCCCGCATCAGGCTCTGTGCTGACAGCTCAGAGCCTGGAGCCTGCTTCAGATTCTGTGTGTGCCTCTCTCTCTCTGTCCACCCCTCCCTCCCTCCCTCTCTCTCAAAAATAAAGATTAAAAAAGAAAAAATTTTTAAAAAATTCCAGTACAATCTCATAAAAAATGCCGAAGGTAAATTCATTCAAATTTTGAATCTACCTCAGAGCTCATAAAAAAGAATTACTTCCATAAAAAATAAAAGGTTAAAAAATATAGATTTCCACTTTAGAGAAACTGTTTTTGCTATTTGATAATTTTTTCTTCATAGTTAATTAATACTTTCTTTTCAAAAACAATTGAAATATTACAATAAGTGGACACTTTAATATAATAAACATGTAAACAAGTAGGTAGATCAAGGAGTGAAATTAAAATTACAGAAAAGGAGGGCACCTGGCTGGCTCAGTCAGAACTCTTGATCTCAGGGTTGTGAGTTCAAGCCCCACACTGGGTGTAGAGATTACTTAAATAAACTTAAAAAAATAATAGAAAACGCAAAGTCAGAGAATTGTACAATGGCTAATTCAAATTGCTAAGTAAATGCCACACAGTTTATATGCTGAATGCTCCTGGAAAAGGAAACCTGTTTCTTTAAGGATCAGTGAATAATTAAAAATCAATCAGATATCAGAGGAACATAAAAACTATAAAATTATTTTGAAAAAAAAATTTCAATCTCACTTCAGTTTTTTTTTTTTTAATTTTTTTTTTCAACGTTTATTTATTTTTGGGACAGAGAGAGAGCATGAACGGGGGAGGGGCAGAGAGAGAGAGGGAGACACAGAATCGGAAACAGGCCCCAGGCTCTGAGCCATCAGCCCAGAGCCTGACGCGGGGCTCGAACTCACGGACCGCGAGATCGTGACCTGGCTGAAGTCGGACGCTTAACCGACTGCGCCACCCAGGCGCCCCTCTCACTTCAGTTTTTAATTATAAAAATGTATTTACTAAAAAAGAAACTCTTTAAACTTCAATTTGATATTGTATCTACTTATCTGTACAGGAGAGATGAGGCAGAAGAGAAGGGTAAGAAAGAACAAATCAGACAAAAGAAAAAGTCAGAAAAAGGTGGTAACAAGTATCGAGAAAAATAAAAAGGAAAAATAAAGACATAGAGAGGCTTAGTAGGTTTGTGTAGAATGAGATTTAGAATTTTTTTCCTTACTTTAGAGGTCTTCCAATAAGCTATTTCAGGCATTAATATTTCTTTACAAGAGCGTTTTATCTCCTCCTGACATTTAATTATAAGACACACCCCTCTGGATACCCAAAGATGTCCACTGGGGGAAGAATGATAGAGAAAGTGACTAAAAAACAGAACCTCAAAGAATACATAAGGCAAATTCAGATCTACATTTTCCAACATTTTACAGTGGGTAGCATGTAGGTAGCAGATGGGAAATACCAGTAGGTCTTATTAATCAATCTATGAAAATTAAGAAGCATGTATTTTACAGCCAGACACAAGAAAGTAAAGAATTTCAGATGAAAGTTATCAAAAAGGTCAACTGAAAAATCATATTTACATTTGTCAATAAAACTTGGGTATCACCATGTGAAAGATTTCTTCCCAATCCTTACTCCCAATAGTCAAGACTACGAACAGGCTAAAAACAAGGGAAATTCAAACTGCGATATCTGGAAAAAATATGCCTGTATTTGCCTACATGTGCTGGCATACTTTCAAATGTTATCAATAAGCTATAAACAAGACTACAAATAGATAAAAGGTAAATGACACACATATACTAGTTTGAAATGTGTAAGAATCTCTTCTATTTTAATCAATCTCTGCATCATAGTGACATTATATTTTATTTCATTTCATTCATTCATTCATTCATTCATTCATTCATTCAAGGACTTACTGAACACCAAATATGATACGCCAAGCTATTTATAAGATGCTAAATCAAGTTGGGCATTGTTCCTGTGCTCCAAATCTCACCCTAGTAAAGGAAAAAAGCCTCAGTTGATGGCTCCACATACCACTTACTCCTGTGTCTCTCTCCTACCTGCATAGTTCTTACACCATTACCCCAATTCTTCATCTCCATTAAAACTTGGGTGTTCTTTAGGATTCCATCTTCATTTGCTGGGTCCAGGGAGACAGCGGACAAAAAAACCATGAGGACCAAACCCTTGAGAACACCAGGTTTTACATACTACATACACTGTTTTCATTATCTCTATATGAATTCTTCAACAAGCACCCCAAATTCAACAATGCCAGGCTCTATCTTGGCCTCCCACATCAGCTAATGTCATCTCTATTCACTAACTCAAGAACTCCGAAGTCATCCTTGACTTCTCATTTCCCAACATCAAGTCTACTTCAAAATTTTGACTCCTCTCCCTTTTCATTCGTAAGGCTGCTGCCTTCAACTGAATCCTTAACATATATCTGCAAGGATTTTGGTTGACCTCTTTATCACCATTCAGTCTATACTAGCTGCACTGTAATCAAAATTAAGAACTTTTAATGACTCTCCATGTCCTGATCTAAACTCCTTACGATAAAAAGATCCTTTAAAATAGAGGACTTTTGGCTCCTCAGTGTATACTTCATACGGGCAAACTAAAGTTTATTATTGTATGGATCTTGTAATCATCAAAAACGTAATTACTGGACTACTAGAAACAAAGTTCTTAGAAAACATGTCACAGTTCATTGCTTTTTTAGGCATGACAGAAATTGTGGGGAATAAACTTAGGAATTCCCTGAGACTGCACTGATGGGTTAACAAGGCATAAAGAATTAGAAAGCCACAGGATGAACACACCCAAGTTTGGGTAAACAAGATTAGGTAAACAGGGCATAGGCTCCCAGTACAGGACAAAGATATAGGAATAGAAAAGCCTCAGGATGAAAGCATCAAAAATGAGGTAAACAAGATTAGGTGTTCAGGGCTGAAATGCCACCCAACTTAGTAAAATAGCAGAAAGCTGCTTTCACAGGAAGGATGGACCAAAATAGGTAAACAGGTAAACAGGACTATGGAAAACAGCCAGCAGAAGTTGCCCTGAGTGGAACTAATTAGCAAAAGAAAGGTGCCTTGTTGACCCTGAGGTAGCATGCTTCATCTTTCTAGTCCTCTTGGCCAGTTTAGGTAAACAGAGGTGGCGCCTCCTGTCTGCTGTATACAACCTCCCGCCCAGCACCAGAATTTTGTTTTGTACTGACCCAAACCCCTAACACTGCATATCTTCAAAACCTCTTTTCCCCACGCCCATGAGTTAATGTCCACGGTTTCACTGTATCCTTGTGCACGCCCATTCTGATCCTAATAAAAATGGAGCAAGGGTCAGAGCAAGGACCCTTACTAGGGGCTCCTGTCTCCTCCCAGACATTAGCCTCTCTTGCATTTCAATTTTGTGTCCACTCTCTTGCTGGACAAGAGAAAACTCCAGACCCAGAGCCTATGACAAGAAATAATCTAAATTCTAAATAATTTAGATATAATCTGTGCAGAGGGAGGAACAACTAGGCCAACTGGCTAGAGACATGCATTCAGGAGACTGTCTGTCAAAAGTCAACTAGGAAAAAGGCAATTCAATTACATCTCTTCTCTTGGATATTACTATTTAAAAAGGGGGTGTGGGGGAACAGAATCTTCAAGATTATAATAACATAAATAAGTGGTCTTTGGGATACTATTTCCAGGTAGTATTAATTAATGGCAATGATTCATAGAAAAGTTTTGTGTTTTTTTTTTTTTGAAAAAAGGATAGTACATGGAGACTTTATTCTGTCCTATGTTGTGTATCAGTGGGCAAGGAAGTTTAATTTTCTCCTATTTAAAGCTCAAAACAAGCTAATATTATAATCATGTTTTATAGATGAAAAGATCTTAGAGCTAACATTAGAATCCCAGTCTAACAGAAAGCCCATGTTCTTTTTTTTGTTTATTATTTTTTTTTTTTTTTTGAAAGAGAGAGAGATGGAGGGAGGGCACATGCACAAGAAGGGCAGGGGCAGAGAGAGAGGGAGTGGGCATCTCAAGCAGGCTTCTGTCAGTGCAGAGCCCAACACGGGCTCAAACTCACCAACCAGATCATGACCTGAGTCAAAATCAAGAGTCCATGCGTAATCAACTGGGCCACTCAGGTGTCCCAAGCCCATATTCTTTCTAACATACTAAGCTAGGTATACAGAAATTCATTAACATTTGTTCCCTACAGCCAGCAGATGTCTTTTTTTAAACTTCAGCCATCTTGTGGCTTTGTTCATCCTACTGGGATCTCATTCTGAATAGTGTCATTATATGAGAACTTTTCTATTAACGGAAAATTGTTTTTATCTCTCAAACTTTGCAAACAAAGTAATTCAAGTGTGGTGGTTACTGGAGAGAAAGACCTGATAAGTAAGAGGAAAAACAATGAAAAGAATAAAATCACACAGTGATACCAGCCCGAAGAGCCAAGACAAGACTGCCTTTGGCTGCAAAGAAAGGCAAGTATCCAGAGGATATTTTAACTACATCAATAATTGGAGAGGCTGGAGAGAATGAATACTGCTACAGATAACTGTGAAAGAAAAAGAACAGGCTGGGAGGAGGGGGTTGCCTGGCTGGCTCAGTCCGTTAAGCCTCAGACTCTTGATTTCAGCTCAGGTCATGGTCTCACACTTTGTGAATTTGAGCCCCCTGTCGGGCTCAGCACTGACAGTGTGGAGCCTGATGGGATTCTCTCTCTCCCTCTCCCTGTCCCTTCTGCTCTTTCTCAAAATAAATAAACTTAAAAAATAATAAAAACAACAGGTGAGAGCAACTTTTTAAAAGTTTATTTTGAGAGGCAGGGAGGGGCAAAGAGAGGGAGAGAGAGAATCCCAAGCCGGCTCTGCGTTGTCAGCACAGAGCCCAACATGGGGCTCAATCTCAGGAACCCTGAGATCATGACCTGAGCTGAAATCAAGAGTCAACACTTAACTGACTGAGCCATCCAGATGCCCCTAGAAGCAACTTTTTTTTTTTAATTTTTTTTTTTCAACGTTTATTTTTGGGACAGAGAGAGACAGCATGAACGGGGGAGGGGCAGAGAGAGAGGGAGACACGGAATCGGAAACAGACTCCAGGCTCTGAGCCATCAGCCCAGAGCCCGACGCGGGGCTCGAACTCCCGGACCGCGAGATCGTGACCTGGCTGAAGTCGGACGCTTAACCGACTGCGCCACCCAGGCGCCCCTAGAAGCAACTTTTAAAAGAAAAGTAAACCAGAGGGGTGAAAAGAAACCTGTACAGGCAGCCAAGTTAAGCAATCATGTGAGCCTCCTACAGATAACAATGATTTAAACCTCGATAAAATACTTTTTTAATGTTTATTTTTGAGAGAGAGAGAGAGAGAGAGAGAGAGAGAGTCCAAGCAGGGGAGGGGCAGAGAGAGGAGGAGACACAGAATCGGAAGCAGGCTCCAGGCTCTGAGCTGTCAGCACAGAGCCCGACGTGGGGCTCAAACCCACAAACCGTGAGATGGTGACATGAGCCGAATTCAGACGCCTAACCAATTGAGCCACCCAGGCCCCCTGTAAACCTGGATAAAATATTTTTAAAACTACTGTTTAAAAGCACTGGCAAATATCCCAAAGCATAAAGTAGTGAAAGAAGAGCATATTCTGAAAGGCAACAGAATTTTGTGTTCAGATGAAGTTCTTATGCTGAGTGCCCTTCCCAATCCCCTAGAAATATGGTGAAGGAAACCAGCCAGCCATACAGCTCAAAGTAGTAGAGAAAACAGTTCAGAACTAGAAGTGCAGCTGGAAATTTAAGTCAGACATACTGGAAGTGAAAGAACCACACAGAGGTATGACCCAAAATCTAAACATAAATTCTACTAGGCTAAATTACACACGCATGGAGGAGAGACTCCAGGCCCTCTGTGGTAGACTACAGAGGAATTTACCCTTGAAAGCTGCACGGCCTAAGATCTAGGAGTTTGATGCTTTTTAAACTGAGTGCAGGCCCAACCATACACAGCCCAAGCAGCAGGAAGCTGAAACCCTTATTGGCTTAAGAGTGCCAGAGGACAGAAACCATCAGAGCCAGAGAAGCTAGAAATTAAAAGGGAATATCCAAAAGTAGAGGAAGTACAGGGAGGGTGAGCTCCAAAATGTGAATGTAATCTAGGCCCAAATTTTTGGCTGATCACCAAATTACACAGGTGGCGGGAGCACTTTCCTCCACTCACTCCCCAGGAGACCATACTAAAAACCAAGTAGCTGGAAGAAGTAAGAACTAAGCACAGATATCAGATGGTATACACTGCTTGGGAAACAATGTGTGCGATTGAGTCCAGGCAACTTAATGGTCCACTAGAACAAAACAACAATACTCATAAGAACATTATAATCAATACCCTGGTTTCTGCCAAAAATTATGCGATGCAAAGAAATAAGAAAGTAAAACAGCAATCAATAGAAAGTGACTCCAGGTAGGCCCAGATATAGGATTTAGTGAATGACTTCAAACCACATATTTAAACAATTAAAGGAATATATTCAAAGAACTACAATAAGAAGGTAGTCTTGATGAATGGCAGAAAGGGATTCTCAATAAAGAAATGAAAATTATCAAAAAATGAAAACTTCAGCTGTAGCTGGAAAGAATAACTAAAATGAAAATTTCATTAGATGGGCAAAACAGCACACAAGATGAGGAAAAAAATAAGGGAACTTGAAAACAGATCAGTAGAAATTATCCAATCCATAGACTACAGAGAAACAAAGACTGGATGTTATCTGTAAACACAGGTGGGAAAGCATCTAACGATACAACATGTAAGTAATTAGAGTTACTACTGATACACTCAACAAAATGGAATCTCAAAAGTGTTATGGTAAGCTAAAGAAACCAGACTCAAAGGTTCCATACCAGACGATTCCATTTCTATAACATTCTTGAGAAGACAGGGATATAGAACAGAACAGCCAGGGCCTGTTCCCCCCAGGGCTTGGGGAACTACACAGGGACAGCACAAGTTAATTTTGGGGGGGGTGATGGAACTATTCTATATCTGGATTGCGGTGGTGGTAGTTATGCAACTGTATGCCTTTGTCAAAATTCATAAGACCTGTACACCAGAAAGAGAATTTTGTTGGATGTAAATTTACAAAGAAATTCAAAAAGAAAGTGAAAAAATTAGCAGAGATGTTTAATACTTATAATTATCAAACATATCAGCATGACATATTTAAACCAAGTTTTAATCAAAAAACCTAAATCATATTGTCCCCATTACCATCAAGGATACTTAAAGCTATCTTCCCACTGCTCACTGCCATAATGACACACATAACTTTTGATAATGAAAACCGGTGGGAACCTTTCTACTTCTGCCACAATACTAAGTGGCTAAGACAAAAAGATTTTGGAATCAGAACAACTAGTCGTATGACTTTGTAGAAAGAAGCTTCTTAACCTCCAAGTCCTCAATTTCCTTAAATGTGAAAAAATAACATAATTCTCATTACCATTTTTTTCTCTATTACCTATAACTTCCAATCAAATTGTTATAAAAAATAGATGAGTCAGGGAGCACCTGGGTGGCTCAGTCAGCTAAGCCTCTGACTCCTGATTTTGCCTCAGGTCATGATCTCACAGTTCATGAGTCTGAGCCCTAAGTCAGGCTCTGCGCTGACAGCAAGGAGCCTGCTTGGCATTCTCTCTCCCTCTCTGCCCATCCCCTGCTCAAGCACATGTGCTTGCTCTCTCTCTCAAAATAAATAAATAAATAAACTTTAAAAAAATATGAGTCAGGAAACCTTATATAGTAACACAGTGCTGGCACATTGCTGACTTTCTCTAATAGACTACTGAATGCAAATTTTGTATATTTCATTAGCTCATTCATGACTTTCTAGTTGCCTTTTGAGATCACAGAAAATGAGAATTCCTAGGAAGTTGCTCAACAATTAATGAGCACCTATAATGTGCTAGATGGTTGGAATAAAAAGATGAAACGGGTATCATCCATGTCCCGGTTCAAAAAAAACACACAAAAAAACCTCTAAAATAATCACAACACAGGAGCAGGGGATGAATGATTAGGGAGGGATAGGATTTCTACTCACTTTCAATTATCTTTATTTCTCCAGGGAACTGACCCTCCCTGTTCTACTTAACATCAAAAATACCTTAGACTTTTCAGGGTCATCAAAAAACCACGCACTTTAGACAAAACTGCTGATAACACTTTTAGCATCTAAATCAAAACCTTATGTCATTCCTATAGTACTTAGATGAAAACAGTTATTTCACTGTTAGCTTACCCATAAATTTTAATGCATGGAAGAACAAACCAACCATCCTCGTTTCTAACCTCAGCAAAAACTCCTTCAGTTATTTTTATCATAGCATTCTTGCTGTATCCCAGAAGCTTAAAATTTTAAAATTCTCTCTTTTGGAGATAAAAGTCCCCTGCTACATAACAAATTACCATAAACCCACCCAATGGTTTACAACACACATATTATTTTCTCAGTTTCTGCTGGTCAGGAATCTGGCGGAGTTTAGCTGGGTCCTCTGCAAGGCTACAATGAAGGTGTCAACCATGACCAGATCCTTATTTGGAGGCTCAACTAGAGAAGGATCCACTCCCAAGCTTACTGTGATTGTAATAGTTCATTTCCTCATAGTAGTAGGATTCAAAACTAATGATGGAGAGATAGCAAACATGCTGGCAAAATGGAGTTTTATAATTAGGGAACATCTCATTACCCTTAACATATTCTTCTGGCTAAAAGGAAATCACAAATTCTGCTCACACTAAAGGGCATGAACACCAGCAAGCAGGGATCAGAGGAACTACCTCAGAGTCTGTCTGCCATATTATCCAATATATTCTATGTATTACACTAAAAGCTTAAGATTCTGCTCAGCCCTTGTTCTAATCATACATACCACTATACTAACATACACATACACACAAAAAGCATACATCTATTTTCTCTCCTTGACTTCACACATTTGTCACAGCAAAAACCTGAAACCAATCTAAATGTTCATCAAAAACAAACTGGCTAAAACTCTGCATAATATCATGCAATCAGTAAAAATGAGATAGATAATATGTATACTAATAAGGAAAATATTCCAAGATACATTGCTACACTAAAAAGCAAGGTACAGATGTGCATTATGTACCTCAGTATGTTTTAAAAATTCATACGCAGGGGTACCTGAGTGGCTCAGTTGGTTCTTGACTTCAGCTCAAGTCATGATCTCACAGTTTGTGAGTTTGAGCCCCACAATGGGGCTTGGGATTCTCCCTCTCTCTGCCCTCCCCCACTTGCTCTCTCTCTTTCAAAATAAATAAAAATAAACTTAAAAAAATAAAAAATTTAATTAAATTAAAAAATAAAAATACATATGCAAACCAAACACAATGTGCCTAGCTGGCTGAGTCAGTAGAGCATGTGACTCTTGATCTTCGGGTTGTGAGTTCAAGGCCCTTGTTGGGCATAAGGCTTACTTAAAAAATAAATAAAATATATATACCCATGCATGCATATGTTTTTAAAATCATTATAGGGGCGCCTGGGTGGCGCAGTCGGTTAAGCGTCTGACTTCAGCCAGGTCACGATCTTGCGGTCCGTGAGTTCGAGCCCCGCGTCAGGCTCTGGGCTGATGGCTCGGAGCCTGGAGCCTGTTTCTGATTCTGTGTCTCCCTCTCTCTCTGCCCCTCCCCCGTTCATGCTCTGTCTCTCTCTGTCCCAAAAATAAATAAACGTTGAAAAAAAAAATTTTTTTTTAAAATCATTATAAATATCACATAAAACTTATGACAAAGTTGCCTCTGCAGAAAGGCTGGAATGAGACTTTTCACTATATTCCTTATAGTATTTGAATATAACACATGCTGTTTGCATAATACAGCATTATCTACAATAAAGTATTTGGAGGTGGCTCTGTTACAGAAATTATCTTCCCTGTTTAATTTTACTTGCTTAAGTGTAGTTTTTGTTTGTTTGTTTCTGACTGCTTCTACAATATGTCAATACATATTATAGAAGAGGAAAAATATCTTTTTCCTCTACCCTTGGAAGTTCTCAACTGAAACCCCTATAACAAAAGACAGATTAACAGAAGAAAAGCATACAGATTTGTTTAATATAAATTTTACATGACACTGGAGCGTTCATAAAGAAATGAAAACCTGAAGAAATTATTAATCTGAGGGTTCTTATTTAGTTCTTATGTGATGAAGAGTGGAAAGTTGTGGAAAGATATAACAGGACAGAGTATGAGCTAAGTGTAGCAAACTGCCTGTTCCTCAGATTCTTCTCTGTATCCCTTCATCTTCAGAGAGAAGAATAATCCTTTCCTCTGGATAAAGGAAGATACCTCTCATGAGGGTTTTTTGACTTGCTTTAGAGACAGGTCAGAAAGTCCATCCTACTCCTGCCATTTCTCACATTCCCTCAGCTTAAAGTAATCGATATGCCAAGGTACCACATTTTGGGGTAGCATGTGCTAAGCCCCATCATTATGCACTGGTAGAATGTTTCTGCCACGTGTCTTGTATTAAACTGTAAGATCCTTAAGGACAAGAAGAAAGTATGATTCAAGTGTGTCCCCACAGCTTAGTACAACTGATATATAAGCTTTTACAAAATGTTTTAACATTAAGATGAAAGAAATTTCATTTAACACAATCTATTAGTAAAGGGGAAATATAAATGATGAAGATTTTTGGACAGTCTTTAACTTAGTTGCTTGTATTAAAAAAGAACAGTACCATATAATTATACCCATGTTTTAGTTATGGTAAAGAGCACCAATCATGTGAATCCTACCCTCAAATGAGCAAAAATTATAAATTCAATTTTTATTGCCAATACTTGCTCTCAGGAGATATACACTAAGAAAGTGGGGTTAAAGGAGGGAAAGTATAGGAAATAGCCCTGAAAACATTTTAAATAATATTATCAAATAACCCTTAAGTTTCCCCAAAATATTCCTTAAAGCTGTGGGTCAATTTCACAGAAGGAAGCCCTTTCAATTGTCAAGGTTTGTCCTTCTCTGATTGGCTACAGTTAAAGTAAGGCAAGTGAATAAAGTTAAGAAGTTTATTCAGGTTATTTTTATACTAGATTATGTCTGACTAAATTTTGTGTAACTAGTTCCATGATATCAAATTTAAATGATTTATGCTTTCGTTCAAAATGTATTCATTAGGTACTTAACATTTCTTCAGGCGTTTTGCTAACCGCTAGAGATATTCACAGATTTAATAAAATTGCATGGAATTTCCATTAAAAAGTAAAGTTCTTTGGCTATTTAAAAGGCCTCCTTATTTAATCCACCAAAATGTAAAACTTTCAATGCCAACTCACATTCAGCCCCTGATCTTCCAAAGGCTACTTGGAGATAAAATCTTTGAGGTAATTGATTTTTACAACTTCTATAGAATTTTTTTTTCAATATATGAAATTTATTGTCAAATTTGTTTCCATACAACACCCAGTGCTCATCCCAAAAGGTGCCCTCCTCAATACCCATCACCCACCCTCCCTTCCCTCCCACCCCCCCTTCCCTCCCACCCCCCATCAAAGCATAAGAGACTCTTAAAAACTGAGAATTTTTTTTTTAATTTTTTTTTTTAATATTTGTTTTTGAGAGAGAGAGAAAGAGAGAATGTGAGCAGGGGAGGAGCAGAGAGAGAGACACACACACAGAATCTGAAACAGGCTCCAGACTCTGAGCTGTCAGCACAGAGTCCAATGTGGGGATCGAACTCACAAACCGTGAGCCGAAAACCTGAAAAACCAAAAAACCTGAGCCGAAGCCGGACGCTCAACCAACTGAGCCACCCAGGCGCCCCATAGAATTTCTATTCAAATTTTGCTGATTTCTTAGTCAAGGCACTAACACTTCAAGAAATGTTTATTTGTTTTATCCCATCTTAAACAGATCAATGAATGTTTGAAAATCTTTCCACATCTTAAGCATTTTCTAAGTACCTGCATTACACGGATAGCATTTGTAAAGAACTAGATGCTGTTTATAGTGCTAAATTCTTAAAACTCATAAAAGACCTACGATTTTTTTAATATTCTAAAAAAATTTTAAGTTTTGTTTTCTGTTCATATGTCCCTATTTTTCCTTTTCTTGTATGACCAAATAGTATTGCATTCAAAACTGGAAACATCTTAATTGAACAAATCACCTTGACATAAAATTTAATATAGGCAAATCTCCAATAAGCTGATGAAGTGCCTAAATCAAAGGAGATTACATTCAACTCCTAAGAACAAGCACCCTTTAAACAAAGACTCTTAATTGTTTTCTTTTTTCCTCCATGACCCTTTAAAAAATATTTTTTTTCTTCTGAAACTTTTTAAATAAGTCATATATTTCCTTCATATAACCTTTATACTGTTCCATTTTGCCCTGTTCATTATCCCTGCTACCTTCTATTCCTTTCAGATTTTTGCTTGTTTATCTGCCATCAACTCGATAGGCCAGAAAAGGCCATAAGTATATTCAAGTTCTGGACTGTTGTGCTACCCAACAAAACTTCGTGTTTTAATGAAAATGGCTTATGTCTACACTGTACAAAAAGTAGCTACTAGCCTTATGTGGCTATTAAGCACTTAGAATGTACAACTGAGGAAATTTTTAATTTTCCATTTTAATTAATCTAAATTTAAAAAGCGGTATGTGGCTAGTAACTATCATATATGCCAGCACAATTAGAGGCAGAATATCAGAGCCTCCCCCACCAAAATAGTTTTCTCCTCTAAATGTTTCATTTTAAGGAATCTAAAATTTGCCTTGAGACAAATTACTTGCACACACACACTATACATATCTTTGTATCTTAATATTACAGGTAATGTTCCACTTATAAATAAAATAAAAATTATTTTCGGGGCGCCTGGGTGGCTCAGTCGGTTAAATATCTGACTTTGGGTTATGATCTTGCTGTTTGTGAGTTCAAGCCCCATGTTAGGCTCCGTGCTGACAGCAGAGACTGCTTCCGATCCTCAGTCCCCGCCCCCCCACCCCTCCCTGGCTTGAGCTCTCTCTTCCTCTCTCAAAAATAAACGTTAAAAAATTTTTTAACAAATAATAAAATTACTTTCTTATATTCAGAGATCATTGAGCCTTATTACAAAAACTAAAAGTCTGTGATACTGGTATATGAATAGACAGACAAAACAACAGAACAGAATAAAAGGTCCAGAAATAGACCCCTAAAACATGAAATTTTATATATGATAAAGAAGTGGTTTCTCAAATCACTTGAGGAAAAGACAGGCACTAATAAGTGGTATTGGGACAAATGGATAAATAACATCTGGGAAAACATAAAATTGAACACGTACCTCACAAATACTAGGACAAACTCCGAATGGATCAGCTATTATAAACACTGAAATCATACATATAACTAGAAAAAAAATAGGTGATTTCCTTTATAATATGGAAGAAGGTAAAGCCTTTCTTATTTGACTACATAAAAATAAACACCATTGTACTACAAAAAGCAGCAGAAATAACAAAACTTAAAAAATACTTTTCACTATATAAAAAGCTCTTTAAAAAGAGAAAAAAACCCACAGCACTCCCCACAAAAAAATAGAGAATGTTCAAAAGACATGGGAAATTATGAGAAAAATAAAGGTAAAAAAAAAAAGGTAAATAAAGGTAAATTCAATCTATTAAAGTACGTTCAACATAACTCATAAGAGAAATGCAAAATAATATCTCCAATTCTGACCATAAACTGTGTTGGTAAGACTGAGGAGAAACAGATATTCTCTACATTCTCATACACTGCTAATGAAAAACAAACAATATAACCCCCATGGAGAAAAATTTTATAATACCTAAATTATACAAATGTTTACCAGTCCCACTTGTAAAAATCTAGCCTGAAGATACAACTCCACAAATACTAAACAAAATATTCAAAATATATTCACTGTGGCATTATTTGTAATGGCACGAAACTGAAAACAATCTGAATGTGCGTCAAAAGAGGCTAAATGAATAAACCGGTACATCGACAGAATGAACTACTATGCATCTATAAAAAAAGAATAAGGGAGATCCCCATGTACAATTACGGATCGTACCCAAGATATATTATTAGATGGGGGGGAAAAAAGTGAAGAACAAGTAGGATACAGTTTGTTTTTTTTTCTGAACAAATATATACATATATCTATACATAAATACAAATATACATGTATTTATTTTTGCAAAAAGAACTCTAGAAGGATAAACAAGACACTAATAGAAATGGTTACCTACAGGGACAGATGGGAATGGGGTGAAAGCAATACAGATGTAAGCAAGGTTTTTGAGTATTCTTTTAATATAGTTTTGATATTTGAACACTGTGTTAATTTATATACTCTAAATAAAAGGCCTACTATTAGCATGTTCTAAATTGCAACACTTGTTTCTTTGGTTTTGTTTAAATAAACAGTAGATGCACATTATAAATTTAAGTGCAGATTTAGTAGCAATGAAAAGGACTGCCATGTCACTCAAATGCATTCCAGTCCTATTAAATACCTCCATCTAGAATAGCAAGCAATGACCAAGACATATCAAAATGGGTTCTTGAAGAAAAAGGTGAAGCTATCCTCATTTGGGAAGTTTACCAGACTAGTGGTAGGTTAAATATGTTTCAGCATTAAGTGAACTACAGCAAAATATTTACTGAGATTTTTCAAGTAGGACAGAGGTACAGGGGCTAGATGCATCTAATTCAGGAAACCTTGGATAACAGGTTGGATTTTCACATATATTATCTATGCTAATCCACATATCAATCCTATAAGACACAAGAGATGTCTTCTACTGTATAAGGTGATGCCTTTCTAAAAAATTGAGAAACTGGCTTAGGCTTAAAGGGATTATGTTATTTGCCTAATGTCATATAGCTAATAAATAAGCTAGGACACAGATACATACCGCTATAGTCAAATTCAGTGTTTTTTCCAACATACTATATATATATATATATATATATATATATATATATATATATATATACACACACACACACACACACACACTGTCTCTCAAATTTAATACACAACCAATTAAAATGCTATTCCCAGAAAATAAAAAGTGCTAGTGGTAGCATTTCAAATCAGTAAGAGTTAGATAGCTGGATTACAGACAGATTCAAGGTTAGATAGACAGGTTCTAAAAAAAATTAACTGCTTACCTATTTGAGCAGAAGATCCTTTCCAAATTTCATATTAAAAATTTCAAAGTACAACATAAAATCACAACAAAATCAAGGAGAAAATATAAGTGAATAATTATCTGACTCAGAATAAAGAAGGGGTATCTAAGCCTTTCCAAGTCTCAGAAAAAAAAAAAAAAAAAACATCAAGCCAAAGACTGCTAGTATGAGAAACAGGAATGTGCTGCCAGCCAATTTAAGCTAATATTCTCAACAAAAACTAGTAAAAACTTCATCAGGGATCAGATTTAGGATGGCACACAGGCTTCAAGAAGGATTGGTCAGACTACATAAAACTCAAAGAAAACTATAAAAGATTTTACATACAAAATAAAAAATTAAAATCTTAAATATATAGAGAATATTTACATATCCATATTAAAGTACCTGAATACTATGATGGAAAAATGGGCAAAGTTCATGAACTAGCAATTTACAAAAAGAATATGAGTGGCCAAAAAGGGGAAAAGAAGAAATATTCAACCTCACTGGTAATATAAGAAACCCAAGTTAAATCTGAGATGTTTAACCCATCAAATCGTCAAAGGTTTGCTGGTTGGTTTAATGACAAACAGTGAACAGTGATGGCTTAAGTATAGAGAAGATGGCTACTCAAGCTTGTGGGAATATAAATTGTAAAACCTGTAGGATATCATACACTTTGACACAAGAACCCTTTTAAAATTTTATCCTAACAAATATTGTTTATCAAAGCATTTATAAGAGGAAGGGGAAAGGAAAGAGGAGGGAAGAAATGTTAATTTTTAAATCTAATTACATATCTGTTATTCAAATTTTCTTTTAATTTCTTAAAATTTTTAAGTCATTACATACAGAATAGATGTGTGTGTGCGTGTGTAAAAAGACAGAGGCAGACAGACTGACCGACAGACTCTGGAAGCCATAATCTTTGGGTCATGGGATTTCAGTGCTATTTTCTTCCTTGCTCTTTGCTAAATGTCCCAAATTGCATGCACTGCATTATACTTTTTTGGTCGAAAAGAAATTACTTCCAAAAATATACTTTTATAAGTAATTTTTCAAAGTGCTCATTGTAAAACAATTTCAAAACCAACCAGTGTTCAAGACTACTGTTAAATATCAGTCACTAATGAATGACAAATGAAAGTAATAAAAGATGTCACCCCACTTTTCTTCTAAAACGACACTTTTACCCCTTTCTTAATGTTATGAGTTCAACTAATTTAACAGCAACATATGCATACATGTATATAAATAATGCATATATACTGCTTTCTAGTATTATAAATACACTACATAAACACAAAATGGAAATAAAAAAAGGGACTGAGTAAAGTATATATAAATGGAAGTTCTATTTTTTCTTTCAAATGGCACAACAAACAAGTTTTTCAGACACTTCCAGAAGTACATGCAACCCACTAGGGAGATAACTGAAATAAATCACTCAGAATCAGGAGACTTGCAGATCTGTATTCTAGTCTCAGCTTTCCCACTACCAGCCAATAACTTTTATCAAAATCAAGTAAGAGGATTTATTCTGCACTTCAATTTATTCTTCCAAAAAATCAGAGTATTAATGATTTCAAGTACTTTCAGCATTATGGTTTTATAATTCCACCACTAATAACTCAGCATTCACTTTTAAAAGAGAAACTCAGACAACGTGGACTACTCAATAAGAAGGAAACACCAGTGCCCCACAATTACCATCTTACAGGAACGTCTTGAAGAAAAGTCTCAATTAACAAACGAGGAACCAAAGGGGCTGAGCAGAGTGTGTTGTTTGCTCTCCAAATGTGAGAAAAATCAAATTCAATCCTGCATTGTATAAAGCACGCTGCCCTGAATGAAATAATTAACTTTAAAATAATTCAGCACTATTTGTATGATCATTCAAGAATAAGAAAATTATCAAAATACTTTGTTGTACAATTTTGTATCTGAGATCTCAGATTGAGATTCTGAGGTTTCTGAGCTTTAAAACTTATTTTTTTTAAATTTTTTTAAATGCTTATTTATTTTTGAGAGAGAAAGAGAGCACGAACAGGAGACAGGCAGAGAGAGAGGGAGACACAGAATTGGAAGCAGGCTCCAGGCTCTGAGCCATCAGCCCAGAGCCCGACGCAGGGCTCGAACTCACGGACCGTGAGATCGTGACCCGAGCTGAAGTCGGACGCTTAACCGACTGAGACACCCAAGCGCCCCTAAAACTTATTTTTAAGGTGAGATTTAATGTAGTCTACAAATAGAAAATGTAGAATAATTTTCTACTCACCTGCTATAGCAATGACCATCAAAGAAACAAAAGGGAAACAATCCAAATTGGTAAAAATGATTTTATTTTTTTAGAAGTAGATAACAGTATCCTAACAGATTATTTTTTTTAATTTTTTTTTTTTTTTTTTTTTTTTGAGAGAGTGAGAGAGCACAAATGGGACACGGGCCGAGAGACAGAGGGAGAGAATCTTAAGCAGACTCCACACCCAGCACAGAGCCAGATGTGGGGCTAGATCCCTTGACCCTGAGATCATGACCTGAGCCGAAATCAAGAGACAGATGCTTGACCGACTAAGCCACCCAGACATTCCAAATAAATGATTTTTAAATTGCCAAACCATCTCACTCTACTATATGCTACTATTCCATCTGACATTCAAATTACATAGAATTCCAGACATCAGTCAATGGATGCCTACACGAAAAGCAAGAAAAAGAGCTTCCTATTGTTCAGTGCTGACTAGAATAAAAAACAACAACAAAAAAACACCTTTATAATTTCTAGTGGAAGAGCCATATAGTGAAGCTGTAAACAGCCATTTGAACTTGTTTCCATCCAAGAGAGATAGCTAGATGTAAATTTACCCTGATGGATATGTGCTATTTTTGAAGCATAAACACAGAAAAACGTACTAACAAGTGATAGTCACTTTACTATTTACATAGCACTTTTACATAAGTTTATTTTATTTCATTCTGAAACTCATGACAATTGTGTTCTAGTTCCACTTTTCATGTGAGGAAACAAAGGCTCATAGAGGTTAAGTAACCTCATAGAGCTAACATCTGTGTTTAAACTCAGATCTAAATGATTCCAAGTAGGGTAGTACAAGCAGAAAAGTAGGATTATAATTAAAATGGCCTCAGAAAAGTGTTATGCATAGTTTCTAATAAAGTACTTCGATCAGTGATTCACTATGAGACTGTCATCCTCAGCCAAATACTAAATGTTAATTTCAATTTGTGACCAAAAATATTAATAGATATTTCAACTAATTAAAGATAAAAGTAAGCACCAAGTCTCAGATATTTTACATTTTCAATCAAAAAAATATAAACTATTAATTAAGGGCAATGAAAGATGCTTTGAATGGCAAAGATATCTTTTAACATCTTACTGATCTTCAGCAATCTACTGTGACATAAGATCACATATTCTACATAAAATCTTTTATTCGTTTACGTTCAAGTTTGGGCTGTTTCAAGTACTCAGCTCACTGTATTCCCATCATCTACCACTAACATTTACTAACCTCTTGATCCTCTCTCAGGGAGGATCTCTGAATTCTGATTGCTTGTCTTCCATCTCTGTGCTTTAGATTGCTACCTGTTTAGCAAGGAAGTGTGATTCAAGGATGCCAAAGTAAACCAGAGCAAGCCATAGTAGAAGAAATGCAATGTTAACTTGAACCCTAATAAACACTCTATCCAAAAGGAGAAAAAATTATTAAACAGTTCTTCCTCCCTTAATGAACACCAATAACTACCTCTTCCCCCCTTACTGTGGGTTCATAACCAACAAAGAAACAAAATACAGGAGTCAGACAAAGATAAAAATACAGCCAAAACCAGTTGCCAAAAAAGCTTCCTATTACTTCAAACATAAATTAAACTTACTTAGATCTGTAGCTTTCCATTTCTTTTTCCCTCCTCAGGCCCCAGCCTGCTCAGATAAATCTACCATACACACAAGCAGAAAATGTACATCCTAAGAATTGGGAGCTCCAAAAACAGAACCAAAAGGCACTGAGCAAAAACATACTCAATCCCTTCTAGCTTCACCTAATGCTTTCTTGGGAAGACAGCTCAGGAGATAGAAAAAAGGAGGAAAGCTACTTCCAAAAGAGAACTTCCTACTTTACAAGTCATGGCAGAAACACAGGAAGCAGAAAATGTTTCCCCCTTCAAACATAATCTCCACAAATATACAACAGATTCTTCAGAATGTTTTTAAAACTCTCAAACAGCAACACCTCACAAACATATTACACAGCGCCTGTTTTACTTCCTACACTAGAGAGAGGAGGAGGGACTGATGAAGAGATAGTAGACTAGTCTGATTTGAGAAGACTGAGCTAAAAGGTAGAAAATCAAGTCTTCAAACTACCAAAGTAGTCCTCATAAAAAAACCAATATTCTCTGTAGTCTTTGTAGGCGTTATGGTAAATTTAGTAAAACTTTGTAAAACTACACAGTAGACAAAGGGGTACTTCACCATTTTATCTTCCTTTTCAAAATTCTCTCCCTTACCTAGCCTCCTCTCTCACCCTTACAGCCATCAAAGACCCTCCACCTTGCCTTCAATGTGCCTAAGGTCCACTTTTCTTCTTGGTCTGACCTCTAAACTTCCATTCCCTTCAGCCCAACTAAATATGAATCAGATTATGTGATTAAAGTATTTCATACTAATGGGTAAATGTGCTTTAATCCACGGGGTTCAATCCTACAAATAATCACCAAGCTCTACAATGCATAATGCACTGTGTTTTGTCAAAGTACCTATTCTTACAAGAAAAGCTAGTTAAATCAGTTTTTTAATGTACAACGTAAAGAAGAGGAACATGAATGCCTGCTTCACATCACACTCTCCCCATCCCATTTCTATCTATGCACCTTCTCCTCACCCCATCTGCCAGGAACAGAATCCAAGGAACCAATACTGCTTCCAGTAAACGTCAATGACTGAGAAGACAATGTGAGATGGCAGAGCAACCAATTAACATTCAAAACCATAGATGAGTTACAGAGGGTCCTCTGAATTTAACTTCATGTATTAATTACAAGTACACTAAAGGGCCTCTCAATAAACCAATTTCCTTACAAGATACCTATAAATCAGCTTTGCTCAGAGTGTGAGTCATTACATGATACTTTACATGGAAAACCCGAAAGACTCCACCAAAAAGCAGCTAGAACTGATACATGAATTCAGCAAAGTCGCAGGATATGAAATCAATGTACAGGATTATATCAATGTATAAAATTGGTTACATTTCTATACACCAATAATGAAGCGACAAAAAGAGAAATCAAGAAATCGGCCCCATTTACAATTGCACCAAGAACCATAAAATACCTAGGAATAAACCTAATCAAAGATGTAAAAGATCTGTATGCTGAAAACTATAGAAAACTTATGAAAGACACTTATGAAAACTATAGAAAACTTATGAAAGACACAAAGAAAAGGAAAAACATTCCATGCTCATGGACTGGAAGAACAAATATTGTTAAAATGTCAATACTACCCAAAACAATCTACACATTCAATGTAATCCCAATCAAAATTGCACCCGCATTCTTCTCAGAGCTAGAACAATCCTAAAATTTGTATGGAACCACAGAAGACCCCGAATAGCCAAAGTAATGTTGAAAAAGAAAACCAAAGCAGGAGGCATCACCATCCCAGACTTTAGCCTGTACTACCAAGCTGTAATCATCAAGACAGTATGGTACTGGCACAAAAACAGACATATAAAACAATGAATAGAATAGAGAACCCAGAACTGGACCCACAAATGTATGGCCAACTAATCTCTGACAAAGAAGGAAAGAATATCCAAATGGAAAAAAGACAGTCTCTCTCATACAGAAGAATGAAACTGGACCACTCTTTTACACCATATACAAAAATAAACTCAAAATGGATGAACGACCTAAATGTGAGACAAGAAATCATCAAAACCCTAGAGGAGAAAACAGGCAACAACCTCTTTGACCTCAGCCACAGCAACTTTTTACTCGACACATCTCTGAAAGCAAGGGAAATAAAAGCAAAAATGAACTATTGGGACCTCACCAAGATAAAAAAACTTCTGCAGAGCAAAGGAAACAATCAACAAAAGTAAAAGGCAACTGACAGAATGGGAGAAGATATTTGCCAATGACGTATCAAATAAAGGGTTAGTATCCAAAGTATAAAAAACTTAACAAAGTCAACACCTGAAAAACAATCCAGTATAGAAATGGTCAGAAAATATAACAGACATTTTTCCAAAGAAGACATCCAGATGGCTAACAGAAACAGGAAAAGATGCTCACCATCACTCATCATCAGGGACATACATATCAAAACCACACTGAGATACCACCTCTCGCCGACCAGAGTGGCTAAATAACAATTCAGGAAACTACAGATGTTGGCGAGGATGCAGAGAAAAGGGAACCCTCTTGCACTACTGGTGGGAATGCAAACTGGTGCAGCTGCTCTGAAAAAGTGTGGAGGTTCCTCAAAAAATTAAAGATAGAATTCCCCTACGACCCAGAAGTAGCACTACTAGGAATTTATCCAAAGGATACAGGAGTGCTGATTCACATGGGCACATGTACTCCAATGTTTATCGTAGCGCTGACAACAGCGGAATTACGGAAAGAGCCCAAATGTCCATCAACTGATGAATAAAGAAGATGTGGTTTATATATACAATGGAATACTAGCTGGCAATGAGAAAGAATGAAATCTTGCCATTTGCAACAACGTGGATGGAACTGGAGGGTATTAATGCTAAGTGAAATAAGTCAGTCAGAGAAGACAGATATCGTATGTTTTCACTCATATGCAGAATTGGGGAAACTTAGCAGAAGACCATGGGGGAAGGGAAGGTGAAAAAAATTGTTTCAAATAGAAAGGGAGGCAAAGCCTAAGAGAGTTTTAAATATAGAGAAAAACCGGAGGGTTGATGGGGGGGAGGGGGGAAAATGGGTGATGGGCATTGAGGAAGGCACTTGTTGGGACGAGCACAGGGTGTTGTATGTAAGCGATGAATCATGGGAATCTATTCCCCAAGCCAACAGCACACTGTATACACTGTATGTGAGCTAACTGGACAATAAATTATATTTAAAAAGAAAAAAGAACCCTGAGTCATTAAACCATAAATACTGAGAAGTTTCTTCTTCAGTTGTTTCCATAGTTAAAATGTTAATAAGTACCAGTTCCATTTGCCCTACTGTACTTAGAAGTTATTAAGTTTGGCTATTAAAGTTACCTGTTTTCAATTAGACCTGACATTTTCCCCAAATGTTCGTAGGTTTGAAATTCCAAACTAATTGGGATACTTGCTTTAAATCTTTTTTATTTTTCAGTTGTAAATTTTACTTATTCTGACCTATAACAGAGGTCCCAAACTGGAAAGCAGGCTACAACTACTGACAGGTTTGGGTTCAAGCAAAAATCAAAAGATACTGTGTTCTATTAAGAAGGCTGAAAACTGGGCCCATATTCATGTATGGCACTAAACAAGTGGACGTGAGAACTAGATTCCCTCTAAGATGAAGCATAAACCCTCTAGTGCAATTACTTTCATCTGCCTGGTACCTGAAGGCGTAGGAGTTTGCTATTCATAATGTACTCCTATGAAAGGTGCATATTTTCCAGATCACTCTCACACTTTACCAAGTCACCTAAATGTAAAAAAAACCACAAAGCAGATCTTGCTGGTTTGCAATTTAATAGTTAATAACAAAAAAAATTTTGGCTCAGGTCACGATCTCACAGTTTGTGAGTTTAGCCCCACATCCAGCTCCGTGCTGACAGCTCAGAGCCTGGAGACTGCTTCAGATTCTGTGTCTCCCTCTCCCTCTGCCCCTCCCCTGCTCTCACTTGAGCTCTCTCTCTCTCTCTCCTCTCAAAAATAAACAAACATTTAAAAAAAACATTTTAAAATATTTTTTCATTAGGCTTTAAAAAAAGTGTAAGAAAGAAAATATTCTGACTGGTGGAAGGGTGACATAGAAGTAAAAAGCCCATCTAAAAGCTTTTTTGGGAGAAAAAAGGTGAAAGAACTCAAAAACATTGTTGAGTTACTGAAAGCTTTCCTGATTGAACACTATGTTAATTCCATGGTTTATTACCACACTCCATGCTTCAGAATCCCCCTTACTTCCTCTTTATGTATAACAATAGCAGATAGATCATAAACTCTGAGAAATGTTAGGGAAATTTATAAAACACCTTACACCTTCAAAAGTAATTCTCCTCACACTCTTTTAAACAGTCTTAACAACCATCAAGTCCTTTCCCAAGTATTTTCTACCGCTTTTCAATTTACATTCAAATGACAACTGCAGTCCTCATTTTCAAGGCTTGGACTTCAGTCCTGGATGGGCTCTCTAGCACAGAAACTTTTTTTGGCCCTTATGGTTGCATTCCTCATTAGACTTCTTATTCCAATCTCTATGGTCTATTTCATTCAAAATTTATCCCTAATTCCCTTCCTAAAAGGCCTTGATCAAAGCCTTGTGTGCGGGGAGTGGGGGTGGGGGTGCCTAACTGTCCAAATAAAACCAATATACTGCGCTGTTTCATTGAGATTCATTTAAATTAAAAGCATGACGACTCTAAAAGACCAAAAAAAGTTAATCTTTATATGCTAAGTGCACAAAGAGCCAAGCAAGTGACGCTCTATCTTTAGCAAGTGTGGACTAGCGACTTTTTAACATGGACTCTAAGTACTGACAACTACTGTACCAAATTCACGGGCTCCAGGGATGGTCACACTACTCCCACACTAACAAATTACCAAATTATGTCTCGTGTCCCAGCACCCCATTAAGGAGGAAAAAGGGTGTTACGGGACTTGCATCTGAAGAAGGAAAAAATAGGCAGCTTTTCTGTGTAGGTTTTGGGAAAACAAAGCTTCACCATACGTGATACTGTTACAGCAGAAAACCACGCAGCACATTTTTGGAGTCTCACTCCTCTTCAGCCAAAGGGAGACTGCCTTGCCACTCTATCCTCTATTGTGATGCGCCCTCCTAAGGATGTCGCTGCGTTAGCCCAGTGGTGACAGAAAAAGGGGCGGGGCACGGGGTTACTCTGCCCAGGGAAGGAGGGATGAGGGTATCGCCTTCATCCCTTGGGGAAGGGCCTCGGGACTCCCAACCCAAAAACAGCACCGCCGAAAATCCAAATCCCTTCCTTGCCTCTCCGAATCAGGGGCCAGCTGCCGGAGCCCAGAACCCCACCCACGGTCTCCCAGCAGGGTCTGAGACACCCAGACCACCGCCACGGGAGCCCGGCGCTCAAGCCCAGATTCGCCCTCCGCCCCCTTCCTCTTTCGCCCAGCCCAGCCCAGCCTCCGGCGCCGCCCCCACCGAGTTCCCCAGGTGAGTCCAGTCACCCTCGAACCTGCAGTCCCTCTTGAGTGTCCAGGGAGGACCTAGGCGAAGGCGGGGGGCCAGCGACACCTCCGCTTCCTCCTCAACTGGGTCCCTCTGGAGGTGTCTGTGGCAGCGGCCACTCAGGCGGCTGCGGCCAGCAGAGCCGCCGGGGCAGGTTACAGGCCGGCTCCTAAGCCTCTTCTCGCGAGAGCCTGGAGTCCGAAGAGGCGAGGCTAGCGGTGTTCTCGCGAGGCTCAGCGCCCGGGAGTGGGCGGGGCGCCGAGGGTGAGGGTGAAAGAGGGAGCGGCCGCTTGCGGTGGGCGTTCTGCCTAGGGGCTGGGGTGGCAGAGTGCTGGGCGCCGGCCCTCACAGACGTCAGACCCGGATCCTCGACGATCCTCGTGTCTGAGAGGCCCAAACCTCTGAATCCCACGTTTTTCCTTCGACTTCCTGTTACCGTTAGAAAAAAACGGACAGCGTCTCCTGCCCAGAGTTAGAGAAATAGCTCTGGGACCCCGAGTGCTCTGGGAAGACGTTTCCCTTAATTGAGCAAACTCCGAAATGGCCTTAGCGAGCTCACCTGGCGGCTATTCACCCACCTGGGTTCACGAAAGGCGGTCGTCGTGAGGCCCACCCTCTATGCCTCGGTGTCTGCAGCTGTTTGTTTTTAAAAGCTGGCTTGGCGGGAACCGGGTGCCAGCTGAAACTCCTCCTTCACTTGAGCCGCCTATCACACGTCGGGAGGAACCTGGGTCGCATGTTGCTCCTGTGGCCAGAAGGTCGCCAGTTAATAAGAGTTTCAGTCATCCAACTTCTCTGAGCCTACCATGTGCCAAACGCTGGACGATCCTCACGGGGGTTGGGGGGAGGAGTGACTAAAAGATGCGGTCTCGGCGCTGGAAGCTCAGACCGCGGGGGCAAGACCCGCCCGATAAATGGAAACCCACTGTGCTGTGATAAAAGCCGGGTTGCTCGCAATGAGCTACGGGAGCAGCAGACAGGGAGTAACCGGCTCTGCCTGGCATGTTGAGGAAGCCTCCACCAGGGAGAGACATTTGAGCTGAATCTTGAAGGATGAGTACGAGTTTTGAGAAGAGTGGGAGGGGCGTTGCAAGCAGAGAAAGCAAAGAGGAAGAGGACCTGGTTTGTGTAATTTGGAATGAAAACGGATCTTGCGGAAAGAACTTTGTTGAAAAACTTGTAATCATTGTTTAGTTCGGAAGAGAAAAAACTCCCAGGCCCCCATGCGTGATAACCAAAGTGTTGTCCGAACCAAGGCTTATGCTAAGGAGATGAATTGTGCTGCACGGTACCGGAAAGTGAATATCCTCTTCCTCATCTAGGTACACTCACACATCAGAGACCTAAAGGGAAACAGGTTATTGTCCTAGTGTGCCCAATTGTTACTGCCAACATTCTGTTAAATTGGAAATTCCCAGTACTCTTTGAGGACTGCTAAGTAGAGCGATTTAACAAATGTTGCAATACAGGGAATCTCATGGAGAAACTTCAGAAACATCCTCAGGCAACAACACAACAAAAACCTCACCAATTTAGATTTATTATCAAAATGTTCTGCTGTAAGCGAAGATCAAGGGAGGTGATTCTGTAGTCCAAGTTAGGTTTAGAAAGGTCTGTCAAACAGGAATCATTTCCCTGTATCAAAATAGAAGCTATAATTTCCTACAGAAAGTCTCTGATATTCTATAGAGTTTCCACCAATTTCCTTCAAAAAACATCTTCATTTTTAATATATATATTTATATATACAATAGTGTCATTTGGCTCACTCTATCCTCCCTACAAATAAGCCCAATACTTAATAGCAAAACAAACAAAAAGTAGTTCTAACCCTGCTATGGGCCAATCAGGTGTCCTCCTCAGCATAATTCACAAGTTCTAGTCCAAGTTCCAGAAATTCTACAGGAGGAATTATGTCAGCAAAGATTTTAGATGAAATTTGGAAACTTTGTTCCATACTGGAATCAGGCCAAAACATTTTACCTTACTTTGAGGGACCTATAGTCCATCTTATTCTGTTATTCCAAGGAAGGAAGGAAGGAGGGAGGGAGGGAGGGAGAAGCAAGGAAGTCTGAAAATCTAATAAAACTATCACCATCATTTGCTTAAAAAAATTAACCTATCAAATATTAATTTGGGGAGCATTGGTGGCATCTATATGTCTAGTAGGTAACGCCATTGATTCAAATCATCACAAACTGCTTACACCATCATTTGTAAATGCTAGCTGACTAACCCCTAATGTAAATCTTCTACAATATCAATCACAATACGCACCAAAAAGATCAATACAAATAAAGAGTTTTATACAGAAGCAATGAATAAGTTCCTTTGGTTGTATTGTTGCACCTTGTAATATGTTAAGACAAGATTGTTTCACAGCAGAGGATAAGACAGCGCCTGGAGGGCTGTCGGTTAAGCATCTAACTCTTGATTTCAGCTCACATCATGATTTGTGGTTAGTGAGTTCAAGCCCCCCCAATCCCCCCACCTCCCCCCACCCCCACATCAGCATGGAGCCTGCTTGGGAGTCTTTCTCTCCCAGGGTCACTCTGCCCCTCCTCCATTCGCACAATCTCCAATAAGTAAACTTAAAAAAAAAAAAAAAGACTTCTAGTTAAATACTTGCTCACCAAATTAATAAGCCACAGAACCAGAATCCTGTTTAACTTTAAAGCCTGGGATTTCTTGTTACTAGAAGGTTTGAGCACTGTCACCTAACAGCAGGAACAGGAAAATCACACTAACACCAAAAGAACTCTATTCAGCAAACATATTTATAGATTAAGACCCTGTATAAGAATACTAGGGGAAGTACAGGCCTTATGAATATACAGGTTCTAGGATGGGAAAAGATAAGATTCAGTAAGCAGAAAGGGAGAGGCTAAGGCTTGAAGGTCCTGGGTGGGGAAAACACATATTTTAAAACAATGCTGGGGAGCATCTGACCACTAGCAAACGCCTGAGGGCGCAAGGTTCCTCTTAAGAATGTAACAAACACCACCTACCCGCCCCCCTCAGGTTTCCCTCAGGAATTTGACAAAAGACCTAACTAAAAATAAGTAGTAGACCATAAAACATATGACCCAAAAGGAACAGTTTGGCCGTAGAACACCCCCATACAATGGAAACTGGCCAATCAAAAAGGAATGACTAGGCATTTAGAGTTATCTAGCCAATAAGGGTAAAACCTGAGAAGGGACAAGGGGGAAGGACAGGGGCTGATCAAAACCTTATAGAACAGAGTTTTATAAGTTTGCCTACAGTTTCTGGCATTCACTTTTTTTTTTTAATATATGAAATTTATTGTCAAATTGGTTTCCATACATGGCATTCACTTTTGAATGAAGAGAGCATTCATACAATTCTTTCTTTCTGATCTTATGCTCTAATAAACTTTTGCCTGCTGCTCATTTTATTTTGTGTCCACCTCTTCATCAATGCAGCGAGACAATGAATCCCAGGTATTAAGTAAAAAAACAAAAAAACAAAAAAAAAAAACCTCCCAAAACATTTCTACTGACTTAAATGAGATGTGTAAGTAACAAATAAAAAGGAAAGCAAGCCGGGTGGTAAGGAGATAATGTGCTGTGAGAAATCAGAGATAGGAAAGATTATTTCTAATTGAAGAGATGAAGAAAGTGCAGGAAAGGGGGAAGATGGATGTTTGATCTGGGGCCTTGAAGAATAGATAGGATCTATGCATGAAAAGATAATAGGAAAAAACAGCTGTTTTTTTTTTGTTTTGTTTTGTTTTTGTTTTTGTTTTATGTAAACTCTATGCCCAACATGGGGCTTGAACTCACAACCCAGTGATCGGATCACATGCTCTACCAACTGAGCCAGCCAGGTGTCCCAGTTAAGGACATTCTTATGGAGAGATCAACAAAGGCATATTAGGGGCGCCTGGGTGGCGCAGTCGGTTAAGCGTCCGACTTCAGCCAGGTCACGATCTCGCACTCCGTGAGTTCGAGCCCCGCGTCAGGCTCTGGGCTGATGGCTCAGAGCCTGGAGCCTGTTTCCGATTCTGTGTCTCCCTCTCTCTCTGCCCCTCCCCTGTTCATGCTCTGTCTCTCTCTGTCCCCCAAAAAAATAAATGTTGGAAAAAAGAATTTTTTTTAAAAAACAAAGGCATATTAATGGCTAAGCTATGTATCCTTTAGGGGCAATAATGACCCATTTAAAAATGAATAGGACACAACGTGAGAAAAGTAAAATGGAATGGAGACAAAATAATGGCCTGGAATGTTGGGTTAAAGTAGAGGTCTGCAAACTTTCTGTAACTTTTTAGCTTGCAATAAGGGTAAAATCTCAGACCTTTCACAGCTTTTGACAATTCCTATTAGGCTTTGTTTTGTAGAGATTGACATAGTGATCTAAAAATTTACATAGAAATGCAAAAGTCCTAGAACATGAATTAAAAAAAAAGAGAGAGAACAGGGGCGCCTGGGTTGCGCAGTCGATTAAGTGTCCAACTTCGGCTCAGGTCATAATTTCACACAGTTCATGAGTTCGAGCCCCACATCAGACTCTGTGCTGACCGAGAGGAGCCTGGAGCCTACTTAGAGTTCTGTGTCTCCCTCTCCTTCTGCCCCTCCCCTGCTCATGCTCTGTCTCTCTCTCTCTCTCAAAAATGAATAAACATAAAAAAGAGAGAGAGAGAGAACAAAGTTGGAGAACTTACACGTCAAGATTTCAAAACTTATTACAATACTACAGGAATCAAGATGGTGTGGTGTTGGCACAGAGCTAAGCCTATTGCTTAATGGAATAAGTTGTGAATCCAGAAATAAGCCTTTACATTTATGGTCAGTTGATTTCTAGCAAATGTACCAAGATAATTCAATGAGGAAAGGATAGTCTTTTCAAAAAACCAAACAAGCAAACAAAAGACCCTTAGGTCCTTACCTCACATCATACACAAAAATATTAATCTTAAATGGATCATAGGCCTAAATATAAAAACTAAAACTAAATTTGATAGGGGCACCTGGGTGACTCAGTCAGCAGAGCATCTGACTCTTGATTTCATCTCAGTCATGAGCTCATGGTTCATGAGTTCAAGCCCTACATAGGGCTGTGCGCTGGTGGTGTGGAGCCTGCTTGGGATTCTCTCTCCCTCCCTCTTTCTCTGACCAACCCCCCCCCCCCATGCTCACATGCTTTCTCTCTCACTCTCTCTCAAAATAAATAAATAAACTTTTTAAACAACTATAAATTTGATAAAAGAAATCAAAGGAGAAAATCTGCATGGTGTTGGGTTAGACAAAGAAGTCCTAGACATGATAGCAAAAGACAAGTCATTTTAAAAAAATTGACAAATTTGGGGCGCCTGGGTGGCGCAGTCGGTTAAGCGTCCGACTTCAGCCAGGTCACGATCTCGCGGTCCGTGAGTTCGAGCCCCGCGTCGGGCTCTGGGCTGATGGCTCGGAGCCTGGAGCCTGTTTCCGATTCTGTGTCTCCCTCTCTCTCTGCCCCTCCCCCGTTCATGCTCTGTCTCTCTCTGTCCCAAAAATAAATAAATGTTGAAAAAAAAAATTTAAAAAAAAAAAATTGACAAATTTAATAATTACATTTAAAGTGACAAGTTTAATCAATAAAATTGAAAATTCTTGAGCTTCAAAAGACACCATTAAAAGAGTGAAAAGACAAACCACAGACTGAAAGGAAATGTTTGAAATCATAATAAGGAGGTGTATCCATAGTACATAAAGAACTCTTATAACTTAATAAGACAATCCAATTAAAAAACAGCAAAGGACTTACACAGACCTGTCTATGATGATATACAAATAGTTAATACACACAGGAAAAGATGCTCAGTGCCATTAGTCATTTAGTAAATGTAAATTAAAACTACAATGAGATAAATTACAACTGCACACTCACGTGAATGGCTATAATGAAAAATCAGACAATGACAGTGTGTGAAGATAGGGATAAACTTGAACCATCATAGATTGCTTATGTGAGCATAAATCGCAATCATTTTGGAAAACAGTAGCTTTTTAAAGTTAGATATAACTTTACCATACTATCCAGCAACTCTTAGTGATGAAGTTTCGGGGTGATGGGAGGTTCGTGGGGTCCAGAGCTGACGGCCAAGAAAGAGTTCTTGAAGATATCTTTGGTGCAAAAAGATGACTTTATTAATGCATGGGAACAGGATCCATGGGCAGGAATTGCTGTGCTGTGTGAGGGGTGACCGTTTTATGGAGTCAGGGGAGATAAAGTCAAGAGGGAGTTTCCAAAAAGACTTTCACATGCTAAAGACTTACTGGAGACCGACTATTGTCAAGCTAAGATTGTTTTCCCATTAGCAAAGCATTAACATTGAGACAGTAGGGAGTTCCTGGACTTCAGGCTGTTGATGGGATTGCCTTTTTCTGCTAAACTGGTGGAGACTCCTATCAGTTTAACCATTTGTTTTTTGTCCTTTCTTGTTTTGGCATAGCTGGGAGTGTCCAAGGAATATCACACATGTCCCACCTGGGGGGAGAGTGCTAGCTTGTGTTTTGCCCTCAGCCTGCCTCACACTCCCTCATCACCAGGAATCTACCCAAAAGAAACAAAAAAAATATATATCCACACAAAAACCTACGTGTGCTGCTCATAGCAACATTATCCTCAGTAGCCAAAAACTAAAAATAATCAACTGGTGAATAGATAAATGTGGCACATTCATACAATGGAGCGCTCTTCGGCAATAAAAAGGAATGGCTTACTGATATGTACTACAACATAGATAAATCTCGAAACCTGTAGGCCGAGTGAAAAGAAGTCAGATGCAAAAGACTACAAATTGTGTAAGTCATTTAGATGAAATGTCCAGAAAAGGCAAACTTAGAAAGACACGAAGCTGATCCACGGTTGTGGGAGTTTCGAGTGGGAGCAAGGATTGACTGCAAGTGGGCTCAAGGAAATTTACTGGAGTGATGGTAATCTTCTAAAACGGTATATGGATGATAGTTGCACGATTCTATAAATACTAAATAACACTGCTTTCAGAAGGTGAATTTTATGTAAGTTATACCTCAATAAAGCTGTAAAAAGGGGGAAAAAGGACTTTAATCCTATGGATCGGATACCTCAGTTAATTCTTTGGATCCACATGAACCCAAACTTGCAGAGGTGGGAATTTTCCTGCTTGTAACCTGAAAGCCATTTCATTTTTCAATGCCATCCATGGTTTCCATGCATGCACCTCCATAAATATATCTACCTCAGAACCTCTTTATCCACTTTTCTGTCCTGGGATCCTAAGAGAGGGTGAGAACATAGAACCCATGAAGATCTGTGCCAAGGAGCTACAGACGTTGCAATTTGGCCATCGTCCTCTCAAGGAGATGTGATCTCTGTCCAAAAAGAAGAACAGACAGAAACTGTTCGATCATACGCTCCTGAGCTTTTCTAATAGTACCAGGAGTTTATATGTTTGTTTTGCTGAAAAGGAAGCTTTAGGATAAGAACTGCAAAAGTAAATCACTGATTTTAAAACCTGACTATTCTAAATGCTGGGCTTTGCTTGGGATGAAGTTGAACTAGACCAAACAGACCCACTGTTTAGGGGCAGGTTGTTTCTTCTCCAACACGTCCTGGGTCCACTTCCATGAACTGCTGCTTCCAAATGGAACCAAGAACTTGTTTCTATCGAGTTCTGCACAGACTAGGTTGGATACTTACAGGCCCCATCCCTGAAGACTTGGGAAGGAAGGTTTGCGGTGTATGGGCCACATGGGGAGGAGAATGATAGGGGTAAAGACATTTAGAGACACACATTATCCAAGGATTAAGTTAAGCAGTGAGAGGAAGTCAGAGGAGAGGGACTTGTGGGACCCCATCTGATACTGACCTTTCAGGGACTGAAAGTTGATTCAAAGAACGCAATAAAACATTTTTTCACTACTCAGAAATAATAAATAAATAAGTAAATAAGTAAACCTATGCTTACATGAGAACTTAAAATGTGATTTTTAAAATTATCTACAAAGCTATGGGAAAATAATTGTTTAATAGATGGTGTTTGTTGTTTGTTTTGTTTGCTTGTTTGTTTTTACAGAGAGAGAGAGAGAGAGAGCATGAGTGGGGAAGAGGGGCAGAGGGAGAGAAAGAATCCCACGACCCTGGGATCATGACGTGAGTCGAAATCAAGAGTTGGATGTTCAACTGACTGAGCCACGCAGGCACACTGATAGATGGTATTTAGAACACTAACTGTCCATATAAAAAATAATAAAGTTCCAATATAATATTTTGTCCTACACAAAATTAGACTCCAAAACAATAAATACTTAAAGTGAAAGGTAAAACACTAAAGTAGTTATAAGAGATAATTTGTGACCTAGGGTTGGGGAAAGACTTCTTCAGTAAGACTCTCCAAACACAGAAGCACTTGGGTGGTTCAGTAGGTTAAGCATCTGACTCTTGATTTAGGCTCAGGTCATGATCTCACAGTCATGAGATTGAGCCCCACTTCGAGTTCCATGCTCAGTGTGGAAGCCCGCTTTGGGATTCTCTCTCCCTCTCCCTCTGCCCCTCCCCCATATAAAAAATAAAAAACAAAAATAAAACCAATAAGGAATTCATATTAGAATATGCAAAGAACTCAGAATTAACAGGGCCAGAAAATCAATTAAAAATTGGCAAAGGATATTAAGGAAAAAAAAAAAAAACAACAGCTCATAGACTCAGAAGACCAAGTGGTCAGTTCATAGAGAGAAGTTCAATCTCACTAGTATTCAGAGATAGGTGAATTAAAACAAGGGGCTACCACTTACCATCAATGTGACACAACTTTTCATAAATGTGCATACTTCCAATTGTAGGTGGAAATAGACAGAAATGCCTAGTTCTCCTGGTGGGAATAGAAACCGTACATGTGATTCAGAGTCTTGCGAAGTTTGTTTATGTATCAGGATTCTACCCCTGAGTAAACATCCAGGGAAATTCTCACACAGTTCCATCAGGAGACATATTTAAGAATACTCGTTGAGGCTGGACACTACCAGGGAGCTGGAGGCACCATCCACACCACCTTCTACTGCTTATTCTTGTATTAGATAGTAAACTGGAAATTGAAAAACTGCATTCTCCAGACACCTCTGCTGCTAAGGTTCTAGAAGAGGTTTAGGTTCAGCCAATCATATGCACTTCTGGGAGAAGGGGCAGGCATAAGTAAGGTGATTCTGCCACTTTTCCCTTTCTGCTGGCAAGCCCTGTTGTGGAAGGGGTTGATTTTACTGTGTTAGTGTTACCAGATTCTAGCAACAAGGCCCAATAGATGTCAAGAAGCAAAGGGCTTGCCATCTTTTTTTGCTGCGGTTGGTCATGGCAGGTACAGTTTGTTTCTGGAACAGCAATAGGAAGCAGCTGCCTCCTGATCAGGGCAGTCTCAGGATAATATCAGTCAGTTGCGGAGATGAGAAGACAGAACAACTCTCTTGGTGACTTTGTGAGTTTTTCCTCCAAGTTTAACATAGAGTCTGTTTTCATCAGCATTCTCAATGATTTTGTAATGAATCCCTTTCTATAAACTAACGGAAGTAGCTTCTCTTCTCTGCATTTCAACCAAAGCCTGATTGATTCCACCAGGATGCCAGACATTTGTTAATATTCTTGTACATCTTGCAAAATTTACTTGCCATTTCAGTCCCATCTCCATTGTTCCCTACATCAAGAAGATCTGTTCCCTTCTCTGTGTATCATTGTGTTTTGCATTTCACCTATAACACTGTAATTACTTGCTTACACCTCTGTTTTCTTTAGAACACAAACTGTTTGAGGCCAGTATGGGATCTTAGTCCTCAGGGATATAAAGCATTTTTTAAAAATTATTTATTTATTTTTATTAGTAATATCTACACCTAACATCGGGCTTGAACTCACAACCCCAAGATCAAGAGTAGTGTGTTCTATTGACTGAGCCAGCCAGGCACCCCCACAAGGCATATTTTAAGTGCACATGTAGACACTGTATTGGACAAGACAGAATATAGAACATTTCCCTCATCACAGAAAGTTCTGTTGTACAGCATTGATCTAAGTAGAACCAGGGTCTGTATTTTACACTTCTGGAGTGTCTTGTATTTTTCTTTCAGAGTGTTTATCAAAATTAATAGTGAATTAATATCTGTCTTGCATACTAAATTGTAGGCCTCATTAAGATAGAAACTGTGGGGGCGCCTGGGTGGCGCAGCCGGTTGAGCGTCCGATTTCAGCCAGGTCACGATCTCGCGGTCCGTGAGTTCGAGCCCCGCGTCGGGCTCTGGGCTGATGGCTCAGAGCCTGGAGCCTGTTTCCGATTCTGTGTCTCCTCTCTCTCTGCCCCTCCCCCGTTCATGCTCTGTCTCTCTCTGTCCCAAAAATAAATAAACGTTGAAAAAAAAAATTTAAAAAAAGATAGAAACTGTGTTCATTTTGTTTACCAGTTTATGTCCAGTGTCTAATCTATTACATGACAAATAAAGGATACTAAATTTAGATATTTGTTAAATGACAAATGAATGAAATCATGTCCTAATAAATACAAACATTGTATTCGTTATTTTTAAATTTTTTTAATGTTTATTATTTATTTTTGAGAGACACAGAGAGACAGAGCGCGAGTGGGGTAGGGGCAGAGAGAGAGGGAGACACAGAATCGAAGCAGGCTCTAGGCTCCGGGCTGTCAGCACAGAGCCTGATGTGGGGCTTGAACCAACAAACCATGAGATCATGACCTGAGCCAAAGTTGGACACTTAAGTGATTGAGCCAGTCAGGTACCCCCAAAAGTTCTGTTCTTTACAATTTGGGGTCCAGTCTAGAAATACGATCAGTGGGTTTGTGTGTAGACAAATGTTTTCTCAAGTTTCAGACCACTTTTTTGCCTTTCCTTGCAAGGCATTTAATTTCCTGAAATGAAGAGAGGAATAGTATCTAGCTAGTAAGGATTCCAGGACCTAGTATTTTGGTAATATTAAAAAGATGATGTCCAAAATATGGGACTGTAAGACACATAATTAAAAAAATGTTTTGCATTATTCTTCCTACTCATGACCAATTTAAACACTTTGGTATTAGTCATAACCCCAGAAAGTGTTCTTA
The DNA here is from genome assembly GCF_018350175.1 of Felis catus. Classification (NCBI taxonomy): domain Eukaryota; kingdom Metazoa; phylum Chordata; class Mammalia; order Carnivora; family Felidae; genus Felis; species Felis catus. The sequence goes on from NC_058377.1 coordinate 69,808,357, forward strand.
AATTTTTTTTTAATGTTTATTTATTTATTTTGAGAGAAAGAGACAGATAGCGTGAGCAGAGGAGAGACAGAGAGAGACACACAAATCCAAAGCAGGCTCCAGGCTCTAAGCTGTCAGCACAGAGCCCAACGCGGAGCTTGAACCCACGAACTGTGAGATCATGACCTGAGCCATGGTCAGACGTTTAACCGACTGAGCTTTCAGGTGCCCTGAAAACGTTCTTATAACAAATGAGAACTATTTAACTTCATTTATTTAAAATTATGATCATTAAATTTTTATTTTGCAGTGTACGATGGGAGAGAGGTTACAAAGTGCAATTTTATTCTTTTATAAATTATGCAATAACATACTTTAAAAAGAATAAACAACAGAAATGGAATAATTAAAAGAGGCCTTACAGGAATAAAAGTAGAATCAAAACAATCAATTAGAATTTCAGCTATCGTGGCTAGCCATGGATTAGACGTAAATATTGGCATTTGGTGATCTTCAAAGCTTGAGAATGTTAGCAGCATGTAATTTTGTTGCCCTATCCTGTGTATAGCAGTGCTCTGCTCTGTCTTCACTGGGATTTAGCTTTGATTAACACATCCACATCAGCTTTGTCTGCTTCTCCAAGACTTTTTTGATGGTTCTCAGCCGGGACATTGTCTTCCTTTTTTCGGGGCCTCTGGGAACCACCATCTCTGTGAGCTATTGGAGCTCCGAGGGCGACAAAGTTGTGTACATCCTGTAGTTTCCTCCGCAGCCATTCTACCCTCTCCACGGAGCTCAGATGCTTGCCCAGGTTATGCATAAACTGTATTTCACTCACAGACCTCTTCCTGGAGAGAACAGCAATGGGAAGGACCACTCCATTAGCTCCCCCCTTCCCAATCATAAAGCCAACGTTAAAAATCCAGCTCCCATGCCCTCACCATGCAGAACAGCTTACGATACTTACTTAACAGGTTTCCCATCCGATTTTGCAAGAAAGCAAATTGCAAACATGATAACCATGACCTTAACCATGTCTTTCGCAGACATCATCTTCACTAAAAGGAAAAGGAAAATGGAAGGGTTTAAAAATATTTTTAATGTGTCAAACTGTACAATCAAATTTGTAGTAGTTGCCTTTACAGCCATACAACTGCACAAAGTGTTACAGAAATCCCGAGTAATTGAATTGGTTTTCATGAAAGACTTTGACAATCAGTCTCTTTTATTTTATAGATACGTTAGTATATATTGTATACACACAAAATTTGACTCTGAAATTAGATTAGTTCTCCTTTCTTAAGTATCTTTTAAGAGTTTTGTACAATTTTTAATATATGAACTTAAGCCACATGAGAACTGAAAAGGCTTACTTTTTAGAATTTCCTCCCACGTTTTATGTTGCTTATGATTAAGTGCTTATAATTTGCTTGAAAATGGCTAATTCTCTTAATTAGGTAACTTGCTAACACTATTTACTAAGCAAGTTTCTTTTCTCATAAGTCAACTTCATTTCAGGCACTACAATAATAGTCATAAATATCAAACGAATAGGCTCTGATTTAGAGATTTTTAATGAATTAATGCACACTTCTATCATTAAAAAGAATGTGCCAAAGTATTTTAAAATTATCTAATCCATCACCTAATCATTAATTAATTGTTTATGGAGTTAGAGCCTTGGCTCCATGTGGAATGCTTGTCTTATTTGACTTATTTTATTAACAATCTTGTTTGAGTATAATTTTTAGCACTTTCCTCTTTTGCCCATAAAGCTTTTCATCTCAAAATAGAACAGTCTTACCTTAATCTGCATTTCAATAATTGCAAAGCCTATTATTACAGAAGTGCTTTTTCTTAACGCTTAATGTTCTCCATTTTAACATACACAGAATGGCTATGTGCTCATATTTTTAAAGGGAAATGGCATCATTTAGAAGTAGCATAAGAAAGATTATAACCCACATTTATTTTTACTCTGCAATATAAGACTACTGTTGGAGCAACAAATGAATATTCTTCAGTGTTGGTTTATGTTAGAAACAGGCACTGTAGCTACAGCATTGGGATTTGGTCCTAGCTTTGTCACATCCACCTAGTGACTTAAGACATCTCTCCTTGGCTTCCTTGTTCTTTTATTATTATTATTATTTTAAGTTTATTTGTTTATTTTGAGAGAAAGAAAGAGAGAGCAGGAAGGACAGAGAGAGGAAGGGAGAGAGAGAATCTCAAGCTCTGCACTGTCAGTGCAGAGCCCAACACGGGGCTCAATCTCACAAATGGAGATCATGACCTAAGCCAAAATCAAGAGTCAGATGCTTAACGGACTGAGCCACCCAGGTGCCCCAGCTTCCTTATTCTTAATAGAGAGAAGAGCTTCTTACAAGAATGTCATGAAAACGCTTAACAAAGACAGTTGTAAAACACCCTTAAAATTCACATACAGTTTTCAGAATAGCAATTTTAAAAAGGCTTTATGTAAACGGAATAAATATCCAGGAGTAAAACTGAATTTCTCCAACTGTAACACAGATTGAGCTCTCCACGAGTCATAAAACAAACCATCTAGATAAGGATATTCTGCATTAAAATGAATTTTAACACAACACAAATTTGTATCGGCTATTTAAATCAGAATTACTCATTCCTCACTAGGCTGTTTTATTTCAAAATTTCAGTAAGATAACCATTAGAGCATATCATGCCAAATTTTAATTATTTTCTGTGTAATTTCAGATGAGTTTAGAAAAACAAAGCATCTCAAAAGACTTTAATCACAAAAATGTATGATTCAAGAGCATTTTAGCAGCATAAATTTCTTTTATATTAACCATAATTCAAACTCTCCCTTAATAATTTACCTTGAACAAGCAGCATATTTGCAGAAAATAGCACACATCACATAATTACTTCATAATGACAAAAAACCTCAAATGAAATTTAAAAGAAAATATAAATATTACTCACCACACAAGGTTGTGACAAGATCTTTCAGGTGTCTTGACAGCTGATACTTTCTCAAAGTTGAGTGAACTGGGGAAAGCTGATGAATTAGACTGTAGAGACCCTCAAGAGTGACTTTTATATATAGGTCTTCCACTCACCAAAAGAAGCTTTTTTGTTGTCACAGATAATGTCACTCCCCATTCTCTGGATAGTAACGATAGGTTCAAAGCCACACACACACCCCCATTGGGCGGTGCCCATTCCTCTTAAATTTTAAATAATTGGATATTAAAAGGAAAACAGTGTGGGGCTGGGAAAAGGGTTTATGGAAAGATTTCTAACAAGTATTGAAGTGTAATTGTGACAGGATTAATGAATTTATAAGAAAGACTGATTTCAAAGGTTTATGGTAGAGCTATTATTTGAAAGTAAAATCTGAAAATAAGTGTATTTGTTATAACATATAGTGTTATATATAACAATATATATAGTGTTATAACACTATTGGTATAATTATTGTGAGGGTTGTAAAGAATCACATTATATTATTCTTACTTTGGAATCCATTTTCAACCAATCCATATTATTCCTATTTCAAAAAAAAAAAAAAAATAGACATACTGCTTTTCTTAAAGGAAGTGTTAAAAATATTTTGAGAAAATGTACCTTGTAATTAATTTTAAAGCTTCAAGTGTGAAATTATCTTAAAATTCATTTCACTTAAATTTCATTTATGCATTTTAATTTGCACAGAAAACATTTGATAAGCACTAACTATATGCCAGACTTTATATGTATTATCCCATTTAGTCTTCGCAGCAATCCCTTAAAGTAAATGCTGATATTAGCCCAGCTTTCACATGAGGAAACTGGGTTTGGAAAGTGGAGAAGATGGAATTCAACAAAGGTCTTTATGACTCCAGAGCCATTTTGATTCTTACTACCTCAGTTTCGCCCTAGAAATGAAACCCTTCTTTGCATTCCAGTCTTTAATTTGCCTAGCCTTTTGCAGCCTCTTTGCCCAGGGGTTGGGTCTTGATTCTCAGGTTCCCCCCCGTTGGTGACTAAGGGCCTACTCCAAAATCTAATAGAGGCATAGTACTGCCACCTGTCTGATTTCAAATATTGGTACAGTCTGGTCTCAGTTCAAAACCCCTTGAATGCCCTGGGTATATCCAGGGCTCATTTAGGAAGCTTGACTCCCACCTAAAGTCTCAGAACTGGATTGTTTTTCTTAGCTATGGTCCTATCCAGGCTTCATATTATCGCCTTTCTTGCTAACCATTGCCAAGGTTCAACTCTACCTCAAGAGCAAGCCAGTCCAAGTTTGGACAGTACCTATATAGAGTCTAGAATGAAATATATGCATGAGTCCTGCTCTGGGAAATCCTCTTTACTGGGCAAATCTTACCTGGAGTGTATGTCCAGACTCCATTTTGGAAGTGCTAGAGACAAAATGCAACATGGCTAGAGGATTGAACCGGGTTGCTAAAAATGTTGGAAAACATGACAAATGAGAAGCAGTTGAATGAAATTGGAAAAGCCTGGAAAAGACATGGGGGTGACTATATAGATGTTTTTAATTTTTTATGGGGCTAACACACAGAAGAAGAAATGTTTTCTGTGGTTTAAGGAAGGAAAGACTGAGTTTAATGGTTAAAGATTACAAGAAGGCAGATTTGAGCTCAACTTGGATATTTTAATTATTAAAATAAAGAATCAAGTATCTTCTTAGGTAGTGAGTTCCCCCATCACTGCAAGAGTTCAAGTAGAAGCTACATGAGGATTTTTTAAGGAGAATATAGAGATTCCTATGTAGCGAGCGGATGGTTGAACCATGAAACCAGACCATAAAAATCTATTACTTTGGTTTTTTGAAGACCTCTTCTCATGCAAAGTATCCATGTGATGTTTGTTTATCATTTTTTTTATTATACACTGTTGAGGGGAAGGAGAATCGGAAATGCGAATGATTTTATAAACACATTTTCACTGTTGTTATAATGCCATGTTTAACATTTTAAATTTGTAGATTTTTCCACTTCTTCAGGGAAGTTTGACATCATTGACAGCCTTCCAGGAGTGATGCAGTTAGTACTTTCACTGTGTTCTTCCTACTGCAATTAAATAAGAATAAATTGTCTCATTGAAGACAACCATATTGCTAAATTAGTTTTTCTTACAAATTAAGCAAACCGTTTAGACAATGTTCACTTGTTTAAAAAATGCCTTGAGGATCTACTATCAGCTAGGAGCTATGTTGAGCACTAGATGATTGAGACATGATCTCTGCCCTCAAATTTAACACATAATTACCATATAATATAATAGGTTATAATAGAGATGTGAACAAAGGCTTATAAAAATGCAGATAAGGAAGTAACTAAATTTCCATAGAGTTGATGGGAGCTATTTTACTGAGAAGCTGAAATATTCTCAAGGATGACGGAGTTTTCCACCAGAGAAGGTGAAAAAGAACAGAGAGAACAGCATATGCAAAAGCATGGAGGCCATGAAGACTGAATATATGCAAGTGGGAGGAGAGGGGGAGATGAGCGATGATCCCATAGAAGGAGCTTAGGTACAAGTTGTAGAAGGTATTTGTGTGTATGACAAGAAGTTTTATCTTGCAGTCCTTTCTAAATTCATGCATGTATTAGTAATATTTTTGTGTCTCTCAGATTTTTTAAAGGACTATCTGACCTTCCCACAGAGAAGAGATATTGCTGCCAGGACTTGGCACATTGTTTATCTGAACCATCAGGGTCTGGAACCACAGTCACTTGATAGAAGGACATTATTTAAGAAATAAGAGGGCTAGGGGCTATGTGGGCACAAGAGGCTGATGTCACATTGACAGAAAAGCTGAGCACAGCTTTTTGCTTTGAAAAGCTCAGCCTTTCTTAGGACTCTCAAGTTCTCCGAAACTGGGATCAGACAACATACTGTATTCCTCACATTTGGGAAAAATAAAAGAGCCATGTGTTTTCTCTTGCATTATGGGAGGTTTAATTTTAGACAGATACTTTTTCCTTCTGTTTGAGCAATAGGAATTTGTAAGACTTTGGGGACTTGGCATGAAGAAGAAACTTCCAGGGCTAGGAAATCAGCCACAGTTCTCCTAATTCCAGACGGATGAGACGGTATCTGAAAAGTTGACTTACTCTTTTGCTTTAAGCTGCTCTATAGGATATTGAGCTACTGAGTTCTTTTTAAAAATTTTTATTATTGAAATAAGTTGACATATAATGTTATATTAGTTTTGGGTGCCCAAAAGAGTGATTGGACCAATTCTATATATTATGTAGTACTTACCACACTAAGTATAGTCACCATCTGTCACCATACAATGTTATTAGAATGTTACTGACTATATGCTCTATGCTTTACTTTTCATCTCCATGACTTATTTATTTTAGAACTGGAAGTATGTATTTCTTAATCCCGTTTCACCTATTTCACCCATTCCCCCCCTCTGGCATTTGCCAGTTTATTTATTCTCTGCATTTATGAGTCCATTTCTGCTTATTAATTTGTTCTGTTTTTTAGGTTCCACATATAAGTGAAATCATATGGTATTTGTCTTTCTCTGACTTATTTCACCTAGCATAATATCTACTAGGTCCACCCGTGTTGTCGCAAACAGCCAGATCTCATTCTTTCCTTAAGCCAAATAATATTCCATTGTGTGTATGCACATGGTGGTGGTGGTGGTGGTGGTGGTGTGTGTGTGTGTGTGTGTACCACATCTCCTTTATTCATTTATCTATCGAACAATTAGGTTGCTTCCATATCATGGCCACTGTAAATAATGCTGCAATAAACATCGGGCTGCAAATATCTTTTTGAATTAGTGTTTTCATTTTCTTTAAATACCCGGTAATGGAATTACTGGGTTGTATGGTATTTTTATTTTTAATTTTTTAAGGAACTTCCCTGCTATTTTCCACAGTTGCTGCACCAATTTACATTCCCACCAACAGTGTATGAGGATTTCCTTTTTTCTACATCTTCACCAACGCTTGTTATATCTTGTCTTTTTGATTTTAGTTATTCTGACTGGTGTTAAGTGATATCTCATTGTGGTTTGATTTGCATTTCCCTGATGATTAGTGGTGCTGAGCATCTTTTCATGTGTCTTTTGGTCATCTGAATGCCTTCTTTGGAAAAATGTCTATTCAGATCCTCTGCCCATTTTTAATTGGGTGATTTGTGGGTTTTTTGGTGTTGAGTTGTATACTTTTTAAAAAAAAAATTTTTTTTTTAACATTTATTTATTTTTGAGACAGAGAGAGACAGAGCATGAATGGGGGAGGGGCAGAGAGAGAGGGAGACACAGAATGGGAAGCAGGCTCCAGGCTCTGAGCCATCAGCCCAGAGCCTGACGCAGGGCTCGAACTCACGGACCGCGAGATCGTGACCTGAGCCGAAGTCGGACGCTTAACCGACTGAGCCACCCAGGTGCCCCCCTTTTTTTTTAATTTTTAAAAAATGTTTTATTTCTTTTTGAGAGAGACAGAGTATGAGTGGGGGAGGGGCAGAGAGAGAGGGAGACACAGAATCTGAAGAAGGCTCCAGGCTCTGAGCTGTCAGCACAGAGGCCGACATGGGGCCTGAATCCACAAATGGTGACATCATGACCTGAGTTTAAGTCGGATGCTTAACCAGTTAAGTCACTCATATGCCCCTTGTATAGGCTCTTTATACATTTTGAATATTAATTCCTTATCAGGTATATCATTTACAAATATCTTCTCCCAAAAATGCCTTTTTATTTTGTTGATGGTTTCCATTGTTGTGCAGAAGGTTTTTATTTTGGTGTAATCCCAATAATTCATTTCTACTTTTGCTTCCCTTGACTCAAGAGACATATACAAAAATATGTTGCTAAGGTTGATGGTCAAGAGCTTACTGCCTATGTTTTCTTTTGGTTTTATGGTTTCAGGTCTCACATTTAGGCCTTTTTTTTTTTTAAATTTTTTTTTTTAACGTTTATTTATTTTTGAGACAGAGAGAGACAGAGCATGAACGGGGGAGGGTCAGAGAGAGGGAGACAGAATCCGAAACAGGCTCCAGGCTCCGAGCCGTCAGCACAGAGCCTGATGCGGGGCTCGAACTCATGGACTGTGAGATTGTGACCTGAGCCGAAGTCGGCCGCTCAACCAACTGAGCCACCCAGGCGCCCCTTTTTTTTTTTTTTTTTAAGTTAGAGCATCTTAACTTTTCAGATCCCAATTTCCACATCTCAAAGTAGAATACTTTCTTCCCTCCTCTGAGTTATGGGCTTTCAGATATGAGCTATTATATGTAAAAGTGTTTTGCATGTAATTGACATTCAAAAAATGCATGTCTTCTTTGGGACATGAAACTAACTCTGAAGGGAAAGTGTTCCTTGCCTTTCCCCTCAGATGGGTCCACCTTACTCCAGGAGGCCCCATTAATAAACATGGAGAATATTGAGCTCCTGGGCCCAGTTTGCTCTCTGCCTCCAAGATCTGCCAGCCCGGTCCTGTGAAGTGCAAAGAATTTAGAGGCAGTAGGCAGCTATGATGTTCATAAAATCCACTCTGAATCTGTTAATAGCACAAGGAATTGTAGTAAAATTTAAACTAAGACTAATCATATCTTTGCATTGTTGAGAACAAAATGTGTTGAATGTGATTGGAGAGTGGACTCCTACACAAGTTAACAAACTAATAGGTGGCCTCAGAAGCTACATTCTTCTTACACCCACCTGGCAATACTGTGCAGTGGAAACACTCAGGACCTGACTATGGAAGATGAGAGCAAAGATCATAGCTCTAGCATTCATTAGTTGCAAAACCCAGGATGAAAACCTTAATTTCCGCACAAAAATAAACATAAGCTACCCCACAGAGTATCACAAGGATCACATAGAATAATGTAGATGAGGCACTTTGTCAACTACATACGAGGTCTTGATTAAAAACAAATTTAGCAATAATAACGTTGTTTTCATGAATCCTGTTAAAGTGATATAATTCTAACTTGGAGCTCTCTGTGTCCTTTCTAAGCTTCATGAAGGACATTTCAAGCATCGCAGAGCTTCTCTAAAGGCTACACCTAGAATGCTATTGACATTGCCTTTCAACAATGAAGAAAATCTTCCATATGGTCAAACTCAACAAACTGTCCTGAAGAACGCTCTAGTGGGTGCCAAAGAGAAGCATGAAGATGAGATTCTGTATTTTCCTTGCATGGAAATTCTCTAGATGTTTAGGGCACCAATAAAGTGTAAAAAAGCCACTATGAGGGGCGCCTGGGTGGCGCAGTCGGTTAAGCGTCCGACTTCAGCCAGGTCACGATCTCACGGTCCGTGAGTTCGAGCCCCGCGTCAGGCTGTGGGCTCATGGCTCGGAGCCTGGAGCCTGTTTCCGATTCTGTGTCTCCCTCTCTCTCTGCCCCTCCCCCGTTCATGCTCTGTCTCTCTCTCTGTCCCAAAAATAAATAAACATTGAAAAAAAAATCTTTAAAAAAAAAAAAAAAGCCACTATGAAACTTCATTCCAAGCATATTCATGTGGTTGGGTCGCTTATGAAATCAACTAGAGGGAAGATCGTAGTGGAAAGAGCAGTAGATTTGGAGTCAGAAGACCTGAGTTCAGATCTTGACATTACTAGGATTGTCAGATTCAGCAAATAAAAACACTAGACATCAGTTAATAATAATAAATTGTACACTTAAAGTTTTATTAAGAGGATAGATCTCTTGTGAAATTGTCTTTTCAGAAAAAAGAATTTAAAAAATGCCACAGGACACCCTGTTATATTTGAACTATTTCTAGTTATCTATGCATATGTACACAGAAATAAAAGAAAAATAGTGTATGGAACATACTTCTACTAAAAAATTATTTGTGTTTATCTAAAATAAATTATAAGTATCTAAATTACATACCTCTTTTTAAAATTATATTTCCCTGAATATTGACTTTTTCTTAATATTTCCTGTTTTGCAGAGTTTTTTTAAAATGTTTTATTTATTTATTTTGAGAGAGAACAAGAGAAAGAACGAGCAAAGGAGGGGCAGAGAGAGGGTGAGAGAGAACCCCAAGCAAACTACATGCTGTCAGCACAGAGCTCAATGCAGACTCAATCTCACAAATTGTGAGATCATGACCTGAGCCAAAATCAGGAGTTGGACGCTTAACCAACTGAGCCACCAAGGCATCCTTGCAGAATTTTTTTTTATATGAAATTTATTGACAAATTGGTTTCCATACAACACCCAGTGCTCATCCCAAAATGTGCCCTCCTCAATACCCATCACCCACCCTCTCCACCCTCCCACCCCCCATCAACCCTCAGTTTGTTCTCAGTTTTTGTCTCTTATGCTTTGGCTCTCTCCCATCTAACCTCTTTTTTTTTTTTTTTCCTTCCCCTCCCCCATGGGTTCCTGTTAAGTTTCTCAGGATCCACATAAGAGTGAAACCATATGGTATCTGTCTTTCTCTGTATGGCTTATTTCACTTAGCATCACACTCTCCAGTTCCATCCACGTTGCTACAAAAGGCCATATTTCATTTTTTCTCATTGCCACGTAGTATTCCACTGTGTATATAAACCACATTTTCTTTATCCATTCATCAGTTGATGGACATTTAGGCTCTTTCCATAATTTGGCTATTGTTGAGAGTGCTGCTATGAACATTGGGGTACAAGTGGCCCTATGCATCAGTACTCCTGTATCCCTTGGATAAATTCCTAGCAGTGCTATTGCTGGGTCATAGGGTAGGTCTATTTTTAATTTTCTGAGGAACCTCCACACTGCTTTCCAGAGTGGCTGCACCAATTTCCTTGCAGAATTTTTAAGTAAAGTTTCTTACAGTTACAGTTTATGTTCCAATTACATTGTAGCATGGCTTCTACATCCAAATTATTTTGTCCTTTTTTGCACTGAACATACATTCATGAGAAAACATGCTCAACATTATGACATGAGCTGGTACCCTGAACATGTACTGAAATAAAATCAACAACTCTATAAACTGTTCTTCAATTTGATTTCTTGCAACATATAATCTCATCTTTCATGGCAGGAACTGATTTTCCATTCTTCAGGATTACATCTCATCTCTTGATCAATGACTCTTAAAATTGTTGTCCATTGACAAAAAGAAACATATTGTCATCAATTTTGATTCCCTTCTTTGTCACTACATATAACAATTTCACTTGTTCCCTACTGGATGAGTATTTAGGAATATCTATGTAAAACAATCAAGTTCTTCAAGGGGGGAAATCCATTTGAAAAACAGATATGACAAGTGCTGTAATCATTGTCCACTTTGAGATGGAATTTCTTTTCCTGTTCATGAGCAACATTGTCCCTTTAAGAACAGGCACTTAGGGGTGCCTGGGTGGCTCAGTCGGTTAAGCAACTGACTTCAGCTCAGGTCATGATCTTGCCTTCCTGAATTTGAGTTCCATGTTGGGCTCTGTGCTGACAGCTCAGAGCCTGGAGCTTGCTTCAGATTCTGTGTCTCCCTCTCTCTCTTCCTGCCTCTCCCCTGCTCACACTCTGTCTCTCTCTCTCTCTCAAAAATAAACATTAAAAAAAAAAAAAAGAATAGGCTCTTAAGGGAATATATTTCTCAATTCTTTAATCTATTCAATAAGTCCCTTTAAGCAATGGAGAACTTTAATAACACTGTTTACTCTTCTTTCAATTTGCATAATCTTACTATTAAAGAATACTGAAGACTAAAGAAATACTGAAATACTGAATACTGAAGACATGAACAAGAAATAAGTAGGCTTCACTCAATGGAGTGTTTTAAATGTCAGCAAGAACTTGGGGAAACTTTTCTTCAGAAAGTATGATTTCAACACATCAAATAAACCAAGGGTTCTCTGTCTTTGTTTAATAGAATCAATGGGTTTTTAAATGTGAGACAATTAAATAATACGGAATGCCAACAGAACCAAAAATAATTTAATTGTTTAGTTTGACCAGAATAAATACTGAAGGTTAGATGGTCATCTCTGTCCCAATCATGATCCTGTGGCTTGCTGTCCATTTAGCAGGGGCTATGGATAGAGGCAGCTTTCCTTAAAAAGAACTCTGGGTAAGGCAGGCAATAACATACATCTTTATCTTACAGAATCAACTTATGCATCAAAGTATTTGCTTTAAAAAATATTTGCAACAGGGAGCATAACTCCCCATTCCTTAAGTGGGGAATGACTTCTTCCAAAGAATACAGTATAGAAAGGAGGAGGGGTGCCTGGGTGGCTCAGCTGGTTAAGCGTCTGCCTCTTGATTTCTGCTCACCTCATGATCTCATGCTTCATACGATGGAGCCCCACATCAGGATCTGCACTGACAGCACAGAGCCTGCTTGGGATCCTCTCTCTCTGCCCCTCCCTCGTTCACACACACACTCTCTCTAAATAAATAAATAAATAAACTAAAAAAAAAAGGTAGAAAAAAAGCAGCTCTATAGTAGAGAACCTGAAGAACACTACCTTTGACCAGGTGATCAAGGTCAACATCAATAGTGTAAGTCATGTTGACAGAATGTACCCTTGATACTATGCGATGAAAACGGCATTTTACCTCTGTGATTTTGCTCCCCAAACCTCATATCCCTAGTCTAATCATGAGAAAAACATGAAGCAAATTCTAATTGAGGGGCATCCTACAGTATACCTGACCAGCACTCCTCAAAACTGGTAAGTCATCAAAACAAGGAAAGTCTGAGCAACTGTCACAGCCAAGAGGAGCCTAAGGAGACACGATGACTACATGCAATGTGGTGTCCTGGATGCGATCCTGGAACAGGAACAGGAAATTAGATAAAACCTAAGGAAATAATAATAGACTATGGTCTTTAATTAATTGAAATGTATTGATGTTGGGGGCACCTGGCTGGCTCAGTAGGTTAAGCATCTGACTTTGGCTCAGGTCATGATCTCATGGTTTGTGGGTTCGAGCCCCATGTCAGGCTCTGTGCTGACAGCTCAGAGCCTGGAGCCTGCTTCAGATTCTGTGTCTCCCTCTCTGTCTGCTCCTTTCCCACTCGTACTCTCTCTCAAAAACAAACATTAGAAAATTTTTTTTTAATGTATTGATGTTGGCTCATCAATTATAACAAATGCATCATACCAATGTAACATGGTTTTTTTTTAAGGTAAATACTATTTTAATGAATCTTGTACATGTGTCCATATGTGTGTATCTACATACACACACGCGCACGTACACACACACACACACACACACACACACACACACATCCCTGATATACAATGTATTTTTTCCCAGGGGTTGACTTGAAAGGAATCTCAGAAAGCAGACTGCTTTTTTTTTTAAGTGTTTATTTATTATTGAGAGATAGACACAGAGCATGAGCAGGGGAGGGGCAGAGAGGGGGAGACACAGAATCTGAAGCAGGCTCCAGGCTCTGAGCTGTCAGCACAGAGCCCAACGTGGGGCTCGAACTCACAACCCACGAGATCATGACCTGAGCTGAAGCCAGACACTTTACCGACTGAGCCACCCAGGTGCCCCCTCGGAAGCAGACTGCTTTAAACGGTGCAGAGCTTCTCTGATGTGCCAAGCCCTCCTCTTTGGGTCAGACTTCCATGTTTACCACAGAAGCCCCTCTTTTTATCTGTGGTCTGCAGGCCCTACTGATATTATACTTTTTGAGGAACACTATCATCTTTTTTTTTCTTTTAAAATTTTTTTAATTTACATCCAAATTAGTTAGCATATAGTGCAACAATGATTTCAGGGGTAGATTCCTTACTTCCCCTTACCCATTTAGCCCCTCCCCCATCCCACAACCCCTCCAGTAACCCTCTGTTTGTTCTCCATATTTATGAGTCTCTTCTGTTTTGTCCCCCTCCCTGTTTTTATATTATTTTTGTTTCCCTTCCCTTATGTTCATCTGTTTTGTCTCTTAAAGTCCTCATATGAGTGAAGTCAGATGATATTTGTCTTTCTCTGACTGACTAATTTCACTTAGCATATTACCCTCTAGTTCCATCCACACTGTTGCAAATGGCAAGATTTCATTCTTTTTGATTGCCGAGTAATACTCCATTGTATATATATACATACCACATCGTCTTTATCCATTCATCCATTGACGGACATTTGGGCTCTTTCCATACTTTGGCTATTGTTGATAGTGCTGCTATAAACATGGGGGTGCATGTGTCCCTTCGAAACAGCACACCTGTATTCCTTGGATCAATACCTAGTAGTGCAATTGCTGGGTTGTAGGGTAGTTCTATTTTTAGTTTTTTGAGGAACCTCCATACTGCTTTCCAGAGTGGCTGCACCAGCTTGCATTCCCATGTAACATGTTAATAACAGGGGAAACCATATGGGAGCGGTAGAGTGGAACTCTCTGTGCCATCTGCTTAAATTTTCTGTAAATTTAAAGTTCTTCTAAAAAATAAAGTCCATCGGTTAAAAAACTTCACAGAGATACGGCAGGAAAGATAAATAAATGAGCATAACTGTTAGCAAATTAACTAAATAAAAGTTTATGAATTGAATTGAGAATTAGGAGAGGTAACTGAATACAGCAAAATTCAGAGTAAAAGAAAAATCATCTATTGTCACTTTCCACAGCATTTTATACTACCCATTGTCTTATTTGGTTCTCACAGTATCTTTGAGGTAAATGTTGTTCCTGTCTGTAAGTGAGAAGCTGAAGCTTAGACTTATGAAATTCTTGGTTCCAGTTCATTCCACTAGTGAGGGGACATAGCCAGAATTTACATGTGTCTCTTATATCCATGGCTTTTTCCTCAATGTCGTCTGGCAGAGAATAAAGGTCAAAAGAATGAAAGAGGGGTTGAGGGGATGTGTGAAATAGATGATGAGAATTAAGAAGTGTACTTGTCCAGATGAGCACTGGGTGCTGTGTGAAAGTGTTGAATCTCTATATTATATACCTGAGACTAATATTATACCATACATTAACGGACTGGAATTTAAGTAAAACCTTAAAAAAAAAATGAAAGCAGGAAATTCAACCCAAAACATATCTGCTAAGGTTGAGGCCCTGTGTTGAAATGTACGAGATTACAGAGAAGGTCGGTCATGGACCCTGACCTTGAGGAATATACTCTATTGGGGGAGACACAAAATGGGGGAGACACAAAAATATAATTTGCAGTAATACCTGGTCCACTGGCATGGAGAGGAGATGGAGATGTGGCTGTTGAACATGCACACAATCTTATTCCCGTGGGTGCTAAGAAGTTTCAAGGTCAGACTCCTACATTTCTGTGCAATCACTGCAAATTAGAAGATTATTTCTTTTCACCTGAGGGAGCATTGAAGGATAGGCATCTGGTTTCGTTTCAGGTGTAAACAAGATGACACACATAAATGATAAAGAAGACAATCTTTTATCTGACATAAAGGTCTCTGCCTATAGTTTTTCAGCTGTACACGCTTTCCTTGCCACTAACCAGTTTAGCTGACATTCTGATTTTAAGCTTAGATTCACCAAAGGACTCATATCTTTCATTAATCAGAGTGCAATAATACAATAATAGTTATAGGGCACTTACTAGATGGCAGGACTCTTCTAAGTGCTTTATATACATTATTGCTTTAATCTTTACAACTATCCTAAAATGGGACTATTTTAACCCCTATTTTGCAACTGAGAAATCTAAGACATGAATAAGTTTAAAACTCGTCCAGGGTTACCTAACTATATTGACAGAGATGCAATTTGAACAGGAGAATGTGACTTCATAACCCATCTTATAATTGTGGTATATTGTTCATCTACTCCCCCCCTGAACACACACACAGACACACACACTGAAAAAGTATATTAAAGTGTGTTTACTACACTATAATTTGTATGTGAGTAAATATACTTTCTCTAATTTCTAAAATTATTTTGATCTTCACAACCTCCCCGGGAGCTAATTAGCAGGGGCATAAAAGTTCTCAATTTCATTTAGTTTAAAAATGAGTTCAAGTATGTACCATCAGCATGTGGGATTCATTCCTGGAATGCATAGATGGTTCAATATATAAAAATTAATGTGCTCCATCACACTTACAGAATAAAAAAACCCACATAATGATCTCAAGTGGTGCAGAAAAACATTTAACAAAATTCAACACCCTTTCTTGATAAAAACCCTCAACAAACTAGGATTGAAAGGAAACTACCTCAACATAAACGCCATGTATGAAAAACCCACAGCTGACATCATACTCAATGATGAAAGACTGAAAACTTTTCCTCTAAGATCAGAAACAATATAAGGATGTTCATTTTCATCCCTTGTATTCAACATAGTAGTGGAAGTCCTAGTCAGAGCAATTAGTCAAGCAAAAGAAATAAAGTCATCCAAATTGAAAAGGAAGAAGTAAAATTATCTCTGTTCACAGACAACAGAAGCATGTCTGTAGAAAACCCTAGAGATTACACACACACACACACACACACACACACACACACACACAGAACTAATAAATTCATCAACATTAGAGGATACACAATTAACACACAAAAATCAGTTGCACTATTTACACCCACAATGAACGATCCAAAAATGAAATTAAGAAAACAATTTTATTTACAATAACATTAAGAGCATAAAGTATTTAAGAATAAACTTAACTGTGAGGGTGAAAGACTTGCATAGTGATAACTACAAAACAATGCTGAAATTAAAGACATCAATAAATAGCAAGACATCCCACGATCATGGATTGGAAGACTTAATGTTGTTAAGATGTCAACACTATCCAAAGCAATCTACAGATTTGGTGCAATCTCTACCAAAATTTCAGTGATGTTTTTTGCAGAAAAGGAAATATTCTTCTAAAATTCATCTGGAATCTCAAGGGACCTCAGTTAGCCAGAGCAATTGTGAAAAAGAACACAGTTGGAAAACAACACTTGCTGATTTCAAAACTTACTACAGAACTATGGTAATCAACACTGTGTGGTACTGGTGTAATGACAGATATGAAGACCAATGGAATTGAATAGAGAACACAGAAATAAATCCTTGCATACACGGTCAAATGACTTTTGACAGGGTGCCAAGATGATTCAGTGGGGGAAAGGACAGTCTTTTAAACAAATAGTGTTGGGAAAACTGGATGTCCACATGCAAAAAACTTGAAGCTAGATCCTTACCTTACACCATATATAAAAATAAACTCAAAAGGCATCAAATATCTAAACATAAAAGCTAAAACTTCTAGAATTCATAGAAGAGAACATAGGGAAAATCTTCATGACAATGGATTTGGCAATGATTTCTTGACTATGACACCAAAAGCATCTACGGGTAGGGGTGGAGAGGCCAGAAAGAACATTTTCTCAGGGGTGCCTGGGTGACTCAGTTGGTTAATATCCAACTTTGGCTCAGGTCATGATCTCACGGTTTGTGAGTTCAAGCCCTGCACCGGGCTCTTGTGCTGGCAGCTCAGAGCCTGGAATCTGCTTCAGATGCTGTGTCTCCCTCTTTCTCTGCCCCTCCCCTACTTGCACTCTGTCTCTGTCTCTCTCTCTCTCTCAAAAATAAATAAACATTAAAAAGAAAATTTTCTCAGAGGGGGTAAAATTCTAGTTGGGTTTTCAAGCAAGGAATTATGTTACTACTTAACGGTTTTACATGTATATTTTATATCTACAACTAGATCAAAAGCAATTCATGGGAGGCAGCCTGAAAGAATATAGCTTCAGATTTAAAAGGATCATTAGAGATTATTTAAACCAATCCCTTCATGGTGCTACTGTAGACTGACTGTGTCCCTCCCAAATTTGTATGTTGAAACCTAATCCCTAATGTGGTGGTATTTGGAGGTGAAGCCTTTAGGAGGTAATTAGGTCATGGAACCCTCATGAATTAGAATAGTGCCTCTATAAGAGGCTCCAGAATTATTCCTTACCCCCTTTCTGACATGTGGGGACATAGAGGGAAGATAGCTGTCTATGAGCCAGGAAGCCAGTTCAGAAATATATTTCTGTTGTCTACACGCCACCAGTCTATGGTAGCTTCTTATAGCAGCCCAAAGAGACTAACCCACTAACAAAGAAACTGGGGCTCTGCAAGGGGACATAACTTGCTCCAAGTTCTTTTTTCATCTTCATCATGGTAGCTGTCACAGACTTAATAGGTCTAAATCTTCCCGGCCTGGGAATATGAAATGATTTCTCCAATATCCAAATGATGAAGGTTTTGTGCCCCCATCCCACTTGATTGAAGAAAGTCTAGTCATCCAATAGGCTCTCTTCCCTAGGTGGTTTTACCATCAGAGAAGCTTGCACGTTCTGCAAGTCCAGCCCGATGGAGTATGCTACCTGGTTAAGCTAATGGTCTCAGGATGTTGCTTTTCTATGTATTTTGATCGAAATAATTTTGTTATTTTCTATTTTTCTAAGCATGGCCTTTCACTTTCCTGCCTGTCACATGGGACAGTTTGGGGATTATCATCCGTCCTTGAACACCTGCTGCCATCACTCTTTTGGCATGGGCAGTGAGGGAAGGAAACAAACCCTTCCTTTAATTGATGGTGGATAGAAAGCAGAAGAGAGAGAATAAGGTATACGTATTGCTGAATGCGGCTGCTCAGAGTCTTCAGACCCATCTGGTCAGGGTCCTAGGAGGATGCCCCCAGCCCAGCTGCTAGTCTGGCACCTTCTGGTTGGTGCCGTTTTAAACAAATTTTTTTTAATGTTTATTTATTTTTTAGAGAGAGAAAGACAGTGTAAGCGGGGAAGGGGCACAGAGAGAGGGAGGCACAGAATCTGAAGCAGGCTCCAGGCTCTGAGCTGTCAGCACAGAGCCCGATGCGGGGCTTAAACTCATGAAGTGTGAGATATCATGACTTGAGCCCAAGTCAGACGCTCAACCGACTGAGCCACCCAGGCACCCCTGGTTGGTGCCGTTTTATCTCTCATGAAAGACAAGCCCTTGAGTATCTCGTCTGCCCTGAAGTTGAAGTTCCACCTACCATGAAGCAGTTGGAGGGCCATCACCCTAGTCCTCATCTTCTATTCCAGAATCAACATCTTTCCAGGCAGGCAGGGTGACTAGAAATGGAAACATCCACCTAATTCAGGAGAAGCCTCTTCTACTCCATGCAAGGTGGGTTGTAGCGCAGAATGGCCCACAAAACTCCAGTCTCATTAGATCAAAATATGTCAGTGTCAGCACAAGTGGGTTATTTCTTCAAATTATCTGTTGACACTGACAGTCCAGTGCAGTCTAGTTCCTTCCCTCCTATTGTTTTCTCCAGCTCCAAATAATGTTTGGGATCTCACATTTTGGTACGTTTTTCAGATTTCTAGATCTCTGAGAATAAAACTCTCTTATTTCCTCAATAACAAACAATAAAGCTCTTTCAATTCAACCAAAGAAAAGGATATTTTTCCCCAAATAAGTACAAATTCTGCAGAGTGGCACCACCAAAGCACATCAAATTTATATAATCTAAAAGAAAACTGAGCTGCTTCATCCAAAATATCTGCTTTCATGTCATTTCCATTTTCTCAAAAAAAGGGTGCATGAGTAGTCGAGATGTATGTATACATTGAACACTTCAAGTGGTTTCCCTCAAATCAATTAAGGTCTTCTTTAAAGGCCAAGAGAGTAAGATAAGTCTTCAATTTTTACAAAAAAGAGGAAAGAAGAACTGCTTAAAACTTGAAAATTACACATAGCTGACTTCTAGCCATCCGAGTTTTAAAAGTCTTAGGGCTTAAAATAGTCTTGATGACTATTATATAATAGATCTATTATAGATAGAGAGAACATAGGGAAAATGTTCATGACACTGGATTTGGCATCATTTCTCTCTATTATAGATCTATTATGTAATAGATTCATCTAATAAATAGATGAATGAAGCTGAATCACTCAAGCGTTTATTGAATACTTATTATATGCATGCACTTAGCTAGGTAATGAGCACACCACTGGAAAATAAAACAGGAATTTCCTACTTTCCTGGAATTTCAGCCTGGTGGAGGAGACAGGAAATAAACAAATAAACACTTAAATGCAAATTGTGATAAGTACCAAGAATAAACTGGGCTTGGTTCTCTCTCTTTTCTAAACAAAATTTTTAATGTTTATTTATTTTTGAGAGAGAGACACAGAAACAGAGACAGAGCATGAGCGGGGGAGGGGCAGAAAGAGAGGTAGACACAGAATCTGAAGCAGGCACCTGGCTCTGAGCTGTCAGCACAGAGCCCGACGCGGGGCTCTAACTCACAAACCTTGAGACCATGACCTAAGCAAAGTCAGACGCTCAAACGACTGACCCACCAGTCGCCCCTTGATTCTCTCTTGATCCAGAATAAAGGTGTATGGGGAGAGGATGCCCCCTCCTTTTTTTAAGTAAGCTCCACACCCAATATGGGACTTGAACTCACAACCCTGAGATTGAGAGTCTCATGCTTCACTACTAAGCCAGCCAGACACCTGGAGATAACTTCTTTAAATAAGATGTTAGGGAGGGCCTTTAAAGACTGAGTCATTTAAGCCTAGATTGAAAATTGAGTTGGAGTCAGATGTACTGAGGACGGTGAGCCATGTGTGTGAAGGCTCTCCCCCTCCAGTGCCTGCAGAACTGAAGGCAGGCCAGTGATGGTACAGTTTAATGAAGGGGAAGAGAGAGAGGGTTGTGTTATTTCATGTAGGTCCTAATAGGATGCTGTAAGGGGTCTGGATTGTATGCATTTGGGGGAGCCAATTTAAATAGGATTTTAAATAGGGCTGGGGTGGGGATTGGGCAGAAGATACAATTCAATTCACAATTTCAAACGATTACCCAGTTTGCTGTGTGGTGAATGGATAGAACGTATGCAGAGGATAGGATCCAAGAGACCAGTTAGGAGGCTCTTCTTGCAGGTGAGAGAGGAGGGTGACTTGGACTAGGATGGTGGCATGGACATTTGATCTGTAGGTGCGATCCCCTACAGAGGTGGTCAAGTAAAAATGAGATAAAACTCAAGCATGACTGATGATTTGTGGCTCCTGTCTTGAGGCACTTACATAAAGGCTTCTCTCTTTGACTTTATGTCCTCCTGGCCTTATCTTCAGTGACAATATGACCAAGAGCACATTTAAAAACCTGCAATGGCCCTGGTAGCTATCCAGAAAATGCACAAAATGAAATTTGCATCCCTCACCTTTTCAGGTCATTACATTCAACCTACGAGGCAGCAGTCCTAGGTTCCTAGCTTGCTGCCACCAAGGTTTATTCATCTCTGTATTTTTTGTATCACTTAGCACTCCATTAATACAGAGCTCATGGTCAATGAATTCTACGTTGATCTAAAGTGACAAAAATTCAATATCTTCAGAGTTAGCAGGTCTACCATTTGAAAGCGGTTTCAGAATTTGGGAACAGGCACAAAGTCATTAGGAGACAGATATAAGAATAGCTCTGCTTAATGGCATGATTTAGGCCTAAAGTAGTGAGTGGTTTTTCTCGCATGGCTCATAAACTGAAAAGACAGCCCCCGGAGAGCAGCTACCTCCTGCTCAGACCCCTGAATCCACACACCAAGCTGCATGTGCTTACTCATGGGGCACTTACAGTACTTAGGGTACCATCTGGGCACTGGATATTTAAGTTGCATAAAATATGGACCCTTGAGGAGAATAAGGTGACCTCTTCTACATAAGGCTTCCATAAGCAATCTATTCTTCCCCTACCAAAGCATATATCTCACTGCACTGCAGTTTTTTTGTTAGTCTGTCTTGCACTAAGTAAGGCTGATGTGCTCCACGAGAGCAGAGACACGTGTATTTTTTTCTTCACCATTGTAGCCCTTGCCCCTAGCAATGCCTGGTACCTAGTGGAGCGGATGCTTGTGTTTGCCTTACACATCACCTTCCCTCTTCTTTAATAAGGGAACCCTCTCTCCCATGAAGCATCCATTCCATTTGGTTTGCTTGACTCTGATCCCATCTGTATTGCAAGAGAGTGGCTCACACCAGGGCTCTCTCTGAAGTTTTTCAGTAAGAGATTTTAGGCAAGACTCTTGCCCCTTGTCTTGGCCAAGCTGCAAATGAATCTTGGCAGCCACCACACCTGCCCCATGGATGCTGTTGGTGTTTCACCTAGATTCCCTTCACCACGGAGATTCAGACAATCCCTTATCCCACAGCCCTTGGCTGACTGGCAAGGGGTTACAAAATCAGAACTCCTTGTCTCAAGGTGGGATATAAACTCTGTGGTATGATTTATGCTTCAGATCTCCCCATGGGAAAAGGCTGAAGCTAGTAGTCTCCAGCAGAGCCTGCGTTCTTGCTTAGCTTCCTGTCCCTGCTTCCCTCACGTACATTTTCCTGAAAGCATTCCCTCAATAAATCACTTTCATAGGATTCCTACCTCAGACTCTATTTCTAGGGAATCCAACCTAGTCAGCGTGTAGAAAAGAAAGATTAACACTAATAACAGCATTTGAATGCCTGGATCTTTACCATGTTTTTCCTTGTACTTTGTAGTTAGGTGAGCTGATTTGTTTAAGCTATTTGGATTTCAGTTTCTGTCAGTTGCATCTAAAAGAGTCCTGACATTTAGCAGCATTCTATAAACATTGACCAAGTATATCGAATTATAAGTAGAATAAAATAGAAAGTATAGGTGAGGATGAAAACATGGTGAGCAAGTTTGTTTAAGCTACTTGGATTGGGTTTCTGTCATTTGCATCTTAAAGAGTCCTGACATTCAGCAGACATTCTATAAATATTTGTTGAATAAGTGTATTGAATTATAAATAGCGGGAAATGGAAATACAAATGAAGATGCAATAAATGGCATTCAGTGTTTTGAGAAATGGTAATTTGCATTTATCTGAGCCCCTAAATATAAATAGTAAATCAGCAGAAATGTGGGTAGTGGAGACATTCTAGGCCTTAGGAACCTTCATAAGAACAAAGGTTTTGGCAACCTGGACTAAAGGGTGTTAGAGAAAAGATGAGTTGTCCTACATGGGTAGAGTGGAGGAATGTAAAAAATGCTTATTTTGTTGAAGCAACAAGTTTATGAGTCGTATGAAGGGAAAGGAGGTCATCACTGGTGTGTATTTCCAAGCTTGTGGGCTAATGCTGACAGGTGGGCTCTAAGAAAAAGTACAAGATGTACAGACAATACTCTGATATGTTTGGGCTGTAACAGCAGACAGATTGCAGCAAATGTAATCAAGCTGTGGCTGTTCGTCATGGTCACATGCAATCAGAGTAAAGATCTGCTGAGACCCACTGATTCTGAGGTGTGTTCTTTACCCACATGGGAGCTGAGTATACACACAGCAGTCTCCTTGGTATCATTTTGTCCTATTTCACCAGGGTGGTGCAACAGTTGGCCTGTACAGCATAGATACATTTATTTTGATCTGGTTAAGTCATCATGAAAGTTGTTGGTTTTTTGTCAGAAAACAATAAATACTAAAAATATACAGTACTTTGTATTGATTGCTCAGAATAATGCCTGCTGTCACAATGTATAATAGGAATTTTCATTTATGATGCTTTAACATAAATCATGCCATTTAATCTTCATAAGTGTCCAACAACGATCAAAGTTTTAAACTTTGCCAGTCACCAGACTTAGAACAATGCCTTCTCTCTTCAAGTTCACACCTTTCTTTCTTTCTTGCTTGCTTGCTTGCTTTTTTTTTGAGAGAGAGAGAGAGTGCAAGTTGGGGAGAGGGGCAGAGGGAGAGAGAGAGATAATCTCAAGCAGTCTCTGTACTCAGCGTGGAGCCCAGCCCGGGGCTCAGTCTCACGACTCTGGGAGCATGACCTGAACTGAAATCAAGAGTAGGTGATTCAACCAACTGAGCCACCCAGGCACCCCCACACCTCTTTCTAATACCTGAGAGTAGCCTCATGGTGATCCCTATGGATATTCAATAAATATTTGCTAAGATGCACTGATATAGCACAGTTAGTTCTTGGTTTTTGTTTCTCTGTGCTCCTCAGGATAATGGGGTTCTTTGTCTGACACCTCCCCAGCACCCAGAGAGTCAGCCTGCCCCTAGTAATAGGCCCTCTTCCTCGGCAGCTTTTATTGCTGGAAAAGCCTGGCCCTTATATTACATGGCTTTTGAACATGTCATAGGCATTTCAAACTTAACATGTCTAAAATGGAATTTCTTATACACATGAAACTAATATAATAACACTGTATGTAAGTTACACTGGATTTAAAAATAAAAAGCATAATAAAATTAAAAAAAATGGAATTCTTGATGATTTTCTGAAACCTATATATACTCTATTTGGCTCCCACTCTTCCCCATGTCAGCATCCCCCCTGCCACGCCACCACCCAGTGAGTTATTAAAGCCAGAAACTTAAGTGTCAGCCTGTTAATTTCACTTTCAAATGACATCTAGAACCTATTTACTTCTCTTCGTCTCCACTAGTACTGTCCTAGGCTAAAGCATCCTTCTTTCATTTTGACCACAGCAATAGCTGCCTAAGTGGACATCGTGATTACAATCTACACACTCAATCCCCTCTACACACGTCAGCCAGAGTGAACTTTTATCTTATGTCATTTTCAGAGTGACCTCTTAAAAATGTAAATCAGGGGTACCTGGGTGGCTCAGTCAGGTTAAGCATCCAACTCTTGATTTCGGCTCAGGTCATGACCTCACGGTTTTTAGGATCGAGTTCTGCATCGGGCTCTGTGCTGATGACATGGAATCTGCTTGAGATTCTCTCTCCCTCTCTCTTTGTCCCTCCCCCACTCCTGCGCATATTCTCTGTCTCCTCTCTCTCAAAATAAAGAAATAAATAAACATTTTTAAAAATGTAAATCATGGGTGACTGAGTGGCTCAGTTGGTTAAGTGTCCAACTTTTGATCTCAGCTCAGGTCTTGGTCTCAGGGTGGTAAGTTCAAGCCCCCCTTGGGCTCCACGTGGGGCATGGAGCCTACTTAAAAAAAAAAGTAAATCAGATCACAACATTCTTTGGTTTAAAATTATTTAGGGGCACCTGGGTGGCTCAGTCGGATGAGCCATCGACTCTTGATTTTGGCTCAGGTCATGCTCCCAGGGTCGTGGGATTGAGCCTCACTTCGTGTGGAGCCTACTTGAGATTCTCTTTATCCCTCTCTGCCCCTCTTCCACTGTCGAAGGAACACACTCTGTCTCTTTCCTAAAAAAAAAAATGTTTAATAGTTTCCAACTGCATTTTGGATAAATCAGCTGTCAAGTAACCTACAATGCCCTGCATATATTGCCTGCTATGTATTACTGTCCTCTTTGCTCAGTACACTCTAGTCACCTTGGCTTTCTGTTAGTTCTTGAGTACATCTAGCTCTTTCCTGCTACAGGGACTTCACTGTTACACTTTTTCTGCTTGGAATGCTCTCGATGAGCCTAGTTCCCTCTATTCTTCATGACTTGACACATTTTAACTCATTAAGGAGGTTTTCCATAAAATTGCTATCAACAGTTCTTATCTCTGGTATTCTCAATTAGGCACATTTTCCTTTTCTTTACAGCAATCTGCAATTATTTGCTGTAATTATTTCATTATTTGTGAAATTCCTGGTTATATATCTTCTGTGTAAGAAAGTAAACTTCATAAAGGCTGTGATATCATCTAGTCTTGGTTATATCGTTAATTCCTGGCACACAGTAGGCCCTGAATAAATATTCTTCAAATGAACAAATGATTGAGTGACCTCTCATCTAAGATGGCAATAGGACCAGTATTTATCTTTGCCCTCGTGTCACTCGGCGACAACTTGCCCTAGCCTAGGTCCAAGAGAAAGTGTAGAAATTTGAGAACTATCAGCCTTGCTGTGGCGGAAACATTATATGATGTGGAATCAAAAGAACAGCATTCTAATTTGGGAGAGTTACCTAACCTTTATGAACCTCGGTTCTCTCCTGTGTAAGAACAGGGATCATGACATAGCTTGTAGTCCCATTATCTTGTGTCCACAATGCCTGATGCATAACAGATGCTAAAAATATGAGTTTATTTAACAAAACAATAACACTACCTTAGAGGATTTTTGTGAGGATTAAATGAGATATAGTTTATAATATACCTAACAGTTTGGGGTATATTTTAAATGCTTTTTAAGTGCTTATCTCATAGAACATGCAATTGAAAGAAACTTAAAGTTGCTTTCTTTAAAAAAAAAAAAAGTTTATTTTGAGAGAGAGAGAGAGAGAGCACTGAAGGGGCAGAGAAAGAGGGAGAGAGAATCCCAAGCAGGTTCTATGCTGTCATCACAAAGCCCCATGAGGGGCTCAAACTCACAAACTGTGAGATCATGACCTGAGCTGAAATCAAGAGCTGGTCGCTCAACAGACTGACCCACCCAGGTGCCCCTAAAGTTGCTTTCTTATTCAAAGCAACTCTGAAAAAGAACAAAGTTGGAGGGATAACACTTCATGATTTCAAAACTCACTGAAAAGCTACAATAATCAAGCCTCTGCGGTACTGGCATAAGACTAGATACAAGATAAACAAAATCGGATTGAGAGTCCAGAAATAAACCATTGCATTTTCAGTCAGTTGATTTAAAAAAAAAAGTACTGAGATAAAATATCATAACATAAAATTTTCCATCTGAATCATTTTCAAGTGTACATTTCAGTGATATTAAATGCATTCATAATGTTGGATAACAATCTCCACCATTCATTTTCATAACTCTGAATCCTATAAAATTGAAACCCTCTACCCCTTAAACAATAACTCCTCATTTCCCCTTTCCAGCTCCTGGAAAACACAATTCTATTTTCTGTCTTTATAATTTTGACTACTCTAAACACCTATCTCATATAGGTAGAAACATATAATATTTGTCTTTTTGTGACTGACTCATTTTACTTAGCATAATGTCTTCAAGGTTTACCCATGTTATAGCATGTGTCAGAATCTTCTTCCTATTTAAGGCTGAATGATATATTCCATTGTATATTTGCTAGGGTTGCTTCCATGTCTTAACAATTGTGAATAACGTTGCTATGCACAGGGGTGTAAAAATATGTATGAGTCCCTGCTTCCAATTCTTTTGGATATATATCTGGAAGTGGAATGCTGGATCATATGGTAATTGCATTTTTAATTTTTCAGGGAACTGTCATCTCTTTTCCATAGGAGTTGTACCATTTTACATTCCTCTGACAGTGCACAAGGGTTTCATTTTCTCCGCATCCTCACTGACACCTGTTGTTTTATGCTTTTGTTAGATAGTAGCTATTTTAATGGATTTGTACTTTTGATTTGCATTTACCTAATGATTAGTGATACTGAGCATCTTTTCATGTGCTTCTTGATCATCTGTGTATCTTCTTTGAGAAATGCCTGTCTAAGTCTTTTGCCCAATTTTTAATCAGGTTGTTTGTTTTTTGTTGTTGAGTTTCAGGTGCTCTCCAAATATTCTGGATATTAATCTCTTACATATATATGATTTGCAAATCTTTCCTTCCATTTTGTGGGTTGCCTTTTTATTCTGTTGATAATGTCTTTTGATGCACATAATTAAACATTTTTCATGAGGTCTAATCTGTCTATTTTTTATTTTGATTTCTGTGCTTTTGGTGCATACCAGGAAATCAGTAACCAACCCAATGCTGTGCAGCTTTTGTTGTATATTTTCCTCGAAGAGTTTCATACTTGTAGGTCTCACAGTTATGTCTTTTTTCCCTTTTGAGTTAATTTTTGTATATGATGTTAGTTAAAGATCCATTCACTCTTTTGCGAGTGAATATCTAGTTTTTCCAGTACCATTTGTTGTGAAGACTGTCCTTCCCTCATTGAATTGTCTTGGTACCCTTGTAAAAATCATTTGACCATACATGCAAGAGTTTATTTTTGGGCTCTTTATTGTATTCCATTGGTCTATATGTCTGTCTTCATGACAGTACCACACTGTTTATGGTCACCTGACTTTTGACAAGGGTGCCAAGACAATCCAATGGAGAAAGAGTGATAGTTTAGAAAAATGATGTTGGGACAACTGGATATCCACATATATAAGAATGTCATTGGATAAAATTTAACTCAGAATGGGTGAAAGACCTACACGTAACAACTAAAACCACAAAGTTCTTAGAAAACAACATGGGTGTAGATCTTTGTGACCTTGGATTAGACAACGGTTTCTTAAATATAATGTCAAAAGCACAAGTAACCAAAGAAAAAAAGATATATTGGGCTTCACCAAAACTAAAAATTTTGTGCCAAAGGACACTGTCAAGAAAGTGAAAACTCAAACAATGGAAGAAAATATTTACAAATTGTATCTTAGATAAGGGGGTTATATCCAGAATATATAAAGAAGTCTTAAAACTCAACAACAAAAACCAAACAACCCAATTAAGAAAATTTTCTGAACGTTTATTTATTTTTGAGAAAGAAAGAGCACGTGTGAGGTGGAGGAGGGGTAGAGAGAAGTAGACAGAGGATCTGAAGCAGTCTCTGCACTGACAGCAGAGAGCCTGATGTGGGGCTGGAACTCACAAACCATGAGATCATGACCCAAGCCGAAGTCAGACGCTCAACCAACCAAGCCACCCAGGTGCCTCACAAACAACCCGATTTTAAAATAGGCAAAGGACAAACCATAAGTGACTCTTAAAAACAGAATAAACTGAGGGTTGATGGGGGGTGGGAGGGAGAGGAAAGTGGGTGATGGGCATTGAGGAAGGCACCTGTTGGGATGAGCACTGGGTGTTGTATGCAAACCAATCTGACAATAAATTTCATATTTAAAAAAAAATAAAGAGGAGAAGATAGCGGCATAGGAGGATGCTGGACTCACCTTTTCCTGCTGATCACTTAGATTCCACCCACATCTGCCTAAATAACCCAGAAAACTGCCAGAAGACTAGCAGAACGGACTCTCCAGAGCCAAGCGTAGACAAGAGGCCCATGGAAGAGGGTAGGAAGGATGGAGAGGCAGTGCATGCTCCACGGACTGGTGGGAAGGAGCCGGGGTGGGGGAGGGGCAGCCTGCCCAGCAAGGCAGAGCCCCCGAGTCTGGTTTGCAAAAGCGAAGGGAACAGACTTTGTGAATTCTGACAGCCAGCGGAACTTAACATCTGGAATGTTATAAGTCAACAGCTCTGCTCAGAGAGCAGGAGGGTGAGAGGACACTGGGAGAGAGAGGTGTTGAGCCCTGGAAGACAGAGCTCAGCTCGGCAGGGAACAAAGGTGCTGGCCAGCTCCATCTCCCTTGCCCATCCCCTAGCCGAAATCCCAAAGGGAACCAGTTCTTAGCACCGAACTTGCTTGGTGCTCACAAACACCCAACGCTGTGCTTCTGTGGATCCATCCCTCTAACGGGTCTGCCTTCCTCCTGGTGCTGCAAGGCCCCTCCTGCAGGGAACAACCCACAGCAAAGCAAGCTAAACCTGCCCCTCCTGCTGCTGTGCACCTTGCGTATCCACTCCGGCTAATATGTCAGATCCCGTCAAAGCAGCACCACAAGCCTGGCAGTGTGCAAGTAGCCCAGACAGGGGCCACACCACTCCACAGTGAGCCCTGCCCCTGGAAGAGGGGGAGATAAGGTACACACCAGTCTGACTGTGACCTCAGTGGCAGGCTGGGGACAGGAATCAGGTCTGGCTGCAGCCCCGCCCACCAGCGCAAGTTACTCCAGACAACACAGTGGAAGTGCCCTGCAGTTCCTCGCCACCCCAGGGACTAGCCAAAATGATGAAATGGAAGAATTCTCCTCAAAAGAAACTCCAAGAGTAGCGACAGCTAACGAATTGATCAAAAACTATTTAAGCAATATAACAGAACATGAATTTAAAATAATAGTCATAAAATTAATCACTGGGCTTGAAAAAAGCATAGAGGACAGCAGAGAATCTATTGCTACAGAGATCAAGGGACTAAGAAACAGTCATGAGGAGCTAAAAAATGCTATAAATGAGGTGCAAAATAGACTGGAGGTGGCCATAGCATGGATTGAAGAGGCAGAGGAGAGAATAGGTGAATTAGAAGATAAAATTATGGAAAAAGAAGAAGCTGAGAAAAAGAGAGATAAAAACATCCAGGAGTATGAGGGGAGAATTAGAGAACTAAGTGATGCAATCAAACAGAACAATATCCGTATAATAGGGATTCCAGAAGAGGAAGAGAGAGAGAAAGGGGATGAAGGTGTACTAGAATATATTATAGTTGAGAACTTCCCTGATCTGGGGAAGGAAACAAGCATTGAAATCCAAGAGGCACAGAGAACTCCCTTCAGACGTAACTTGAATCAACCTTCTGCACGACATATAGTGAAACTGGCAAAATACAAGGATAAAGAGAAAATTTTGAAAGCCAGCTAGGGATAAACACGCTCTAACATATAAAGCAAGACCGATAAGACTAGTGACGGATGTATCTACTGAAACTTGGCAGGCCAGAAAGGAATGGCAGGAAATCTTCAATGTGATGAACAGAAAAAATATGCAGCCGAGAATCCTTTATCCAGCAAGTCTGTCACTCAGAATAGAAGGAGAGATAAAGGTCTTCCCAAACAAACAAGAACTGAAGGAATTCATCACCACTAAACCAGCTCTACAAAAGATCCTAAGGGGGATTCTGTGAGTGAAATGTTGCAAGGACCACAAAGTACCAGAGACATCACTACAAGCATGAAACCTACAGACATCACAATGACTCTGAACCCATATCTTTCTATAATAACACTGAATGTAAATGGACTAAATACGCCAACCAAAAGACATAGGGTGTCAGAATGGATAAAAAACAAGACCCATCTATTTGCTGTCTACAAAAGACTCATTTTAGACCTGAGGACATGTTCAGATTGAAAGTGAGAGGATGGAGAACTATCTACCATGCTACTGGAAGTCAAAAGAAAGCTGGAGTAGCCACACTTACACCAGACAAACTAGACTTTAAATTAAAGGCAGTAACAAGAGATGAAGAAGGGCATTATATAATAATTATAGGGTCTATCCATCAGGAAGAGCTAACAATTATAAATGTCTATGCGCTGAATACAGGAGCCCCCAGATATATAAAACAATTACTCACAAACATAAGCAACCTTATTGATAAGAATGTGGTGATTGCAGAGGACTTTAATACTCCACTTACAACAATGGATAGATAATCTAGACTCAGGATCAATAAAGAAACAAGGGCCCTGAATGATACATTGGACCAGATGGACTTACAGATATATTTAGAACTCTGCATCCCAAAGTGACAGAATATACTTTCTTCTTGAGTGCACACGGAACATTCTCCAAGATAGATCACATACCGGGTCACAAAACAGCCCTTCATAAGTATAAAAGAATTAAGATCATACCATGCATACTTTCAGACCACAATGCTATGAAGCTTGAAATCAACCACAGGAAAAAGTCTGGAAAACCTCCAAAAGCATGGAGGTTAAAGGACACCTTACTAAAGAATGAATGGGTCAACCAGGCAGTCAGAGAAGAAATTAAAAAATACATGGAAACAAATGAAAATGAAAATACAACAATCCAAATGCTTTGGGATGCAGCAAAGGCAGTCCTGAGAGGAAAATACATTGCAATCCAGGCCTATCTCAAGAATCCCAAATACAAAATCTAACAGCACATGTAAAGGAACTAGAAGCAGAACAGCAAAGACACCCCAAACCCAGCAGAAGAAGAGAAATAATAAGATCAGAGCAGAAATAAACAATATAGAATCTAAAAAAACTGTAGAACAGATCAATGAAACCAAGAGTTGGTTTTTTGAAAAAATAAACAAAATTGATAAACCTCTAGCCAGGCTTCTCAGAAAGAAAAGGGAGATGACCCAAATAGATAAAATCATGAATGAAAATGGAATTATTACAACCAATCCCTCAGAAATACAAGCAATTATCAGGGAATACTATGAAAAATTATATGCCAACAAACTGGACAACCTGGAAGAAATGGACAAATTCCTAAACACCCACACACTTCTAAAACTCAAACAGGAAGAAATAGAAAACTTGAACAGACCCATAACCAGTGAAGAAATTGAATCAGTTATGAAAAATCTCCCAACAAATAAGAGTCCAGCACCAGATGGCTTCCCTGGGGAATTCTACCAGACATTTAAAGCAGAGATAATACCTATCCTTCTCAAGCTATCCCAAAAAATAGAAAGGGAAGGAAAACTTCCAGACTCATTCTATGAAGCCAGTATTACCTTGATTCCTAAACCAGACAGAGACCCAGCAAAAAAAGAGAACTACAGGCCAATATCCCTGATGAATATGGATGCAGAAATTCTCAATAAGATACTAGCAAATCGAATTCAATAGCCTATAAAAAGAATTATACACCATGATCAAGTGGGATTCATTCCTGGGCTGCAGGGCTGGTTCAACATTTGCAAATCAATCAATGTGATACATCACATTAATAAAAGAAAAGATAAGAACCATATGATCCTGTCAATCGATGCAGAAAAAGCATTTGACAAAATTCAGCATCCTTTCTTAATAAAAACCCTCGAGAAAGTCGGGATAGAAGGAATACACTTAAACATCATAAAAGCCATTTATGAAAAGCCCACAGCTAACATCATCCTCAATGGGGAAAAATTGAGAGCTTTCCCCCTGAGATCAGGAACACGACAGGGATGTCCACTCTCACCGCTGTTGTTTAACATAGTGTTGGAAGTGCTAGCATCAGCAATCAGACAACAAAAGGAAATCAAAGGCATCAAAATTGGCAATGATGATGTCAAGCTTTCACTTTTTGCAGATGACATGATATTATACATGGAAAACCCAATAGACTCCACCAAAAGTCTGCTAGAACTGATACATGAATTCAGCAAAGTTGCAGGATACAAAATCAATGTACAGAAATCAGTTGCATTCTTATACACTAATAATGAAGTAACAGAAAGACAAATAAAGAAACTGATCTTATTCACAATTGCACCAAGAAGCATAAAATACCTAGGAATAAACCTAACCAAAGATATAAAAGATCTGTATGCTGAAAACTATAGAAAGCTTATGAAGGAAATTGAAGAAGACATAAAGAAATGGAAAAACATTCCATGCTCATGGATTGGAAGAATAAATATTGTTAAAACGTCAATACTACCCAAAGCTATCTACACATTGAATGCAATCCCAATCAAAATTGCACCAGCATTCTTCTCGAAGCTAGAAGAAGCAATCCTAAAATTTGTATGGAACCACAAAAGACCCCAAATAGCCAAAGTAATTTTGAAGAAGAAGACCAAAGCAGGAGGCATCCGAATCCCAGACTTTAGCCTCTACTACAAAGCTGTAATCAAGACAGCACGGTATTGGCACAAAAACAGACACATAGACCAATGGAATAGAATAGAAACCCCAGAATTAGACCCACAAAAGTATGGCCAACTAATCTTTGACAAATAGGTCTTGAAAAGATCTTTGACAAATATTCTTGGAAAGAATATCCAATGGAAAACAGACAGTCTCTTTAACAAATGGTGCTGGGAGAACAGGACAGCAACATGCAGAAGGATGAAATTAGACCACTTTCTTACACCATTCACAAAAATGAACTCAAAATGGATAAAGGACCTGAATGTGAGACAGGAAACCATCAAAATCCTAGAGGAGAAAACAAGAAGAAACCTCTCTGACCTCAGCCGCAGCAATTTCTTACTTGACACATCCCCAAAGGCAAGGGAATTAAAAGCAAAAATGAACTATTGGGACCTCATGAAGAGAAAAAGCTTCTGCACTGCCAAGGAAACAATCAACAAAACTAAAAGGCAACCAACGGAATGGGAAAAGATATTTGCTAATGACATATCCGACAAAGGGCTAATATCCAAAATCTATAAAGAGCTCACCAAACTCCACACCAGAAATACAAATAATCCAGTGAAGAAATGGGCAGAAAACATGAATAGACACTTCTCTAAAGAAGACATCCAGATGGCCAAAAGGCACATGAAAAGATGCTCAATGTCACTCCTTATCAGGGAAATACAAATCAAAACCACACTCAGATATCACCTCACGCCAGTCAGAGTGGCCAAAATGAACAAATCAGGAGACTATAGATTCTGGAAAGGATGTGGAGAAACGGGAACTCTCTTGCACTGTTGGTGGGAATGCAAACTGGTGCAGCTGCTCTGGAAAACAGTGTGGAGGTTCCTCAAAAAATTAAAACTAGAGATACCCTATGATCCAGCAATAGCACTGCTAGGAGTTTACCCAAGGGATACAGGAGTACTGATGCATAGGGGCACTTGCACCCCAATACTTATAGCAGCACTTTCAACAATGGCCAAATTATGGAAAGAGCCTAAAGTGCATCAACTGATGAATGGATAAAGAAATTGTGGTTTATGTACACAATGGAATACTACTTGGCAATGAGAAAGAATGAAATATGGCCTTTTGTAGCAATGTGAATGGAGCTGGAGAGTGTTATGCTAAGTGAAATAAGTCATAGAGAGAAAGACAGATACCATATGTTTTCACTCCTATGTGGGTCCTGAGAAACTTAACAGCAGACCATGGGAGAAGGGAAGGAAACAAAAAGGTTAGAGAGGGAGGGAGCCAAACCATAAGAGACTCTTAAAAACTGAGAACAAACTGAGGGTTTATGGGGGGTGGGAGGGAGGGGTGGGTGGGTGATGGGCATTGAGGAGGGCACCTGTTGGGATGAGCACTGGGTGTTGTATGGAAACCAATTTCAGAATAAATTTTATATTAAAAAAAATTTTTAAATAAAAAAAATAAAGAAAAATGGGCAGAGAATTTTATCAGACATTTATTTCTCCAAGGAGATATAAAAATGGCCACGAAGCCCTGGAAAGATGCTCAACATCATTCATCATCAGGGAAAGGCAAATCAAAACTGCAATTAGATACCACTTAATACTCACTAGGATAGCTATTTTTTAAAAACAGACATTAAGGGGCACCTGGGTGGCTCAGTTGGTTAAGTGTCCGACTTCGGCTCAGGTCATGATCTCACAGTCTGTGAGTTCGAGCCCCGCGTCGGGCTCTGGGCTGATGGCTCAGATCCTGGAGCCTGCTTCTGATTCTGTGTCTCCCTCTCTCTCTGCCTCTCTCCCGTTCATGCTCTGTCTCTCTCTGTCTCAAAAATAAATAAAAACGTTAAAAAAACCCAAAAAAAACCCCAGACATTAATAGGGCACCTGGGTGGCTCCATCAGTTAAGCATCTGACCTCAGCTCAGGTCACGATCTCTTGGCTGGTTAGCTCAAGCCCTGTGTCAGGTTCTGTGCTGACATCTCAGAGCCTGGAACCTGCTTCGGATTCTGTGTCTCCCTCTCTCTTTGCCCCTCCCCCACTAATGTTTTTTTTTTCTCTCTCTCTCAAAAATAATAAACATTAAAATAATTTTTAAAAAGACATTAATAGAGGTTAGTGGGGAGGGGGAAGACCGCAACAAACAATGCAGAAAAATTTTTAAATAAAGAAAAATATGGTGTAAAAATAAAAAAAAAATAAGCATTAGTGAGGATGTGGGGAAACTGGATTCTCATGCTTTGCTGGTAGTAAAAGCCGGGAAGCCACTTTGGGAAACAATTTTAATTGTTTAATTGTCAAAAATTTTTTTAATTTGTTTTTTAATGTTTATTCACTCTTGAGAGAAAGAGAGAGAGAGAGAGAGACAGAGTGCAAGCAGGGGTCGGGCAGAGAGAGAGGGAAACACAGAATCGAAGCAGGCTCTGGGCTGTCAGCCCAGAGCCCAATTTGGGGCCAGAACCCACAGACCAGGAGATCATGACCTGAGCTGAAGCTGGATGCTTAACTGACTCAGCCACCCAGGCACCCCTTCCCAGTTTTTAAATACAGAGTTACCACATGACACTACAATTCCACTTGTAGGCTTGTACCTTTGAGAAGTGAAACTATGTCCACACAAAAGCTTGTGCACAAATGTTTACAGCAGTGTTTTTCACAAAAACTAAAGTAAAAATGACCTGCATGTCCATTAACTGATGAATGGATAAACAACATGTGGTATATGCATACAATAGAATGTCATTCAGTAATAAAAAAAGGGATGAACTACGAAACTACAGCATGATGATTCTTAAATTTTTTTTTTTAACGTTTATTTACTTTTGAGACAGAGAGAGACAGAGCATGAATGGGGGAGGGTCAGAGAGAGAGAGGGACACACAGAATCTGAAACAGGCTCCAGGCTCTGAGCTGTCAGCTCAGAGCCCGACACGGGGCTCGAACTCACGAACCGTGAGATCATGACCTGAGCCGAAGTCAGACGCCTAGCTGACTGAGCCACCCAGGCGCCCCTATGATGATTCTTAAAAACATTATGCAGGGCACCTGGGTGGCTCAGCCATTAAGCATTTGACTTCAGCTCAGGTCATGATCTCATGGTTCATGAGTTCAAGTCCCGCACTGGGTGAGCCCCACTTCTCTCTCTCTCTCTCTCTCTCTCTCTCTCTCTCTCTCTCAAGAAAACAAAACAAAAAAGTGAGCTCCTAGCTGACATGTGACCCCCCTCAAAAAAAAAAATAAGAAAAAGAAAACATGTTCAATGAAAGAAGCTAGACATAAAATACCAAATATTGTATGCTTCCTTTCATATGAAATGTCCAGAATAGGTATACCCATTGAGACGGAACTTAGATTAATGGTTCTTAGGTGCTGGGAAAGAGGGGAATGACTACCAATGGATGTAAGGTTTCTTTTCAAGGTGATGAAAATATTTGGAAATTACACAGTGGTGACAGTCACACAACTCTGAACCATACTAAAGACCACTGAATTGGTGACATTAAAAGGGTGAATTCTGGGTTATGTGAAATATATCTCGATCAAGCCATTATAAAAAGAAAAGAACATTTACCTAAAGATCTCATTTTAAATGTGAAGAAAATGAGATCTGAAGAATTTGACTGTTTACATATGTGTCAGTGGTTTTGTCTTCAAATGACACTATTATGTAGTTACAAAGGCAAGCAACTGGCTGGGAGAAAACATTTGAAAAAATAGATCTGATAGGGACATTTTCCCAGAATATACCAAGTATTCAGTAATAAGACAAATCAATTTTATTTTTTCAAACAACTCAATTTTAAAGCATTCCTTAAAAAAAAAGAAGAAAGAAAGACAGAAAGTGGGGGAGAGGGCCAAGTGGAGAGGGAGAGAGAGATAATCCCAAGTAGGCTCCACCTCAGCACAGAACCCGACTCAGGGCTCGATCCCACAACCCTAGAATCACGACCTGAGCCAAGATCAAGAGTAGAATATCCAACCGACTGAGCCACCCAGGGGCCTTTCAAACAACTCAATTTTAAAAATGGCTGAAAGATTTAAAGATATCTTCTTTGACCAAAGAAGATACATGGAGGAACAAAATAGAAGGAAAGATGCTCAACGTCATTATCGCTGAGGGAAATGCAAATTAAAGCCACTGTTGGGTGCTTCTGCAAACCCCTTAGAATGGTTAAAATAAGACTGACAGTATGCAGGACAATTGCAACTCTTTGTTGCCAACTGGAAAGAGAAATAATATAGCCGCTTTAGAAAAGTTTGTAGAAAAGAATTATAGAATTAAAGTACACTTAAATCTAACTCAGAAATCCCACTTATAAGTATTTACCTAAGAGAAATGAAAATATGTTCACTCAAAGACTTGTATATGAGTATTCATAGGGTCACTGATCCATCTATCACCACCACTAACTTGGGAAAGCCCCAGGGCCCCTTGGCATTGCCAAGATCAACTGCTCCCTCCCAGGAAATCCCCAGAAGGCTGGACAAATCAAAGCATAGCTCCTTGCTGGGTTTGCCAACACTGTTGCCAAACAAATTTAGATAAACTCAAACTTAGATAAACTTAGAGGTGCCAATACCTCAAGGAAAAGATAGAGGGAGAAATTTATTTCAGGTGCTGGCAGCCAGAGATGGGGAGGTGGCAGGCTCAAGCTTTAACAACCAACCTCTCTGTGGGCAAGATGGACATCTAGAGTTTTATAAGGTGAGGTTCAGGTGGGTACATTCAAAGAGAGTAGGCAGAGAGCACGTGATCATGGGTGAAGGTCGATAGGTGTTCAGCCCATGATCCTGGGCAGGGAAGGGAATGTGTGGGATGCGGTCTTGTAGGCATTCCATTGTTATCAGAGCTTTTTTGGTCTGGTGTCTGGTATAGAGGCCCCTTTTAGGCAAACAGGCTAGAGCAATGGAATGTAGAAAAGGGCCCAGAGCAACCCCCTGGTTGAATACAGGCAGGCCCCTCAGGTGACCCACCCCAAAATACCCATAGTCCCTAACTAACCAATGGGCTACTTGAAGCCAGATGCAGTCACCAAAAAAAGGGAAAATTCTGTTCATCGCCATACTTCCCCACCGTCCTTCTTTAAAAATAGTCCCCACACACCGCCTCCTGGCAGATAGCCTCTCTTCTGCTGTCCTGCCCGCAGCTCCCTTTTGGTGTATTCAATAAACTTCTATCACCTTTGTTCTGCTTTGGGTGAATTCTTTCACCTCTCTGCCACCTGTCTCCACCCAATCATTGCCCCACATTTGGGGGCCCCCATCTGATTGGACAGACACCACATTTAAACACCATAGTTGGAATGTTCTGGTCGTTGCAAAACATCTCCATCAATGCTTCAAAAAAGTGCGATAAGAAATAAGCACAATGGTCTTTAGTTCGAGCATGAGTTAAGCGGTCTTGTCTATTTCTGGTTTTAATTATTGGGGTGTACAGGTGAGCAATAAGGCTTACTGACAATAGTAGACTTTTAATAAAAATTAAAAACATAAACCTGGGAACAACCCAAATGGTCATCAATTGACAGAAAAAAATTGTCATATATTCATGCAACGACATACTCTTCAGCAATAAATAGATTACTGATGTGTACATGTTGATGAATTTCAAAAACATCAGACAAATTTTTTAAAAAGGCAAAACTGTAGTGATGAAAATCAGGTCTGTGTTGTTCAAGGGCTGGGAATAAGGGAAGGAGAGTGCCTAAAAAGAGGCAGGAAGGAAGTCTTGTGGGGATGGAAATGAAGTGTTCTATACCTTGATGATGGTGGTGGGGGTTACAAGACAATATACATTTTTCAGAACTCATCTAATTACCTTAAAAATGGCAAACTGTATATGCAAATAATATCTCATTAAAGCTGACTTTTGAAAAGACCATCACCCAAAAACTTCATTTGAAGATGAAACAGTTGGGGGTGCCTAGGTGGCTCAGTTGGTTAAGTATCCAGCTCTTGATCTCAGCTCAGATCTTGATCTCAGCGTCTTGAGTTAAGCCTGCCTTGGGCTCCCTGCTGCGTGTGAAGTCTATTTAAAAAAAAAAAAAAAAAAAAAAAAAAAAAAAAAGATGAAAAAGTAGAGCTCTAAAGTTAAGTGATCACGAAGGTAGCAGAAGTTGGAAATCCATCCAGGATTAGAAAGAATCATTGTGACTCCTTATCTAGGGCCATTTGCATTATAACTTGTAGTTTATTTTCAGGAAGAAAAGCATCAAATGTACTTCCATTTATTTAGGTCCCCCCTGCCCCCCCACCCCCCATCCCCACCCCGTACTATTTGCTGGATCTTCTTGGGAATGTGGTAATTAAATGTTTGTATTATCAGGTTTGTCTTCTAGTCAGCTCAATCTGGGATCAAACCTCTTGACAATAAATAATACTGGAGTTGCCAGTTGAATGACAGGTTGTCTTGGCTTCTAAATACCTTCAGTAAAAGGGAATTAATTCCTGTCTACTTTTTAACAGACAAAAAAATTAAGAAAGTCTCAGACACTGGTTCGATAGAAATAAAGGTGTTATTTCCAGGTTTGTGACTTGTTTTTGCATTTCTCTATTGTTTGTTTCAAAAGAAAGCAAATATTTTACTTGAGAACTCAGGAGTATTCAGGTTGAAGGTTTTTGCAGTCCATTTCTCCCTGCAGAAAACGCAGGGAGCCCCCTGGTGTAGCTTCTTGTTACTGCACTTGAGTGATACCGCACTAGAGTGATAGCGCCATCAAGCGGAAAGGAGAGAACTACCTGGGGGCGGTAACACAAATAAATACCAGGCTGGGTGAAGCAGGTGGCAGGGATCGAGGAGGGCACTTGGGGTGAGCACCGGGTGATGTTCAGAAGTGCTGAATCACGATATTGTACACCTGATACTAATGTAATAACACTAATGTTAACTACACTGGAATTAAAAGAACATAAATGAAATGAAATGAAATGAAATGAAATGAAATGAAATGAAATGAAA
This sequence comes from Felis catus, assembly GCF_018350175.1. Classification (NCBI taxonomy): domain Eukaryota; kingdom Metazoa; phylum Chordata; class Mammalia; order Carnivora; family Felidae; genus Felis; species Felis catus. Next base: position 69,848,485 of record NC_058377.1, read on the forward strand.
TGAAATGAAATGAAATGAAAAATGAATTTAAAAAATAAGAAATAGAGCTAGTTTGACATCTTTTTCACTCAGATGCTCCTGATTCTTTGTGATCAGTAATCCACAGTGACCAGACTGGCTAAGGCAGAATGTGATCGCATTGGATATAAATAAATAAGCATTAAGAGTCTGTTATTTTTCAGGTGTTAGACTGGTATAAAAAGAACGATACTTGAGAGACAGATCACTTTAGATCAAAAGTTAAATGTTACAAAAACGCATGGCTTACAAAATGCTTGTATGCCAGTTACTGAGTTCCATTTACTAACAGCTCTATGTGGTAGGTACTTTTATTCTAGCTTTACAAATGAGGAAACTGAAGCTCAGAAAAGCAATTTCTTTTTAGAAAATTACTTTTTATAAAGCACTTTAAAGTTGAACAACATTTATTATGTACCACACTCTTGGCCGGGTTCCAGGAATATAAGGACACATGCGTTCAAGAACCTTCATGCTCATTGTAAATATGTAAAATAATTATAATCCAGAGAGGAGGATGTGATAGAAAGCATTGGGAAATATTTGCTAAGAGCAATGAGTTGAATCTCTGAAAGTGTAAATCAATTTGCTATGTAGAGTAGAGGAAGATGAGGTTTGTAGGAAGAAAAACACATTATATGCAAAACTGTGGGAGTAGAGAAGACCCAGGCAGTGCGAGGGTGGTGGAAATCCCATGGACTAGAGACAGCAGCAGGTATAGGAAGAGAAGTCACAGGGTTGAGCTTGGGAAACAAAGTTGCGGTTACATTGTACAGAGTTTCAATGCCATTCTAAAGAGTTTGCATTTTTTATTAAGAACTTTGTTTAATGTTTATTTATTTTTGAGGGGGGAGGGGCAGAGAGAAGGAGACACAGAATCTGACCTGTCAGCACAGAGCCCGATGCAGGGCTCGAACCCATGAACCTTGAGATCACGACCTGAGCTGAAATTGGAAGCTCAGCCAACTGAGCCACCCAGGGGCCCCAAAGAGTTTGCATTTTTGAAGTCTGTGTGTGCTTCCACTGCTTACAGAATCAGCAATGTTTTAAGAAGATCACTCTGGAGGCAACGGGGAAGCCACACTGTGGGAGGTGCATTAGTTGGGGCTGTGGGAGTAGTCAGACATGAGATGATGACACTGTTGGCCATGGCTGACAATGACGACAAGGACAAACAGGCAGAATCAAGAGATACCAGGAGTCAGACTTGTCAGAACTGGGTGATCAGTTGGATTCGGGGGGTTAAAGGCAAAGGAGAAGCAGAAGATGATTCCAAGTTTGAACTACTGTGTGGATGGTAATGCTGCCATTGTCTACACATAGAACACAAAATTCGGGGCCTGTAAATGATGGATCCGGAATTGAATCCCAGGTCTTCTGACTCCAAAACTTCTGTAATCTAACATACTGTGTCTAATAGGCTCGTGATGCCAATTACAGTTGAAAAATATCAATGAAAGTAATTTAAAATTGTTACAAAACAAATTCTATAATATAGCCAAATTCCTATTATAGACCCTTCTGTTACATAATAATTTCTCAAGAATATATTCCTTTAAAGCCCTAATACATTTATGTTATTTCCTCTCTGTCACTAATTCTTTGCTAGGTTTCTGCTTCCAGAGGAGCAATTTTTTTTTTCATTTGAGAGAGAGAGAGAGAGAGAGAGACCATGTGCAAGCAGGGGAGGAGCAGAGAGAGAAAGAGGGAGAAAGAGAATAGAGAGTACCAATGCAAGGCTCCATCCCATGACCCTGGGAGCATGACCTGAGCTGAAATCAAGAGTCAGATGCTCAACCAACTGCATCACCCAAGCACCCCAGAGGAGCAATTTATACAGAAAACTTGGTTATATACAATTTAGTCTAAGTTATATCAGCACAGAAGTCAGTTTGCTCCAGTTCAGAGGTGTTTGCTCTGACTTGTGATACTGAAGTGCCCTGGCCACCTAGACCTGTCACCATCTGTCAGTGGTCCACCTCTCAGTGTCATTCAGTCCTTGTACCATGCTGGCCCCTATACCAGGCACTCTACATACAGTGACTGATTCAATCCTCTTTTTTATTTTTTTAATGTTTATTTTTGAGAGAGGGAGAGAGCACGAGCAGGGGAGGGGCAGAGAGAGGGAGACACAGAATCTGAATTAGGCTCCAGGCTCAGAGCTGTCAGCACAGAGCCCAACGCAGGGCTTGAACCCACGAACCATGAGATCATGACCTGAGCCAAAGTCAGACGCTTAATTGACTGAGCCACCCAGGTGTCCCCGATTCAATCCTCTTAATGTCTCTGTGAGGAAACTGTTATCATCCTTGCTTTATACATGAGGACCCTAAGGCCCAGAGGGGCTGAGTAACTTGTGCAGAGTTCAACAACTTCAAGCATGTATGCTAACTACTCCCACACCTGCTCTTCTAGCTGAAACATTGCAAGTTCCAGATTTGCATCTCCAACACTCGACCAGCCAGCCCTACCCAGACATCCTTGACATGCCTCATAATTCAATGGGTAAAATAAGGTTCATTATTTTCCCCACAATCTGCCACTCCTCTGTTTTCTGTCCTGGTTGATAGCATCATTATACACCTGATTGTTCCAGTCAAGAATCTGCAAGTCACTTTCGTCTCTTGGCTCGCTGTCTCCACTGTGTCTGGTGACTAACCTTTTTTACTTCACCCTCTTGCTCATATACATTTGCTTTAAAACTTAAGTGACTCGGGGCACCCATGTGGCTCATTTGGTAAAGCGTCTGACTCTTTATTTCAGCTCAGGTCATGATCTCACGGTTGGTGAGTTTGAGCCCTGTGTTGGGCTCCGTGCTGAGCGTGGAGCATGCTGAGGATTCTCTCCCTCTCTCTGGCCCTCTCCCCCGCTCATGCCCTCTCTCTCTAAACTAAAAAAAATAGTGTAAAGTGCTTGTGCACAGTAAGTGATCAGTAAGTACCAACTGTTTATGAATCTTCTGATTATATAAAGTATATATGTCCATCATTCTAAAAATTCAGCAACATATAAAAATTTTAAAAAACTAGAAACCACCCAAACTATTCCATGACCACTGTTAGTGATATGAGGTTTAGGCCCAAGAGTGAATGGTCAAGGAAGAATTCTCGAGATGTTCTCAGTGCAAAAAGGTGATTTTATTATAGCACGGGGATAAGGACCTGTGGGTCGAAAGAGCTGCACTGGGGTTGTGAGGAGTGATTGATTATATACTTTTAAGTTTGTGGAAGGAGGAGGGATAGAGATAACATAGGTTTCTAAGGAATTTTTTTATGCTGACACTGAGGTTTATAGGACCTTGGTGGTCTGTCTATTGTCACGATAAGGTTCATTTAGTCTCTAATAAAACATGCACATAAGGCAGCCATGAGTTCCTTGAAGAAGGTCATGCTTGTATGTCTCAGCTGTTTATCAATGGGGTGCAAGTTGCCTCTGTTTCCCTCATCATTTTCCTTTCTGAACGACTTTGATCCTTAAATCTTTAAGGTTGCCGTGAGTGGAAGGTCTTGTCTTCTGTACTTCTTCCTGCTGAATAGAGGCATAGAGATGTACCTATCTATGGGTCAACATTGGTCAGTCAGTTGTGCATAAAGCACAGTCAGTTGTGCAAAAGGCAGCTGAGTCCAATATAAATGGCAAAGAAGTATCTCTGTGTGTGGTAAGGACAATCTGTTGATGGGAAGTTATTGTAGTGATGGAGTTTCACACCAAGTGAAAAAAACATTGAAAAAGGCAACATATTAGAATTAAAATGTTCATAATAATGAGTAGTCCAACAAGGAGATTCTTAATAGTTGTCCACTAGTCCTCCCCTGAACCAGGAACTTAACCAATCATTTAAAACGAGGGAAGGATTTTGTGGAGGCTCAATTTGAGTATTCATATCTTTTAGTAGTCCTGTGACATTTTTATGATAATCTGGGATGTATACACAGCATTCTGCTTTAATAATGGCACATGTACTCCTTGTGCTGCTGTTAGAACATCTAAAGCCATTCTATTTTGTAGAACCACTTTGCCCATTTGTGTGACCTCAGTATTAAGTAAGGAGATGTTGTTTTATGAGTCATTGAGTGCCTTTATGATGTATTTATTAATAGTGTATTTATTAAGGGTTTCCATATGCCAAACTATGCTTTCTAACCCTACAAATGGAGCAAAAAATGGATGCCAAATGATCATACCAATGGAAAACAGATCATGTCCATCTTTGTTTTAAACTGGGAAAATTAGCTTGGGTAGAGATGGTTTTGACAATGTGCCCATGAATCTAGGCAAAACCCAAGGTGCAATGACCTATCCGCCCTGGAATAAGCCAGGGCACAGGTTAGTTCCACATGGCCAGTGGGTTCCATTTGGAGGTAGCCATCTGATGCCAGGTCACCTTATCCAAACAGTAGCAAACCAGTCAGTAGCCTGGAGTATAATGGTTTCAGAACATGTTTCTAGTGATAGCCATCCTAAATGTCGGGTGTTATTTGCCCAGGTATTGTATGTATGATTTCTTTGTTCTCAGCATAAAACTGCCTTTTAACTGAGCTGTCCAGTGGTGGGTGTGAGCTGTAAATATGTATCCCAAATTTGATATATACCCTTCTCAGTATAGCAATAAGTAGGGTTTTGTAATCTAGGCACTTGTTGACAGGCATCAGTTTGTGGGCTTGCAAAGTCAGTTTATATTGTAATAGTGTGAGGGTATGAAAAAGTCTGGTTATGTCCTGGTAAATTCCACGTCTTAGTGACCATGGACCAAGACGAAACATCGTGATTCGTGATAGATTTATCATGAAACATGGTGTCATTAGGGTTTTATAGTATTTCTGAAATATAAGTACATAGAGAGTGCCAATCAGTGCCTCATAAAGAGAAAACCCACCAGGGTAACCCAGATGTACTTGACATGAGCAAAATTCCACGTATCCAGCAAGCTGTTTGATTTTGAAGCTCAGCATAATGTGTGCCCATTGTAGAAAGGAATTGTCTGCTAAAATTGGTGAACAGAGAAGGAAAAATATACAATCTTCATTGTCTTGCTGGGAGGAGTTTGAGACCTTCTATGGGTTCACAAGAGTAAGAAGACATGCTAGTTTGCTTGTTGGTTTCCAGTAAAGGAGGTACAGGTTTGATTCTAGATATATGGGTCCAGGAGAGTGTCCCTCTAACTTTACTGCAGTGGGCGTATATAATATGACCCGATATAGACCTTTCCATTCTAGATTTAAGTCCCCTGCTGTATTCAACTTCCAATCTTTTTAATAAACCATGTCACTGAGGCTTACATGGGTGAACTTTCAGTTACAGTTAAATCAGGTTTGGAGAGCATGTGATCAGCGTTGTTGGTTTTTTTAATGTGTATTTATTTATTTTGAGAGAGAGAGAGAGAGAGGGAACATGAGTGGGGGAAGGGCAGAGAGAGGGAGAGAGAGAATCCCAAGAAGGTTCCATACTGTCAGTACAGAGCCTGATGTGGGGCTTGATCCCACAAACTGTGAGATCATGACATAAGCAGAAACCAAAAGTCTGATGCTTAACTGACTGAGCTGCCCAGGCTCCCCTGGACTGGTTTTTTTTTTTTTTTTTTTTTTTTTTTTTTTTTTCAACGTTTATTTATTTTTGGGACAGAGAGAGACAGAGCATGAACGGGGCAGGGGCAGAGAGAGAGGGAGCCACAGAATCGGAAACAGGCTCCAAGCTCTGAGCCATCAGCCCAGAGCCCGACGCGGGGCTCGAACTCACGGACCGTGAGATCGTGACCTGGCTGAAGTCGGACGCTTAACCGACTGCGCCACCCAGGCGCCCCACCCCTGGGCTGGTTTTAAAAGTGGGAAGGGGGGAAGGTAGTGCAGATCGCTCCTTTTGGATTTACTTGTGCACAAACTATACAGGATCAATAGATCTGTTTTATTGTAGTTGTTAAATTTACTCCATCACAGTTTTTTTAAGTTTATTTACTTTGGGAAAGAGACAGAGACAGTGAGTGGGGGAGGGGCATAGAGAGAGGGAGAAAAAGATCCCAAGCAGGCTCCATGCTAACAGCCTGTGGGGTTCAATGTGGGGCTCGAACCCACAAACCGTGAGATCATGACCTGAGCCGAAACTGAAGAGTCGAACACTTAACGGACTGAGCCACCCAGGCACCCCTCCATCAAATACATTTTTGATGAAATGTTCTAAAGCATCTTTGCCCAAATGAACAGCCTGATGTAAACCTTGTATTACCTTCCATTGGTTATTTTTGGGTATAAAGATTTTTTTCCTCATAGTTAACATGCCAGTTCTGTGCATTTTTTGAATATCCTCATTCCTGGGCTATGTGAATTTTTTGGTCTGAATAGGCTGGAGTTATGGACTTTTTTGGAGTCAAGACTGGTATAAGGCTTAATATTTGTTTATTCTGCACTGCCTGCTTGGCTGCATAGGCTGCTAAATTGTTTCCTTTCTAAGGTCCTATCTTTTTGATGTCCTCTGAGGTGAATTCTAGCTACCTCCATAAGTAGGTGTATAGTCACAGGAAGAGTGATGATTTCAGGCCCATATTTGATTGGGGAGTTATGGATTGATAATAATCCTCTTTCCTTCCAAATTGCCCCATGGGCATGTAGCACCAGGAAAGCATATTTGGAATCAGTATAAGTATATATTTTTTAAAGATTTTAATTAAAAATTTTTTTAATGTTTTTATTTATTTTTGGGAGAGAGAGAGAGACAGAGACAGGCACAGAGAGTGAGCAAGGGAGGGGCAGAGAGAATGTGAAACAGGCTCCAGGCTCTGAGCTGTCAGCACAGAGCCTAACGCAAGGCTTGAACTTGTGAAGCATGAGATCATGACTTGAGCTGAAGGCAGACATGTAACTGACTGAGCCACCCAGGTGCCCCTGGAACCAGTATAAATATTATTTTTAGGCCTTTTGTCAGTTGAAGAGTATGGGTAAGTGCTATTAATTCGGTCTTTTGAGCAGAAATATTTAACTAAGGCCTCAATGGTCTTAGTTAAACTAACTATAGCATATCCAACTTTTCTTTCTCCCTTATCCATGAAGTAAACCAATTGTCACCTCTATTTTCAACAGGGGAGTCTTTTAAATCTGGTCTGCTAGAATAAACAATATAGATAATCTCTGAACAGTCATGGTCCGACACAGAAGTGTGATGGTCAGATCCAGGCATAAGGGTAGCTGGGCTTAAACTGTGACAGGTTTTAAGTATCATTTCAGGTGTGTCTAAAAGCATAGCGTGGTAGTTAGTAAGTTGGCCTCCTGTCATCCATTGGTGGCTTTGGTCTCTAGGACACTTTGGACCTGATGTGGAGTCACCGCTGTCAAGGATTGTCTCATAGTAAGTTTTGAAGCCTCTTCTACTGGGAGGGCTGTCGCAGCCACTGCTCAGAGACAAGCCAGTCACTCCTGTGCCATATGATCTAGTGACTTTGAAAAATAGTCCACCAGTCTTGTTTCATTTCTTAATTTCTGAGTAAGAACTCCCAATTCTTGTCCCTGTTTTTCTGCTACATGTGAGGTGAAAAGTTTTTCTAAACTTGGTAAAGTCAAAGCTGGGGCTGATGAGAGCTTAGCTTTTAATGTTTGAGAGGCTGGTTGCTAGGCTTTAGTCCAGAGTAAAGGTTCTTCTTCAGGGCTTTTAATTGAATCATACTATGCTTTGGCTAAGAGCCCAAATCCAGGAATCTGGAGGCAGCAAAGTCCTGCCACACCTAAGAAAGGAGTTGTTTTTTTTTTTTGTTTTTTGTTTTGTTTTTGTAGCTGGAAGCCCAAGATTTAATATAGGCTTTTTTTTTTTCTGTCAGTAGACAGGGTATGGTATCCTGGTGTTGGTTCATACCCCACATATTATACCTTTTTTTTTTTTTAAAGATATTTGTACCTTTTTAGGGTAGCTGAGATGCCTTCTGTCTGCCGAGAAGTTAAGTAACATTATGATATTACTATCAGATGTTTCTTTTGTGGGACTATACCATCCACATATTGCATTACAGTCCCTTGAGGCAAGGAGCTATCACAGAGGTCTTTACTAAGTGCAGCCCCAAATAGGTGAGGACTGTCTCTAAATCCCTAATTGACCAGCCTATGGGCTTGAAGGAGAGGCTCATTCAAAAGCAAACAGTGGCTGTTTCTTCACTTAGAGGGATGCAAGAGGAGGTGTCTTTCAAATCAAGCACTGTGAGCCAGCTGGCATGACCAGGAACCTGGGTGAGAATAGTATATGGATTTGACACCATGGGATGGGATAAGCACCACTGCCTCATTTGTAGCTTTTAAATCTTGTACCATCTGATATTCTCCATTTGGCTTTTTTTAACTGGTAAAATTGGAGTGTTATAAGGAGATTGACAAGGATATAAAATACCACGTTTGAGGGGCACCTGGTTGGCTCTGTTGGTTAAGTGTCTGATTCTTCATTTAGGCTCAGATCATGATCTCATAGATTGTGAGTTCGAGCCCTGCTGCCAGTGTAGAGCCTGCTTGGGATTCCCTCTCTCTGCTCCCGCCACCCCCCCTCCACCTCTCTCTCTCTCTCTCTCTCTCTCTCACACACACACACACACACACACACACACACACACACTAAATAAACATAAATAAATAAATAAATAAATAAATAAATAAATAAATAAAATGTCATGGTTGAGAAACTTATCACTAAGTGGTTATAACCCAGCTTTCCCCTTAGGTTTTAAGGGATACTGTTCCTTATGACGTATAGTGGTTCGGTCCTTTGAGTTTATTTTAACTGGCTGAGCTTTAAGATATCACAATCCCACACCTGCGGATTTACTTCCTTCCAAATATTAGAAGGGATTCCAGTGTAAGGTTTTAATTCTCCATGTCAAAGAGAACAAGCTGTCCTCTTCTTTAGTAAGAGCAAACCTGCTTCCTAGTTTATACATTAAGTTTCATCCAAGTAACGGAATGGGACAAGATAAAGGACTAGAGAAACAGGAGTAATTAATTGGCTTCTATATTTACAGATCAAAGGTGTAGTGTGGCAACATGTTCCCCTTCTCTGTCAACAATTTTATGGTTAGAAAGACAAGTAGGACTGGAGTGCAGAATAAGAACAGGATAAGTGGCTTCTGTATCAATAAGAAAATTAATAAACCTACCTTTCACATCCAGGGTAACCCAGGGCTCACTCATCTTGATGTAAAGGTAGCTGGACCAGCCTCAGGGTCCCATCATGCCAGATCCTCTGGTTTCTGCTCTCGAGAGGGCAGGGAAGTTAACTCCTGTCTTTCTCCCTCTGCAGATGAGGACACTCTCTCTTCCAATGTCCTTTCTTCTTACAGACAAGACCTGGCTCTGGTGGAGAACATTTGTTTGGACATCCCTTGGTCCAATGTCCAATTTGCCACACCCGTACCATGGGGTCTTACCTGGTCCTTTGTCTGATACTGGCATTTTCTTGGGCCCCTGGTAAGTCTGTCGTTGTAGGGAATCTGTAATAGTGGCAGCCAATGTTTGAGCCTGTATTTTACCCTGCAATTTAGCTTGCTGTCTTTTTCCTGCCTTAAGGCCATATCTCTGTTATTTTTTTTAATTGTTAATATTAATTAATTTATTTATTTAGAGGGTGCACGGCCAAGTTGGGGGGGGGGCAGAGAGAGAGAGAGAGACGGAAGATCCAAAGTATGTTCAGCACTGCGAGCACAGAGCCCAATGTGGGGCTCAAACCCAGGAACCATGAGATCATGACCTGAGCCAAAATCCAAGAGTCAGCTGTTTAACCAACTGAGCCACCCAGATGCCCTCCCTCCCCCACCATATCTCTATTATTAAAGACTCCAGTAGCTACCTGTAGTAGGTGCTGGGTGGGGGTTTGAGGACCTAGAGCCATTTTAGTCAGTTTTGGCAGATGTCAGGTGCCAAATGACTTATAAAGTGCATGTTTAGTATATTTGTTCCCTTAGGTGAGATTTGGTCCATATTTATTTACAAATGCCTTCTATCAAATGATTCTGAGATAGAGCTGGATTCTCATTACCTCCTTGAGTAACTTCCTGAATGTTATCAAAGTTTACAGGTTTAGAGAATCCTTTTATTCATCCCTTCTATTAAGCGAGTGATCATATGGTCTCATCTCTCCCTTCCCTGTGTATCTTCTTGGTAATTCCAATGAGGTTCAGTATTGGGAATAGCAGTTCCCCCTACTGGATAATAATCTCTATCTCTGAATGCTAGCTCATCAGCAAATTCTTGAGCCTCTGCCCAGATACAGTTCTTTTCCTTAGGGGTACAACAATGAGTTAATGCGATGTATATATCTTGCTGGGTCAAATCAAACATAAAAGATAATTGTTGAAAACCCTCAATAAATTGAGAAGGGTTTTCAGAATATCATCTTAATTGTTGTTTTATCTGAGCCAGGTCTGCCATGGAGAATGGGATACGGACTTATTTATTTATTTATTTTAATTTAAAAGAAATGTTTATTTTGAGACAGAGAGAGCAGGTGGGGGAGGGGCAGAAAGAGAATGGAAGAGGGAGAGAGAATCCCAAGCTGTGCTGCCAGTGCAGAGTGTGATGTGGAGCTCCGTCCCACAGACCATGAGATCATGGCCTGAGTCAAAATCAAGAGTCAGATGCTTAACTGAGTGAGCCACTCAGGTGCACCAGGACAGGGACTTTTTGCCCATTTCTCCATTAGCAACCTCCATAAGAGGATGCAACCCAGATTTAGGTGGAAGATAGGGAGTCCTACTCCTGATATGTCCAACTGGGCTGGGACAAAGGGGTCTTAAGGTTTATGAGGAGGGATAGTAACAGAGCCAATGTCCTCTTTGTTTAGATTAGCCTGTGATTCTTCCAGTAGCCCAGGTTTATTAAGAGGAATTGGCTTATTTTTTTTTAATTTTTATTTTATTTTATTGTATTTATTTTTTAATTTTTTTTATTATGAAATTTATTGTCAAATTGGTTTCCATACAACACCCAGTGCTCATCCCAACAGGTGCCCTCCTCAATACCCATCACCCACCCACCCCTCCCTCCCACCCCCCATAAACCCTCAGTTTGTTCTCAGTTTTTAGGAGTCTCTTATGTTTTGGTTCCCTCCCTCTCTAACCATTTTTTTTCTTCCCCTCCCCCATGGTCTTCTGTTAAGTTTTTCAGGATCCACATAGGAGTGAAAACATATGGAATCTGTCCTCTGTATGACTTATTTCACTTAGCATAACACTCTCCAGTTCCATCCACGTAAAGGCCATATTTCATTCTTTCTCATTGCCACGTAGTATTCCATTGTGTATATAAACCACAATTTCTTTATCCATTCGTCAGTTAATGGACATTTAGGCTCTTTCCATAATTTAGCTATTGTTGAGAGTGCTGCTATAAACATTGGGGTACAAGTGCCCCTATGCATCAGTACTCCTGTATCCCTTGGGTAAATTCCTAGCAGTGCTACTGCTGGGTCATAGGGTAGGTCTATTTTTAATTTTTTTGGGAACCTCCACACTGTTTTCCAGAGCGGCTGCACCAGTTTGCATTCCCACCAACAGTGCAAGAGAGTTCCCGTTTCTCCACATCCTCTCCAGCATCTGTAGTCTCCTGTTTTGTTCATTTTGGCCACTCTGACTGGCGTGAGGTGATATCTGAGTGTGGTTTTGATTTGTATTTCCCTGATGAATAGCGACGTTGGACAAGGAATTGGCTTATTTAGACAATCATCACCAATACATCCAGAGGGTGTTTATTAAGCTGGTGTGTGGTTAGACACATTCTGAAAGAAGCCCTTAGGTCAGGGTCCTGATTTAGGGCCATGAAGGCCTGGACATAAGGTACCTCAGTCCATTTGCCCTGTGTTTTGCAGAAGAGATCTAACTGACAGATTATATTGAAGCTTAATGTCCCATTGATGGGCCATTGTCCCTCATCTCCTAAGGAGTACTGAGGCCATGCAATGTTATAGAAGATCAGTTTTTTTCTTTATTAAATCTTGCAATCCAAGTTGATTCCAGGGGGATAAAAGTCATCCCAAGAGAGAATCCTTGGGGACTGAAAAAGAAGATACCATGTTGCTAGAAAAGTAGCAAAAGTCCATTATCAAAAAATCCTCCACCTCCCAGGTGGTGTCCCAGGGAGGATATATCAGAGGTTCCGCGTGTCAAAGTGACCCAAGTTGTCCCTCTAAGAAGTCTTTATGAAAACTGCCTTGCCTTGTAAGAGGGATCCTGGTGTCCCCCTGCTTCCCTATCACATCCTAGGCTACAAATGAATGCTGGTGAATGGACCAAAATGCAGTGCTATGCCATGCCATGAAAAACCCACCATTTTTAACCCATGGTGGGGGGAAAAAGTTTTACAAGGGGGAAATTACCCAATTTTGTAATTTAAGTAGTTAATAAGGGACATTGGCAGAAAACAGTAAAGACAGAAACCACCATGATCTAAGTGACATTCCAACACATGTAGTCCTTACAGCCAACTTTCCTAGAAAATAGTCCCTGGTTGGGTTTTAATTCAATCAGGTACTGGTTTTGGCTGCCGCTGGGTGGAGGTCTCATGGACAGAAGTGGCTAGACCAGAGATGTGAAGGGGATCACATTAGACCCATGAGGAGGAAAGCTCACCTCACAGGTAAGTCTTAAGATGGGCAGCCATCCTAGTGACTTAGGTGGTTGTCCCATGCCCCAAAAGACAACTTTGTATAAGAATTGGAATAAAGGGGGGGGGGGCATCAAGTTCTAGATCTTATTACCATTCCAGCCAGGGCACTAGCTTCCAGTAAAAAGGCAGGCTTTTGGTCCTCCACATAGAGTAGCCATGGACCAGAGGATTGCAGCCTGAGCAATTGACATGAAAATGTTCCAGTAAGACTGTACTCCTTGAAAAGCCCCTGAAATGAAAGTAAAGGGAGAGAAGAGGAAGTACTCACCAAGTTTGCACAGAGGCTCGGAGTACAGATGAGAAGATTCAAGCCCCACATTGGGTACCAAATGATGTGATTTGAAGTTTGGGTCCTAGAGTGAATGGTTAAGAAAGATGAGATATTTTTGTTGCAGGAAGGTGTTTTTATTATAGTAGGGGAACAGGACCCGTGGGAAGAAGGAGCTGCACTGGGGTTGTGAGGAGTGACTGATTATATACTTTTAAATTTGTGGGAGAGAGGATAGAGATAACGTAGGTTTCTAAGGAATTTTTCTATGTTGAAAGTGAGGTTTACAGGACCTTGGGGGTTGGTCTATTGTCACAATAAGGTTGCTTTTAGTCTCTAATAAAATATCCACATTAAGGCAGCCATGAGTTCCTTGAGGAATGTTATATTCTGTATGTCTCAGGTATTTATCAGTAGGCTGCAGGTTGAACGGAGATTTAATTTAAGCTATATTTCTCTTGGCTTTATTCTCATCATTAGTATTTTGGTGAAAATCCTTCCAGTCATATTTTTAGTTTATATTTGTGATATACAGAATCTGAAATTTACTGCAGAGGGGGAAGAAAATTTATAGAAGGAGAACTGGTGCCTCCAAAAGGGACAAATTCCAGATCTTTCTTTGATATTCTGAGTTATTGAAGCAGTGGTATTAAACAACTTGGGGTGGCAAGCAATTCATCTCTGAGACCAAAAAATGCCTATGACTCTCAAAAATAGAGAAGGTGGTGGATTGGTTTTTGTCCTGCATCTAGAATGAGGAGGATTTAGGGTCTATGGGGCAGCAGACATCAGCCCCTCTTTTAATATATATGAGGAAGCTTGTATTTCTACTAAGTGGTGTGCATGTGAGCAATGGAAAAGCCTGTTTGTTGAAAGCCTTAAGTCAGCAAGTCAAGGCCTACTTTGGAAAGCAGTGATGCGTTTGAATCCTCAAGCTCTGTTAGCAATGACAAGGGGCACTGATTCAGAAGACCATATAAGAGTATTGCCATTTGAGGTATAGCCTAACTTTGCACCTTTGAGCAAGATGAAACCTAGAAGCAAGAAAACAATAAACACCAAAGCAAAGATAAATAAAATCAAGAATAGAAAAATAATATGAACAATATCATTGAAGCCAAAAGTTGGTTCTGTGAAAAGATCAAGAAAATTGACATTGAGGAATCTTGGGGCAGGAGACCAAGAAGGAAAACTGTATTTTCTGCTAGACTTAGAAGAATAGCATTGACTTCATTATTATTTGAACAGTAAAAATAATGACTTTATTTTATACCCAAGCAAATGAAGAAGGCATACTTGTTCCTTATCTTTGTGAATTATTTTACATATATGGGATCATAGTCTACATGCTGTTTTATACTTTGTTTTTTTTCCCTCAACAATATGTTGTGGACATCTTTCCATGAAGTAAATGTATAAATGTATCATTTTTAATCAGCCATGCACTATTCCATTATCTCTACAACCAATACCTACCACCCCACAAAATCAGAAGAAAAATACTGTGCCACAGCCCCCACCTTTTTCTTCCATAAATGACTAGTGCCCCATTTACAAGATCAATGGAAGATTCTATACCTTCTCACGGCTTCCTGTTCTCCTTGAACGATTGGAAATTCCAGGGCCTTACATAGCTTAAAGGGAGGGTCATTTGTCTTCCACTTCCAACCAGGAAGAACCTAGTATTGGTTCTGTCATTGTCCTCCAGACTCTTCCACTGATGGAAGGTCTGACCCAGGGTCTGCCCTGTTCTAGTTCCCAAACTTTATAAGATAATAGGATAACCAAAGATTCTGAAATCCACATAGCTGATGGAGTTTAGTAATGTTTATCTTCCTAGTCTGGAAGTTCCGGTATAGATTATTGAGTCTCTGTGTTGCTCTTGGGTTCATAAGACAACAAAGGATCCCAGTGATCAATTTCTGCACCCCTGACTCATGGCATTCCCTCTTTTGTGTACTTCAATGTTAGCTCCTGCTACACTTCCTTACTCTTGCCAGTGCTCTCTTTCTAGAGATTTGGTCCCTGTTGCCTGCCTACTGGCTGTGGCCTGACTGATGGAGCCCTCAAAAGTCTCCCTTTTAAAGCCCTGATATTTGAATTATGGCTGAGCTCATTCTTTAGATATAATGCCTTGTGGGGTGATATCTCCATCTGTGACTGCAATCTGTCCTTGGCAGAGAATACTAAAAAAGAGAGTCTCATCAAGGACCAGAGCAGGTCTTCAATGCTGACACTGTCTGGAGATGCAGCATGGTATGCTGGTCATGGTGATTCTCAACTCACTCTCTATCCACCTCAAACCCAAGAATGGTAATCCCTTTCCTTTACTCGTGATCAGTATAAGAGTGGGTCAGTCCTGGCAAAGAGGTGTGAGGGGAAGTCTTCTGGGAAAGCTTCTAAAAAAGATTTCCTTATTCCTAAAATAGACTCAGAGAGAGAAGATCCCTTTTCCTTTGTACATCATCATGTTTAAATGGGATGTTTGGAACCACTTCTGCCTGGTTATGAGATTAAAGCCGATCCACTGTGGAGGAAAGAGCCAAGAGAATTGCGGAGAGGTAGAACTGGCACACAGACATGCTGACCCTAAAGTCTGCCCTACTTCTAGACTTTGTAAGTGAGATAATGATTTCCTTATAGTTAAAGACCATTTGTGTAAAGTTTCCTATTCCTTACAGCCCATATGAGCCCTTCATGTGGATAAATTACTTATCTTCCTTGAGCGTCAGTTTCTTCCGCTAAAATAATCCCTATATGCCTGTATTTTGAAGTTTAAGTGAGCTTTGTCAAGCACACTGTCATGACACTATCATTACTAAGTTAAGATAATACTTCTTTGTCCTTTCACAACCTGACCTCACAGTGGGCTCCTCGGGTAGTTTGAACTCTATTTCATATTCTCTCAGGAATTTAACCCCACATAATCTGGACTGAAGATTTCGACACTGAGTAAATCTCAGTCAGCTCCACAGATCTGTACAGCAGTGTAGGATAATGATTAGGAAAGAGGGAGCAGGAATTAGACCGCCTTGGTTCAAGTAAAGTTGCCCATTAACTGTGAGCTTGTGTAAATTGTTTAACTTCTCTAAGGCCCAGTGTCCCCATCCATGCATCATAGATAATAATACCTACTTCACAAAATTGTTTTTACATTGCAAAGAGGTGATCTATATTAGGATTTTAACCCAGTGACATTGTTCACATTTTAAAACACACACACACACACACACACACACACACACACACACACACACTCCCCCTATTCCCATGGCCTAAAGGTGTGTGGTGACTAAGGGGATGAAGATGTTGTTGAAATGGATGACGTGTCTCTGGGCCACTCCTCCTGAACTAAGTCTCCCTTCTAAAAGCTGTCATGAGCTGAAAGAACCAAGATGAACCAGGACCATTTCAGGATCCTTCTTTTTCCTCTCTTTACCTTTCTTCCTCTGGCTCCTGGTTTGCTGTGTCAATTCAGCTAACTGACTAAAGAGACAGTTTCTTTTAATGTTTGCCTGTCTCTGCCTTATAGAGAAGAGCTCCAGAACCACAGGACCATTAGGGCATGAAGACCCTTAGCACTGTGAAGAATAAGAATATCCACTCCAATCTTATTTGATATCTAAGACACATTAGGCTCCCAAGTGTCTAATGACTATACAGCTACTTAGGGGGCATAGTAAGGACTTGAACCTGAGTCTGGATCTAGCCATCACTCTAGTTTTACTTAATGCCTTAATCTGGCAAGAGTTGCTAAAGAAATTCACATATACACAATACTTACTAAATGCTATTTACAAGTCAGATGCTGGGCCAAAGTTATTTACATAATTTCATTTTATCTTCACAGGTATCCCGTGAGAGGCTACTGGAGAGATTTAACAACTTGCCAAATGTCACGATGGATTGTAAGTGGGGAAACTGGGATATGAAACTGTATCATCTGATTCTAAATCCAGAACTCCTAAAAGAGAAAATATTTGTGCTCATTCTGCCTATGCTTTACCTCATACATATGCTTCCAGGTGCATGGTAAAAACTAAATGAACAGTTTCCCCTCTCCCTGCAACCATAGTACCCTCAGCCAAGGGAAACATTATTTATTCATGAACTTCAGGGTTTAAAATTTTTTCCCCTAACGAACCGTGAAGCCTCTAGCCCCTACCTACAGAAAGTGTGTGGTCCTTACACCAAAAGCTTTGGCATTTCCTTGGAGCCTGCTAGAAATGCAGAATATCAGACTCAACTCCAGACTTCTTGAATCAGAGTCTGGAGTGTAATAAGATCCTCAAGTGAGCGGTGTGCCGCTTAAAGTTGAAAGCTCTCTTTTAGTCTAGATGAGCTGAAGGATTCCTGATTTCTGATGATCACATAATATTGTTACTAAATTTCTCCTTAACAGGATGAAGTTTCCAAACAATTATGTCCAAACCGCTCTCTCAAGAATTTGCAAAAGGAGAATCAGATAAAAAAAAGGATTAATACTAGATGGCATACCTTGCTAAAGGCAAGGAGACTTGCAATCAATTTGTAAGTCTTTTTGAAAAAGTACATAAGGAATTTCGACAGAAATTTCTATCATGCCCCAAACCACTGAGTCCAATGAAGATAACAGATATTGACTGAAAAAATGAAAATATGAGGGGAAAAGAATACCCACCAAATAGCTATACTGGCATTTTGCATCGTTTAATTTCTCATCACAACATTGGATCCTCACTATGTATATAAGGAAACCAAGGCAAAGAAGATGTTAGGTAAATTGTCCAAGGCCATGCAAACTTGAGTCTGAATCCAGATTTGCCTGATTCCAAAGCTCCGATGCTACTCACTCTGTGTGACCCACATATACTGTACTAGGTGCTGTAGGAATCCAAAAGAAGTTTCTATTTTCTCAATTCTAAGATGTACTTCTTTCCCCACACCTTGACAGGTCTGAAGTTTGGGAATCTTCTTAAAACCAGTGTCAAAAGTTACTTGCCAAGGTGCCAAGAAAATCCAGTGTAGAACGGGAAGGTTGTTGTTTTTGTTTTCAACAAATAATGTCAGAATAACTGGATATCCAACTGAAAAATACGAACCTTGACCTGTACCTCATACCACACATTAAAACTAGTTTGAGGTGTATCATAGACTTAAATGTAGAAGCCAAAAAAAGTTTTTTAATTTATTTTTAATTTTTTAATTTTATTAATTTTATTTTTTTTTAAAGTTCTTTATTGGCTTTTTTTTTTAACGTTTTTATTTTTATTTCTGAGACAGAGAGAGACAGAGCATGAACAGGGGAGGGTCAGAGAGAGAGGTCAGAGGGAGACACAGAATCTGAAACAGGCTCCAGGCTCCGAGCTGTCAGCACAGAGCCTGACACGGAGCTCGAACTCACGGACCGCGAGATCATGACCTGAGCCGAAGTCAGACGCTTAATAGTCTGAGCCACCCAGGCGCCCCATTTAATTTTATTTTTTAATTTACATCCAAATTAGTTAGCGGATAGTGCAAGAATGATTTCAGGAGTAGATTCCTTAATGCTTCTTACCCATTTAGTCCATTCCCATCCCCAACCCCTCCAGTAACCCTCTGTTTGTTCTCCATATCTAAGAGTCTCTTATGTTTTGTCCTCCTCCCTGTTTTTATATTATTTTTGCTTCCCTTCCCTTATGTTCATCTGTTCTGTGTCTTAAAGTCCTCGTATGAGTGACGTCATATGATATTTGTCTTTCTTTGACCGAGTAATTTCATTTAGCATAATACCCTCTAGTTCTATCCACATAGTTGCAAATGGCAAGATTTCATTCTTTTTGATTGCCAAGTAATACTCCATTGTATATATATATATACCACATCTTCTTTATCTATTCACCCATCGATGGACATTTGGGCTTTCCATACTTTGGCTATTGTTGATAGTGTTGCTTGCTATAAAAATTGGGGTGCATGTGTCCCTTCAAAACAGCATAGCTGTATCCCTTGGATAAATACCTTGTAGTGCAATCCCTGGGTCGTAGGGTAGTTCTATTTTTTATTTTTGGAGAAACCTCCATGCTTTTTTCCAGAGTGGCTGCACTAGCTTGCATTCCCACCAGCGTTGCAGAAGAGATCCTCTTTCTCTGCATCCTCATCAACATCTGTTGTTGCCTGAGTTGTTAATGTTAGCCATTCTGACAGGTGTGAGGTGGTATCTCATGGTGGTTTTGATTTGTAGTTCCCTAATGAAAAGTTATGTTGAGCATTTTTTCACGTGTCGGTTGGCCATCTGGATGTCTTTGGAGAAGTGTCTATTCATGTCTTTTGCCCATTTCTTCACTGGATTATTTGTTTTCTGGGTGTTGAGTTTGTAAGTTCTTTATAGATTTTGGATACTAACCTTTATCTGACATGTCGTTTGCAAATATCTTCTCCCATTCTGTCGGGTGCCTTATAGTTTTGCTGATTGTTTCCTCTGTTGTGCAAAAGCTTTTTATTTTGATGAGGTCCCAATAGTTCACTTTTCCTTTTGTTTCCCTTGCCTCTGGAGACGTGTTGAGTAAGAAGTTGCTGCAGCCAAGATCAAAGAGGTTTTAAGCCAAAAAAATTTTTAATGTTTATTTATTGGTGACAGAGTGCGAGAGAGAGAAGGGCAGACAAAGAGGGAAACACAGAATCCAAAGCAGGTTCCGGGCTCTGAGCTGTCAACACAGAGCCCAAGCAGGGGTTTAAACCCACGGACTGTGAGATCACGACCTGAGCCAAAATCAGGTGCTTAACTGACTGAGCCACCCAGGTGCCCCTAAAAGTCAAAATTTTAAACATGGAAGAATATATCTGCAACCTTGGGATAGGTAAATATTTCTTAAAGAAGACATGAAAAGCACTAAATAATCTCATACCCATTAGGGTGGTTGCTATAAAAAAAAATAACAGAAAATAACATGAGAGGGAGAGGATATGGAAAAACTGGAACCTTTACACACCATTGGTGGGACTGTAAAATAGTTCAACCACTGTGGAAAACAATATGGAGTTTCCTCAAGAAATTTAAAACAGAACTACCATATGATCCAGCACTCCCACTTCTGGTTATATATATCCATAAAAATGGAAAGCAGAGTCTCAAAGAAATATTACACACTCATGTTCATAGCAGCACTAGTCACAATAGACAAGAAGTGAAACAATCTAAATGTCCACTGACAGATGAATGGATAAAGTGTGGTATATACACACAATGGAATATTACTCAGCCTTAAACAGGAAGGAAATCCTATCACAGGCTAAAACATGGATGGACTTGAGGGCATTATACTGGGGTAACCAAGCCATCAAAAGACAAATGTTGTATGATGCCACTTATACACGCTATATAGAGTAGTCAATATCACAGAGACAGAAAGTAAAATTGAGGTTGCCAGGGACTGGGGAGGAGGAATAGGGAGATATTGTTTGGGTAGAGGGCTTTAGATGTACAAGATGAAAAAGTTCTGAAGATCTGTTTCATAACAGTGTGAATTAATTAGCACTATTGGAATGTACACTTTAAAGTGGTTAAGATGGTAAACTAAAAAAAAATTTTGGTAATCTTTATTTTTGAGGGAGAGACAGTGAGGATGGGGGAGGAACAGAGAGAGGGGGAGACACAGAATCCGAAGCGGGCTCCAGGCTCTGAGCTGTCAGCACAAAGCCAGATGTGAGGCTTGAACTCACGAACGGTAAGATCATGACCCGAGCTGAAGTCGGATGCTTAACCGACTGAGCCATCCAGGCACCCAAGATGGTAAATTTTATATCATATGCTTAAAAAAAATTTTTTTAATGTTTTGCTTATTTTTGAGAGAGAGAGAGTGAGCATGAGTGGGGGGCAGAGAGAGAGAGAGGGAGACACAGAACCTGAAGCAGGCTACAGGCTCTGAGCTGACGTGGGGCTCGAACTCACACACCGTGAAATCATGACCTGAGCCAAAGTCAGTTGCTTAAGCGACTGAGCCACCCGAGTGCCCCTATATCATATGCTTTTTACCACAGTAAAAAACTTAAAGTCTCTATGGAAAAAAAAAAATTAACATAAAAGAAAAAAATTAATTATGCTTCATAAAATTAAAAAGAATTTTTAATCTTTATTTTTGAGAGAGAGAGACAGACAGACAGAGTGTGAGCAGGGGAGGGGCAGAGAGAGAGGGAGACACAGAATCAGAAGCAGGGTCCAGGTTCTGAGCTGTCAGCATAGAGCCTGTCTCGGGGCTTGAATTCTCAAGCTGTGAGTGGGATCAAGACATGAGCTGAAGCTGGACACTTAACCGACTGAGCCACCCAGAAACCCCAATACTTCATAAAAATTTAAACTAGCCATTCCTTAAGACAATGAAAAGAAAATGAAAAGGCAAATCACATACCGGTAGAAAATATTCATAGTACATCTATCTGCATTAAATGCTATGGTGCTCCCTCCAAATTTCCCTCCCACAACTGCTGGAAGTTTTAGCAGCTAGAGCAACAGGTAATTCTGCCTCTAGACATTTCCATTGGCCAGAGTGAGCTGCCAATAACAGAATGTCTCAGTCCTGAAAGAGTTTGCAGATATGAATGTGGAGGTCACTGTTATCAACTCAATTTATAGTTCTGAGTGAAATCCCTTAGGACTAGAGAAGATATTTACAACAGAGTTTTGAAGAAATACAATGTTTAATGTTTGGGTAAAGGAGGGAGAAGAGAAGGGAAAAAAAGAAGAAGGTGGGGGAGAAAGGGAGAAGAGAAGTAAGGGTATCCAGAGAGATGGGAGGAAAACTAGAATTGCGTGGAGACATTGAAGTCAAGAGAAGAGGATGTGTCTGAAGGGAGGTAGTTTATCAAATGCTGCCAGAAGATTATGTGAGAGAAATACTAAACAATGTTTATGAGATTTAGCAATATGGAGGTCACTGGAGACAAGAGGTCAGAGCAATTTATTTGCATAATGGGGCAGAAACCCGATTGATGAGTGAGAGGTTAGGAAATAAACACAGCAATGAAACAACTCTGAAATATTTTTGAATGAGAAGAAAAGAGAGAACTAGGTTAGCATTGGGAGCAACTACCTGAATCAGATGGCAAAATGTTTAAAAACTCAATTTAATTATTTTTAAATAAATGCTACATTCACTTGGCTCAAAGGTTTTTAAAAATTATACATTGAGGGGAGCCTGGGTGACTCAGTTGGTTAAGCGTCCAACTTCGGCTCAGGTCATGATCTCATGGTTTGTGAGTTCAAGCCCCACATCAGGCTCTGTGCTGACAGCTCAGAGCCTGGAGCCTGCGTTAGATTCTGTGTCTCCCTCTCTCTCTGCCCCTTCATTGCTTGCATTCTCTCTCTCTCTCTCTCTCTCTCAAAAATAAACATTAAAATTTTTTTTTAAATTATACATTGAGAAGTTTTACTTTCATATTCTTTATAATCCACACCCCTACCTCGTCCTCTACATGTAACCACTGGCCATTAGTTTTAGGAAAACTAATGAAAAAAAATTTTTTTTTCAACTTTTTAAATTCCAGCTCATCAACATACAGTGTAATATTAGTTTCAAGTGTAGAATTTAGTGATTCAACACGTCCATACATCACAACAGGTGCACTACTTAATCCCCATCACCTATTTAGTCCACCCCTAACCCACCTCCCTTCTAGTAACCATCAGTTTTTTCTCTATCGTTAGGACTCTGTTTCTTGGTTTGCCTCTCTTTTTTTCTCCCACGTTTATTTGTTTTGTTTCTTAAATTCCAGATGTGAGTGAAATCATATGGTATTTATCTTTTTTGATTGGTTTATTTTGCTTAGCATTATAGTCTCTAGTTCTATCCACATTGTTGCAAATGGCAAGACTTCATTCCTTTTTATGGCTGAGTAATATTCCACTGTGTGTGTGTATATATATATGTATGTGTGTGTGTGTGTGTGTGTGTGTGTGTGTGTGTGTGTGTATAATCTTTACCCATTCACCAGTAGATGGAAACTTGGGCTCTTTCCATAGTTTGGCTACCTTAGATCATGCTGCTATAAACATTGTAGGTGCATGTATCCCTCTGAATTAGTATTTTTGTATTCTTTGGGTAAATACCTAGGAGTGCAATTGCTGAATCATAGGGTAGTCCTATTTTTAACTTTGTGAGGAAACTTCATACTGTTTTTCAGAGTGGCTACACCAGTTTTCATTCCCCAAAAGTGTAGGAGGTTTCCCCTTTCCCCACATCCTTGCCAACACCTGTTTCTGTGTTGTTGATTTTAGCCATTCTACAGGTGTGAGGTGATATCTTATTGTAGTTTTGATTTGTATTTCCCTGATGATGACTGATGTTGAGCATTTTTTCATGTGTCTATTGGTTATCTGTAGGTCTTCTTTGGAGAAATGTCTCTTGATATCCTCTGCCCATTTTTAAATTGGATTATTTGTTTTTTGGGTGTTGAGTTGCATACATTCTTTGTATGTTTTGGATACTAACCCTTTATCAGATATGTCATTTGCAAATATCTTCTCCCATTCTGTAGGTTGCCTTTCAATTTTGTCGATTGTTTCCTTCACTGTGCAGAAGCTTTTTATTTTGATGAAGTCCCCATAGTTTCTTCTTGGTTTTGTTTCCCTTGCCTCAGGAGACCTATCTAGAAAAATGTTGTTATGGCCGATGTCAGGCAAATTACTGCCTGCGCTCCCCTCTAGGTCTTTAATGGCTTCCTGTCCCACATTTAGGTCTTTCATCAATTTTGAATTTATTTTTGTGTATGGTGTAAGAAAGTGGTCCAGTTTCATTCTTTTGCCTGCTGCTGTCCACTTTTCCAATACCATTTGTTGAAGAGACTGCCTTTTTCCCATTAGATATTCTTTCCTACTTTGTTGAAGATTAGTTGACCATACAGTTGTGGCTTCATTTTTTTAATATTCTGTTCTGTTGATTTCTATGTCTTTGTTTTGTGACAGTACCATACTGTTTTTTTCTAAGTTTATTTATTTATTTTGAGAAAGAGAGAGAAGGGGAGGGGCAGAGAGAGAGGGAGAGAGAGAATCCCCAGCAGGCTCCACACTCAGGGTGGGGCCCGCAGGAGGGTTTGATCTCATGACCACAAGATCAGGACCTGAACCAGTATCAAGAGTCGGACATTTAACCAACTGAGCCACGCAGGCGCCCCAGTACCATTCTGTATTGATGACTACAACTTTGTACTATAGCTTGAAGTCTGGGATTGTGATGCCTCCAGCTTTGCTTTTGTTCTTCAAGATTGCTTTGGCTATTTGGCTATTTTGTGTTCCATACAAATTTTAGCATTGTTTCTCCTAGCTCTGCGAAAAATGCTATTGGTATTTTGGCAGGGATTGCATTAAATGTATAGATGTTTTTGGATATTATAGGCATTTTAACAATATTTGTTCTTCCAATCCATGAGCATGGAAGGTCTTTCCATTTCTTTGTGTCCTCTTCAATTTCTTTCATCAGTGTTTTATAGTTTTCAGAGTACAGGTTTTTCACCTCTTTGGTTAAGTTTATTCCTAGATATCTTAAAAAATTTTTTTTTACATTTATTTATTTTTGAAAGACAGAGAGACAGAATACAAGTGGGGGAGGGGCAGAGAGAGAAGGAGACACAGAATCTGAAGCAGGTTCCAGGCTCTGAGCTGTCAGCACAGAGCCCAACACGGGGCTCGAACCCACAAACTGTAAGATCATGACCTGAGCTGAAGTCGGATGCTCAATCCACTGAGCCACTCAGGCGTCCCTTATTTCTAGATATCTTAAGGTTTGGGGTAGGCAGATAAGAGCAAATACTAATGTAAATTAATGTTCCTCCCCTCTTTCTTACACAAAGACAGCATACTAGCTTTGATTTTTTTCACTTAACAATAGATCTTGTACATCTTCCCAGATCAGTACCTACAGAGGGACACAAGTTGTTTCCTTTTGCTGCCCCTGCTGAGTGGATAGAGCATTTTCTCACTGATTCCCATCCTCCACTGATGCTTGCTCCCAGAAATGTTTCCAGACTACCGGTGTGAAGGGATGGTAGACCTCCCTTGGCTTCAGGGAAAGCATTAGGCTGAGAAAACTTGTGTAGGGGAATTGTGCACCAGAGCTGCTCCAGAAATGCAAGCTGAACCGAGGGGATGTGGCTTAGGGCACAAAAAAAAACTACATAAACCCATACCAGGAAAGTGAATGGAAGATGTTTAATCTTTTAGAGAAGAACCTTTCCCCCAAGCCCCTCCCCATCCCACGTTGTTGGGGAGGGGAGTGGTTATTAGGTGACCTGTTGCCTTTGCACATGTATTTAAGCCTCAAATGAATTTCCTGTCCTTAGCAGAATTCTCATTCCTGCCCTCAGTCATAGGACTCAGGCGCTCAAGCCTTTGTGGGGTTGCCGGGCAGATCTGCCTCTGTGCTATATAACAGGCCCCTTGGAACTTATTCTGGGCTGTGGATTCCTTTGTTATGTCACCTAGTAACACTTTCTTGTTCACTTTCCATCTTCTAGAATTTTGCTGAAATTTTCATATCCCAATGGAGAAATGTCTATTCAGATTCTTTGCCCATATTTTAGTTGGGTTATTTGTCTCTTTATGTTTGGGTTGAAAATGTTCTTTATATATTCTGGATTCTAGTCTCTTATCCAACATATGATTTACAAATATTGTCTCCTATTAGGTGAATTGTCTTTTCACTTTCTTAGTGGTGTCCTTTGAAGCACATTTTTTAATTTTGGTAGAATCTTACTTTTTCTTTGGCTGCTTCTGCTTTTGGTTTCATATTTCAGAAACAATTGCCCAATCCAAGGTTATGATTTACACCTATGTTTTCTTCAAAGACTTTTATAGTCTTAGTGCTTAGATTTAGGCCTTTGGCTAGTTTTTAATTTTTGTATATGATGTGAGAAAGGGTGCAAAATCACTCTTTTGCATATGGATATCCAGTTGTCCCAGCACTATTTGTTGAAAAACTATTATTTCCACTTGAATGGTCTTGGCATCTTTGTTGAAAATCAACTGACCATAAAGTGAGAGAGTTTATTTCTAGATCTCAATTCTATTCCATTGATGTGTATTCAATTCTATTCCATTGTGTCTCTCCTTATCCCACTACCACACTGTCTTGATTAGTGTAACTTTGTAGTAAGTTTTGAAAGTCAGAAGCTTGAGTGCTCCAAATTTATTCTTCTTTTTCAAGATTGTTTTGAATTGTTTGGCTATTCTGAGATCTTTGAATTTATTAATTTTAGGGTCAGCTTGTCAATGTCTGTGAAGAAGTCAGCTATGATTAAAAATTGGCACTTTAACTTTTCTTAATATCAAAGTACTTGTAATATACCTCAGCAATGTTCATAAACAACATCTCAACATGAATATTGAGAATTATACACATATTATTTATGTTCATTTGCTCAATAAAATTCCTTGAAGCTTCTGTTCAGAGGGTGGCAGTTGAAAATCATAGCAGAGGGGAGCCTGGGTGGTTCAGTTGGTTGAGCATCTGACTCTTGATTTTGGCTCAGGTCATGATCCCAAAGTCATGGGATGGAACCCTGCATCAGGCTCTGCACTGATGCTCCATCAAGCATGGAGCCTGCCTGAGACTCTCTCTCTCCCTCTGCCCTTCTCCCCTACTTGTGCTCTCTCTCTAAAATAAAAAAAAAAAGAAAGAAAATCATAGTAGAACTTTCTAACTTTGTGAAAGTCTATATATTTTTATGTTATCCCTGTGAATCATAATAATATACACACCAGACTAACACAACATAGGATTCTTTTTATCTTTCCTATGTGATATTTTTGTTGCAGAGGATAAATGTTCACAAGATAGCAGACAGATTCCTCTTTTTTGCTTAAACATAGAGTTCCAAATAAGACTGTTCAATAAAAATATTCTCTAAAGTCACTGTATTTCTCAACTACTTTGACATGAATCTTAAAATTCAATTCAAGAACTCTCACATTAGTACAGACTTTCTCTTTCCCAAAAGAGAATATCTGTGAATCACATCAAATCAAATGTAACACTTTGTAATTTATTATTATTATTTTATTTTTTAAAATTTACATCCAAGTTAGTTAGCATTAGTGCAACAATGATTTCAGGGGTAGATTCCTTAATGCTCCTTACCCATTTAGCCCATCCCCCATCCCACAACCCCTCCAGTAACCCTCTGTTCTCCATATTTAAGACTCTCTTCTGTTTTGTCCCCCTCCCTGATTTTATATTATTTTTGCTTCCCTTCCCTTGTGTTCATCTGTTCTGTGTCTTAAAGTCCTCATATGAGTGAAGTCATATGATATTTGTCTTTCTCTAATTTTGCTTAGCATAATACCCTCTAGTTCCATCCATGTAGTTGCAAATGGCAAGATTTCATTCTTTTTGATTGCCAGGTAATACTCCATTGTATATATACACCACATCTTCGTTATCCATTTGTCTGTCGATGGACATTTGGGCTCTTTCCATACTTTGGCTATTGTTGATAGTGCTGCTATAAACATTGGGGTGCATATGCCCCTTCAAAACAGCATACCTGTATCCCTTGGGTAAATACCTAGTAGTGCAATTGCTGGCTCATAGAGTAGTTCTATTTTTAATTTTTTGAGGAACCTCCATACTGTTTTCCAGAGTGGCTGTACCAGCTTGCATTTCCACCAGCAATGCAAGAGATCCTCTTTCTCCGTATCCTCACCAACATCTGTCGTTGCCTGAGTTGTTAATGTTAGCCATTCTGACAGGTGTAAGGTGGTATCTCATGGTGGTTTTGATTTGTATTTCCCTGAGGATGAGGGATGTTGAGCATTTTTTCATGTGTCGGTTGGCCATCTGGATGTCTTCTTCGGAGAAGTGTCTATTCATGTCTTTTGCCCATTTCTTCACTGGATTATTTATTTTTTGGGTGTTGAGTTTGATAAGTTCTTTATAGATTTTGGACACTCACCCTTTATCTGATATGTCATTTGCAAATATCTTCTCCCATCTATTGGTTGCCTTTTAGTTTTGCTGATTGTTTCCTTTGCTGTGCAAAAGCTTTTTATTTTGATGAGGTCCCAATAGTTCACTTTTGCTTTTGTTTTCCTTGCCTCTGGAGATGTGTTGAGTAAAAATTTGCCGTGGCCAACTTCTGATGGAGAATGGCACTACTGAGTAACTTCTGTGGGTTCAGCCCATCTCTTCCTTGTGAAACTTTTTCAGTGATTTATACTAATCAACTTTGATCTGACCCAGATAAAGTGTTTAATTGTTGACCCATGGCTTTCTTCCCTCACTGCTCACCCTGTTATTGCCCAAGACTCCTGTGTTGCCACATCCAATGATCCACTTCCCTCTCACGTAACCTTTAGACACTGTTGCCTGCTCTCTGCCTTATGAACTTTGTTCTGTGAATTCTTTCAAGATATTATACCACCCTGGATCTCCCACTTCTAAACATATGGTCTCTCTTTTCTCCAGAATTCTCTCCTGTCTTCCCACCACACCCAAAAGATATGTCTCAGCCACCCTCGTCTTGCTCATGGCTTTCATAATCATTCCTATCCTGATATCTTCTTCTCATCTAGTCTTGTTCCCCCTCTTGCCTACTGGGCCTATCTAGTTGGATGTCATATCATTTCAAATAAAGTATGTCTGGATATGGACTTACTTTATTCTCCACATCAACTTCCTTTCAACTTCATTTCTTAGTGGTAACAACCATTTCCCAAGGTCAGTTCCCTGCCCTTTCATTCCTTATATCTAATCAGTTGCCATGAAGTTCTGTAGGTATTTTCTGGAAGAATTCTCAAACCAATTGATTCATCTCCATTTCTCTTCTTTCTACAACTTTCTTCAATTACTTATGTAACATCTTCATGAAGTCAAGAGAAATCTAGTAAGAGCTTTAATCTGCAAGGCAAGTACACACCTGGAAAGCAAGTTAGGACCTAAAGCCTGGGCCAGATAAAAATAAGCCATTGATCAAGATTGAGGGCTATTTTCAGATGGTATCAGGAAGGACTGATATAGCCATTACCTCAATATTGTATTACTATAAATCCCTAACATGTCTCCTGGATACTGTATGCGACTAATGTATTTTGCTCTTAGCCACTTCTATACTTTTATTTATTTGGTTAGTCCGGGTTGGTGGTAATAGCTTAGTATTATCTCACTTAAAATTTACTGATTTTGTCAGAAAGGCTTCAGTACCATGGTTAAACCAAGAATGGTCAAATACAGGGGACTTTCCAGAACTCTCGCTAAAAAGTGGAGGAGCGGCGGCTGCCCGAGCTGCACCCAGAAACGCGCTCCTTCCTGCTCCCCCACACCGGCCTTGGCCCCCTCACCGGCTGTAGAAAATGGTGAAAGAAACTACTTACTATGATGTTTTGAGGGTCAAGCCCAATGCCACCCAGGAAGAACTGAAAAAGGCTTACAGGAAATTGGCTTTGAAGTACCACCCTGACAAGAAGCCAAATGAAGGAGAGAAGTTCAAACAGATTTCTCAAGCTTATGAAGTGCTCTCTGATGCGAAGAAAAGGGAATTATATGACAAAGGAGGAGAACAGGCAATTAAAGAAGGTGGAGCAGGTGGTGGTTTTGGCTCCCCCATGGACATCTTTGATATGTTTTTTGGAGGAGGAGGAAGGATGCAGAGAGAGAGGAGAGGTAAAAATGTTGTGCATCAGCTCTCTGTAACCTTAGAAGATTTATATAATGGTGCAACAAGAAAACTAGCTCTGCAAAAGAATGTGATTTGTGACAAATGTGAAGGCCGAGGTGGTAAGAAAGGAGCGGTAGAATGTTGTCCCAATTGCTGAGGTACTGGAATGCAAATAAGAATTCATCAGATAGGACCTGGAATGGTTCAACAAATTCAGTCTGTGTGCATGGAGTGCCAGGGCCATGGGGAACGGATCAGTCCTAAAGATAGATGTACAAGATGCAAGGGAAGGAAGATAGTTCGAGGAAAGAAGATTCTAGAAGTTCATATTGACAAAGGCATGAAAGATGGCCAGAAGATAACATTCCATGGTGAAGGAGACCTAGAACCTGGACTGGAACCAGAAGATATTATCAGTATTTTAGATCAGAAGGACCATGCTGTTTTTACTAGGTGAGGAGGGGATCTTTTCATGTGTATGGACGTACAGCTGGTTGAAGCACTGTGCAGCTTTCAAAAGCCAATATCTACTCTAGACAACAGAACCATTGTCATTACCTCTCGTCCAGGTCAGATTGTCAAGCATGGAGATATCAAGTGTGTGCTGAATGAAGGCATGCCGATTTATCGTAGACCATACGAAAAGGGTTGCCCAATCATTGAATTTAAGGTAAACTTCCCTGAGAATGGCTTTCTCTCTCCTGATAAACTGTCTTTGCTGGAAAAACTCCTACCTGAGAGGAAGGAAGTAGAAGAGACTGATGAAATGGACCAGGTAGAGCTGGTGGACTTTGATCCAAATCAGGAAAGAAGGTGCCATTACAATGGAGAAGCATATGAGGATGATGAACATCACCCTAGGGGAGGTGTTCAGTGTCAGACCTCTTAATGGGGTCAGTGAAGAACACTGCTGGTATTTTATATGCAGTAGTGAACGAATGAAGGACTATAATCATAGCTCACTACTTGCTATTATTGTTTTTGTTTTAATATTCAACTATAGTAGTGTTTTAAAAGTTAAATGAAGAATAAAAAATATAAAAGCCCCCCCCCAAAAAAAAGAATGGTCAAGTACATACCTAAGTTGGTTTCCATGAAAACCAAAAGATGAGCAAAGAGGTATAATCCTTAACTTAAGATATTGTTCACTAGGTCAATAGAATAGTGTCAGGAACTGGAATTGAAGTAGAGCTTTCCAGAACCAGGGGAGACACAAACCAAAAAAATTATGGGCAAAAGTTTTTCTAAGCTTCCTGAGCTTCTCTGCCACCTGAAGAACAAAAATAATTTAAACCTTCACAATGAGCCTTATCTGAACTCTAGTCTTTGACTGCCAACAAGGCTGAGTGTCTCTTTCAGAAGAGTAGCTAACACTTATACAATACTTTCTTTTATATATATATGTATACACATATATATATACATATATTTACATTTTTAATTTTTATTTATTTTTGAGAGAGAGAGAGAGAGAGAGAGAGAGCAGGGGAGGGGCAGAGAGAGGGAGACACAGAATCCAAAGCAGGTGCCAGGCTCTGAGTTGTTAGCACAGAGCCTGATGTGGGGCTCAGACCCATGAACTGTGAGATTACGAATGACCTGAGCTGAAGTCAGATGTTTAACCAACTGAGCCACCCAAGTGCCCCTATATAATACTTTCCATGGGCTAGTGTATTAACCATATTTTTAATATTTTATGGTGTTTGACAAGTTGTGGGGATTGACTCGCTGAGGAGAGACTGCCCCTCCCAGGGTTAGCTACTTCCCAGAGATAATAAACAATTTACCTGAAATATTACTCAGCCATAAAAATAAAAATCTTGCCATTTGTGACAACATGGATGAACTTAGAGGGTATTATGCTGAGTGAAATAAATAAGACAGAGAAAGACAAATACTGTATGACTTCACTAACATGTACAATCCAAAAACAAAACAAATGAACAACAACAAAAGTCAGAAACAGACTCATATAGAAAATAAACTGATGGTTGCTACATAGAGGGATGGTCAAAATAAGTTAGGAGGTTAAGAAGTACAGTCTTCCATTTATAAAATTAAGACACAGGGATGCAATGTACAACATAGGGAATATAGGCAATAATCCTGTAGTAATCTTGTATGGTGACAGATGATGACTACTTATTGTGGTGACCATTTTGTAATGTATACAAATATCAAATCTGTGTATATATTTCATAATGTATGTAAATATCAACTATGTTGTACACCTGAAACTAAAACAATATTGTATGTCAATGATTCTTCAGTAAAAATTTAAATTAAAAAATGAGCAACAAACCTGAAAGCATGTTTTGCATATATAAACCAACTAATCCCAAGTCCATACCCCCAGTCACCTCCTTTATTTATCGCCCCCTCAACTCCAAACCAATATACCCCCTGCCCTAAATCATCCAGGACTAAGTACCAGACAACTGAGACAGCTCATCAAAATTATTCAGACCAGCCAACCCTAAGCAGTTTCCCTTGCCCTGCCTTGCCTTTCCTACGGAAAACCATAAAGGCTCTGGGCCAGGCTTCCCCTTCACTACTTTCTGCCTCCTAATCAACACTGATGCTTCCCCCAGGTGGCCCTGCATGGTATGTTGTGCCTTCTCCTCTGGGAAAACATAAGTAATAAAAGCCCTTCAGTGGCACTAGTCTTCCCGTGTTTTTACTTAGTCATCTCCATAAATTAAAATCCCATGAGTGTAACAGAAATCGGAGCCATTCTAAGTATTTTGCATAAGTAAACTCACTTAGTCTTCACAAAAATTCTATAAGGTATATACCACTATTATTCCCATTCTAACAAGGAGAGCATCAGGGTAAGTAACTTGTTTACAATTCTATGAGTGAGTGACAGAGCTGAGACACCAACCCAGGCAGCTTGGTGTCAGCATTATATCGTGGAAGTCCGGGTGTTCCACGTACTCAAGACACAAATCTCTGGCTTTCTCCTCACCAGCATAGACCTCCTACAAGGCCTGCCCTCTTTGTTTGACAACTTGCCTTGAATTAGTTATCAGAATGAGGAGCAGACACATCTGGGGCCTGAAAAGCATCACTGTTCTGATCCGAGGTGATTGGCTTGGGGTGAATAGAGAAAAAAACAACTAGTTAAAGTTGTGTAAAACTCAGATGCTACAAGAATGACAATCCATGCTCTTTGTCTCTTGAATCTATTTTTTGTGGTAAGAATACAACACAGTCCCTTCAGCAATTCTAGCAATGAACCAAATGTTTATGTGCAGCAAACTACAAGTCTTCCAGTGTTTTCAGGGCATAAAGTACAAAATGGCACCAGTAGATGAGACTAGAGAGATCCACAGGAACCAGGCCTGG